>NC_090924.1:245908192-246212134 GCF_040938575.1 Ambystoma mexicanum | reverse complement strand
ATCTACCACAGTACTTGGCTGACTCTTAGTTAGGCCAGTTCCCCAAGTCACCTCACTCTGACATGTGAAAGACCAACAGATGCAGGGAGTGGATGGCACCAGTGCCCCAGCTGCATGAACTCCAACAACTCTGCTCTGCATGACTCAGCTCTCTTCTTCCTTACGAAAGAGCGGGAATATCCTACAGTTACCAAAGCACATATCCTCTCAGCCATGTTTAGAGTTAAACAAACCAGTGCTTCTCGGCCATGCACATATTTGTACATATGCGTATACATTTAACAGTTGGGAGGGGCTTCCACTTGCCTTGCTCGTAACGCCCGTCCACTTTGTTCAGAGAGCGAGAGAAAACAAATACTTGTTTCTTTATGTTCTTTAACTGCAGCTCACTCCCACCAGACGTAACTGGTCTCCACCTCGCCTTTTCTTGCACAGGAAATATTGGGTCAGCATGAGGTTGCTACCAGTTGGGTCCCTGAGGGTCTCGTAAAGGGAGATTAACTGCTGAGAAGTGCGCCATCTTCGTATCATTTGAGGAAAGACAGAGACATTGGAACCTCTGCGTTTTTTTAAAAAATTACTGATTTACACTACACATTCATAGGCTGTTCATTTCGGTGTCGCCTCTGCAAGGGCAAATCCATAGGTTGGAGATATGGAGAACAGGCGCTGCTTTTTTGTGTTATACTTTTTCGATGTACAAACATCATGTGCACTGTAGTTCTGGTCTGTTTATAAAGTGCTGATTATTCACAGAAATTCTACTTTATTTTCCCATTAGCCGTTTGCAATTGATGCTTCAAAGATCTTTTCCATTTTCACAGAAAGTGTTCCCCTTTTTATTTTGCAATTTATGTTGTCAAACGTCATGCCTAAGAGGTACCTTTTCAAGACCAGATTGATTACATGTGCTAAAGTCAGGGAAACATAAGAGGAAACAAAGAAGAAAAGTTCAGTCAGTGTGATGCTCTCATGGGCAAAGGTGACGGTTTCACTTATTGTATTATGTATTATAGTTCTTCCTGACTGGTTGCTCCATTTCCAGACTTATGTTGGAAGGTTTGGGAAATGTATTCAAGGCCATGGAATGATTAGGCAAAGATTGGTTTTGGCCTACGTCACCAGACCTGAGGTCTAGAGGTTTACAATGCAAAAGTGGAGGTGTGGGGCTAGAGCTGCACCTAATGTCTCTAGTATGAAGGGCTCCAAGTTGCTCCAGACTCTCAGTAATGACATTTTGGATGCGGCATGCTGGGATGTTTTATGCTTTCTAAAATAGTCTGAAACTGGACCCTTGTTTAAAAATATGTGGGTTCTGTGTATAAGGGAATTAGACCAATGGGTACCAGAGGATGTGTATGAAAACATGTTTAATTAATATTGTCTTCACGTGGTCCCCCATGTGACATGTTTACATATTGTTTTATCTTGGGAAAAACCCCTTAAAGAAAATATATTTATTAAAGTTGACATTAATGCAATATACAATGGTTTTTGGTGATGTTTAAATACATAATACTAAGGATATACAATCTGCAAGGCTACCTTGCATTCATGGAGGCATGCACTGCAGGTAGAAACCTAAGGATACAATAACACTGCAGGATTGGATTGGGACATAAGAGTTGCTCACAGTTGTAGTTCATTGGAACTACAAATCATCATTGCCACATCATTTTGAAGGCAACAAAAAGGGGTGGTCTTACTTATTCGTGAATGTCCAGAAGATATGCTTATCTGTAGATCTGTATACTGTGATTGTCATAACACCAGAAGCATCCAACACAATGCTCCCAAAGACTTCGTAATCAACCTGTCAGAGGCCTGTCTCAGACTGAACTATTTTATCTTCAAGAATGAATTCTTCCAACACATAAATGGGGAATCCATGGGGGCAGCTTTTGCCCCGGTTTAGCCAATTTATTTGTTAATGACTTTGATGTTTATACATCTGGGCTTCCAGTAATCCCTTTAGTCCATTCTTCAAATTATACAAAAGGTACATTGATGATATTTTCATTATGTGTACAGACGTCCCACCCAATTGAAGGCTTTCAACCTTTGGATCAATACCTTAGACACTAATTTAAAGTTCACACAATTGAAGAGCCAATCCACCTATTTAGATATTTTGATGAAAGAGCACCATGGGGAGCTAGTGGGTACACTTTATCACCAACCAACAGACAGGGATACCACCCTGCACCAACTAAGTCAGCATCCCCCAGTGTGAAATCAAACATTCCGTTCAGCCAGTTTTTAAGAGCAAGACTTAATTGTACCAGCGTTGCAGACTTCCAATATGATGCTGAAATTATTACTGAATGCATGACATGACGGGGATACTCCAGACACACTCTTAAACAGGCCTACAAAAGGACCCGGTATTATAACCGAGAGACTATGTTTGAGCAAAAAGAAAAAAATTGCCAGTCAGAGATTTACATATGCCATGAGGTATGGACTGAACAGCAATGAAATCTGCAATATTATTCTTAACAATTGGAGGATACTCCAAGTGTATGAACCTGACCTTCCAAAACCCGTAACTGCTTTAAGAAAAAGGCAAAAGTACAAACCAGCAATTATTTGACACAGTCAGACAAGAAGAAACTACAACATTGGATTTGAGGTGTCATCTCAAATTACAACCCCTCACAGGGCATTACCCATGTGGGAAGTGTACGACATGCCAATACACTATGAAGATTAAATTACTCTACCATGATGATAAAACATGAGCTTAAAAGGGCACATCAATTGTAATAGCAGCAATGTAGTGTATATCATCCAAGGCCCATGCTAACAATTATATGTGACAAAAAACGCAACATCCAGTGGATTTTAGGATCAATGAACATCGATCCAGGATCTGCACAGGTAATGTGTAAGCACCTTTGGTATCCCACTTTTTAGAAAAAGGACATCAGGCAAACGACCTTCGTTACTTCATCATAGCACACGTCAAGAAAGTCAATGCTCACACCAATATTCAAGTTGCAGTGGCTAAGTGTTAACAATTTTGGATTTCAACTCTGAGATCGTATCTGAATGGTCTCAATGAAAGCAAAGATTGGTCACCTGTAATTTAATACAAAGTTACACTAAACTCTATTAAAGACATCTACAGCAGAGAGTGCACCTTTCCATACCCCCCCACTGTTTGTCCACCGGAGGATTACAGCCAGGATTAACATTTTAGCCTTAGCTCTTCAAGCCATACAAGCTCATTTTTGTGTAGCACATACACCATTGCTCCAGTACAACATGGCACATTTGAGAAACATCTGATCTTGTTCTCGAACATAGGACAGCACAGTAATTCGTACAGGCCCTTGTGTAGCTATATTTAACACAATAGACAGGTGGAGAGTTAGACATTTTAGGTAGCGGTCACTTCAAAATAAGACATGCCCGCACAATCCAGCAGCGGTCCTTAACATGGTCTTTGGGCCTCAGAACGAGGTCGACAGTAAGGGGTTAACGGCAACGGTAAGGATGCCGGTGCCGTTAACCCCTTACTGCCCTATTACAAGGTCCTTAAGCGGGTCCCATTCCGGGAACCATTCCCCATTCCCATTTGAGCCCCCATAGGGTTCAATGGGAATGGGGATGGAGCTAATAATGGACCCGTTATTAGCTCTGAAGTCCCTTAACGGGTCCCTTCCATAATGCTTGGTGAAACCAGGCATTGAGGAAGGGACCCGCTAAGGGACCTCGTAGTAGGGCGGTAAGGGATTACTGTCACCGGTGCCCTTACCGGTGCCGGTAATCCCTTACCGCCCACCTCGTAATGACCCCCACTGTCAAGAAGCAGTTGTACTGTTTGTCTCTTATATCTTCTGTTTAGGAAACCTTAAACTGATTGACTGACATAGTTCTGGTACTCTCTTCTCTGCAAATTCTTTTTATAAAAAGATTTCTCAATAGGCGATACGGTTGATGAGGTTACGTGGGTGGCTGCTGCCTGCATGAAGGATGGATATATATATCTTTTTGAAAGAGAGTACTTTATAGTGTATTGAGGGGGCAATTCCTAAAATAAAATGGTGGGGGACTCATTAACATATTAACATATGCAATGGGATGTGGTATCACCAGAAATTAGCATATCAATGTAAAATATGCAAATGCCATTCAATTGGCTTTGCCTGAACATATAAATTGCCCAGAAAGAATATCATTAGCCTTTCATGAAATCAACACAATCCAAAAAACAAGAGAGGATAACTTCTTCTAATAGTGTTTTGAAAATGTTACAAGGTGTGAATATTCTAAACTCCAAGAATCAATGTACATTTTTTTCCTGGAACCTGCAGTTCTTAAATGTGGCATTTCACCATTAGTTGTTAACTGTTTTCTATCATGTTATATGGTGCACTGGTGAAGTGCCCAGCCTGTGACCCTGGTAAACGCGCTTCGAGTCCCAAGGTCGTCTTCAATTCACATTCACAAATTCCAAAAAGGAAGTCAAATGTTTCTCATTTTACACACTGCTTCTAAAATACCGTGGTTAACAGCCTAAACCCTTTGAATAAAGTGGGTGGACACCATCCACCCGCATGTACCCTCGACTTAAGCTCTGTTTTTGACATAGATAGTGATGTGTGGAACCCAATGCTGTTGGTATTTGCATTCATTGCCAGTCACAGGTTGTAGATGATTTGGTTCAAGAATTGACATAGGGCCTTGTTATGACCAGTAGTCAGGTTGCATATAAGGGATACTCTAGTAGCCAGCTGTGATCTTCAGGTTACTTTAATCAGTTTTCATCACAAGGAGATAGGAAGTACAGTACTAGGGAAGCACATTGGCTCCCACCACCAGGCTACATCATCACCAACTGCCATGGGTGGAATCTCATACACTCAGCATTCCAGTCAGTCACACTCCTGGCATTCCAATCATGACCTCATACCTGCAGACACACACCATGCATTCGGGGGGAAGGATAACGCAGGGGAATAAACATATAATAGGAATACCATTCCTAACACCTCCCTTCCTTCCACCTAACCAGACACACAACACAACACACCTCCCTTTCTTCCACACAACAGACACATAACTCAAAACACACTTAACCTGATTCGAAATGCAAGGGAAGGTTATCCAAACAGGCGTAACTAACCCACTGGCAGAAGGACCACACCAACAGAAATGCCATACCATATCAAGCCAACAAAACAATACAAAAAACCTTCCGCTCACCGCTGCCAACAGAGACCCTTAGACCTGACACGTTTGAGAACTGCCTGCCCCACCATGGGCGACCAAACATACAACCAGAAACCCTAAAGAAACACCAACCACCTTCCATCCAGTACTGCCACTGATGGTTCTTGGAGCTGCCACCCCCAAGCACAAACGGTCCCTATATGGACTTGCATGTAGTCCCACTGCACCAAAACGAGAAATGTAACTAACCTCCAGATACAACGAATCCAAGCAGATCTAACCAATCACAACTGGGACACACAACCCACACACACTCAGCACGCATACACAGACCCAACCACACTACACATGCACCTGGGCAACAAACACGCACAGTAGGATTCCAACCAAAAGAAAACCCTCACAAACCCCAGTTTGGTGGCCGCACAAACTGAGCCATAAAACCTACCTACACAAAGTCAAATAGATAATACTCTCACCCATACTCACAACCTCAAAAGGCATGCACACCAACATACCTTACACAAGAACAAATGGGTTACTACTCTCATCCATACTCAAAACGTCAAAGACATGCGCCACATACCTTATACAAAACAATGGGTTACTACTCACACCCATGCTCACCTATCATCCACCATACAGCAACATCGGATCACCATTCTCACCCATACTACAATAGCAAGGGCATGCAACTCACTCACACACTAAATCAATGGGCTACTGCTCTCACCCATACTCAAAAAACGTCAATCCTCTGTGCATGTCTTGCATTGTAAAACCCAACATAGTGTATCAGCTTTACTTCTACCATAGTCTACAATGGCCCAACAATATTCAAATTAAATTGTTGTCGTAAAACTCCTTAAAGTCCATGTTGAAACTTCGCAACGTAAACATCCTGCAAAACCTCAGAAATGTTAGTTCTAACCTCCCAGTTAACACAATGCAGGATAACCTACTAAAGAAATCAGCCCTTCTTATCATAGGTCCAATGCAAGGTCACTTCTGCCTCCTTGCAACCGCTACCATTCCTGAGATTGCTCAAAAGGTCATCCAAAATAATATCCCAAGCTCTAGATATCTCAATCCAACATGCACCCTCTCTGAAAACTCAATACTGTACATTGCGGTTATGCCTATTGACTAATCTAAACACAAAATGTCCTCAAAATACACCCCCAGCAACCTCCATTCAAAGACATTGCCATGCTCACACTGAAACACTGTCTGCTTCTGTCTCATTCTGCTACATTCTCGCAAATATACCGGTGGATGACACTTTCCATTACTAATAAATGAAACATGAGAAAAGAACAACAAAGAAGCTCTCTTGCTCCCAAAACAGCATAGCGTCCATGAAAATGCATTGCGATACTTGACGATACTAATGTCTTGCCATGTGCGTGATGCAAAAACATCAAAACGGCAGTCAAATGGCAACTTCCCGCACCAGCATGGCAATTTGCTTCTCTTTCCTCCATCTGGTACTGCCGCCGCATCACAAAGTTCAGAATCATGTCCAGCTGCTTCATACACTCGCCCCGCTTCACATGGCTGGTACTGAAGCTTTTCTCTTTTTTTTCCCTCATGAGCCACATTTTCATTGCAGACTGAAACCGGCTTGCCCAGGCATCACCACGTTCACCACGTAAGAGGGTCCTTTCCTCTGATCATGAAGCTTCATCCGCATCTTGCTTGCCATGGAATGCCTACAGCAGTCATTCCACACATCCGGCAATCCCCAAAGTGGTGGGAAGACATCACCACTCCATGGAGGACTCAGAGCTGACCGGAGCTCTGCTAACCAACCGTCACTTCAGTTAGCCTCCACTTCTTCCTACTGCGCACAGCCTCATTCTGTCACTCCGACTGCACGCTTGTGCTAACTAGCTGAAGCACTTGCACAACTGCATTAATCCTCGCATGGAGGTGCACACATTAACATCATCTGCGCCCCTGTGCCCTGTGGCCCCCACCCTCTCTGTCCATTCCAATCACAGCTTTCCATGAACTTACAAAGATGTAGTCTCTGGACTCCCTGTTGCTCGTCAATGCTGAGAGGCAGTCACTGGCACTCTGACCAGACCCTGGCACCTAGGAAGCACTATCTGGAAGCAATACAATCCGCTACAGCAACTGCATAGTCACTGTCACCTTTGCTTGCCATGTGCATCAACAAACTTCCTTGGCACTACTGCTCACATGGGTGCCAGACAAACTGTCTCCAGCACCTTGCAGTCTCTGGCACCTTTACTTCCCCAGGGTGCCTGCCAGAACTCTCTCTTACTTCTCCCTGGGTGGTGGTACTCATCATGGGGGGCAGTGCGTTACCTCTCCTTTCCTCTTTCCTTCGGTCTCTCTGCTTCCAGCTCTGCACCCTCTGCAGCAGTCTCCTTTCTCCTCTCCCTGGCTCTCATTCACATAGGTAACTGTCTTCTCCTGGGTCCTCCAAGGTCCTCACAAAGACCAGTCCGCCGCCAATTTGTTATGACCAGTAGTCAGGGTACATACAAAGGATACTCTAGTAGCCAGCTGTGATCTTCAGGTTACTTTAATCAGTTTTCATCACAAGGAGATAGGAAGTACAGTACTAGGGAAGCACATTGGCTCCCACCACCAGGCTACATCATCACCAACTGCCCTGGATGGAATCTCATACACTCAGCATTCCAGTCAGTCACACTCCTGGCATTCCAATCATGGCCCCATACCTGCAGACACACACCATGCATTCAGGGGGAAGGATAAAGCAGAGGAATAAACATACAATAGGAATATCATTCCTAAGAGGCCTCATTACGGGTCTGGCGGTAACTGTGCCAATGCTACCAACGGGTTGCCGCTGGACCCCTAAATATTTACCAGCACCTGAATTCCCGGTGCCACTGGGAGATTACAAAGTCAGGTGCCAGTAAAATGTTGTTCCCCATTCCCATAGAGTCTAATACGACTCTATGGGAATGTGGACACGTAAGCACTGGCACTGTTGTTAATGGTGCCAGTGCTTCAGTGACGGGTCTGCCTACCGTGGCCACTGTGGCCAGCAGGGTCAGACCTGTCGGGCAAGGAGGCTCTGACAGGCAGACCTATAATATGCTGGTCCAGACACAACAGTGCTGGTAAGCTTAACAGCACTCTTGTTTCCGGACTGGAAGGGTCAGAATGAAGCCCTATAGTCATGATGGGAGGGTTTGCCAACATCCCGGATAATTAATATGTCATCGACATTCCTGCCCCAAAGTTTGATTGAGTTCATTAGGAAAGCTGCATGATGCCATGCATGTTATTCTTGGAGATGCCTCATGCAAAGATGTTGATAGGAGGACATATTTGGCCACATCACAGTTCCTCAGATTTGATGACGTATTACAGAATGAAAACAGAGGATAGTAATGGTTTGTTTAAATGTCATCATTCTGTGAATCATTGTTTCACATTCCAAATATGAGGCTGATTGGCTGTCGGGCAATAGGCCGATGTTTCAATTCCCAGTTCATGTTTTACGGTGGTTTACAATCGCTGTAGCTCCCAGTTACCAACACTTACCATCTGTCTATGGAATTTTTTGGATCCTACCTAATAAATCCTCTGTTTTCTGCTCGTAGAATCACAATAATAAACCCAATGGTTGTCAAAATTGATCAGTACATTTTGATCTTACATCTGTATTTTTGCATTTTTAACCTCTAGCCAAGGTCTTTTGATTTAAATCTAAACATATTCTTGCCAATTCCTTTCATGGCTTGAGTAATATTATCCCCCGTCCCCCAAAATCTGCCAGTATATTACTGGCACTAGAGCAACCAGGTAACAAGAAGTAATACAATAATCACTTTAGTATAAGCACCTGAGTACATCACACTGTCCCCGACATTGGCAAACTAGATAACTTTAGTATTAAAAAAAGTGCACCACCAGCACAAAACGCAGTGACTTTTGAAAAATAAATTACAAAATGAAAATTGGACAATTTCTGTGAAAATGGAAAATATCTTAGAAACATCAATTGCAAATTGCTAACGGGAACAATCCCTTGTGGAAATGAATAATAAAACGTGCATGCATAAGAAACACATCACGCACACCAAACCTGCAGTGCACCCGGCTTTTGCTTTTATGATGGAAAAAGTTCGGACTGTTCTCCAAAACTTCAACCCATATTGGTATCCATCTGCAGTACCTCATGGTCAAGTAAGACATTCATTTCTGACTTACAAATCCATGCAAATGTTAGGGACACATGCAGGGTTATGTCCCACAAGTGGCTCAGCTGTTCTACTAATTGCAGCTGGGTTGAGGGTGGAAGCTGTTTCTTGAGTGTGGTGCCATAGATTGGTGCCCTTTCTGCCCTTCATAACCTGTTTGTTGTATGTTTCATAGAAGATTGCAAGACACACCTGCCCCATTTGACTTTTCGTAGTCTGGAAATGGTTATATTGTGCATTATAATACCACAATGTATATTCTACTTACCCTACAGGTAAGCAGGGCTGGGGGCGTATGGTTGGGGGTAGTGTATTCCTCTCTCGCTAGCTGTTTAACGCATGCATCAAAACCTCGACATCACTACTGAACCAGATCTCCTCCAGATTCCAATTTTACGCAGATGATGCCGAAATCACTTTTCATCTTAACAGAGCACGAGTGGTTGCCTATGAAGAACTTCTGCCCCAACTACTCCGATGCAGAAATCCTTACATTTGGCAGCATTCCCTCGAGCAAGCTCCCTTTCTGCTGTCCATATTCCTTAGGCCCCCCTCCTGTACCTGCAGAATCTCTAAAAAGAACCTTGACATTCATGCCTCAATCTAAGAGAGCTCTCACAAAGCTCATCTCAAACACCACCTGCTGCAGATGGCCATACCGTAGCAAGAGATGGCCAAAAAGGTAAGGATGGCGAGAGCATGGGTCTGATCCAGCGTAGAATACTTCTACCTGGGCCTCAATAAACGTCAAAACCTCCACCCTAAACGCACTTAGATCTGTGCAGCCTTGCAGATCTGGGGTCTCAGCGTGCAAGATTCCATCCATTCCTGCTAAGATGTGCCAACCTTGGCTACCATTTGAATGCAGAAACTGCCCCTGAATACTTTGCCTGATACACTATTGATAGGAAGGGTCCCAATACCCTTAGATGCCCCCTGGTCCCGTTCACTTCAACCAGGAATAGAGATCATCATGAATGGGCTTTGCAAAAACACCTGAAGCTCAAAAAGCAAAGATTTGGGGGCAAGACCTGGACAACTTGTGTCCTAAACCTTTGGTAGAACCTGCCCAAAGTTCCCAGAACAGAACTACAACAGCTTCAAAGGAGCCTTTAGAGATCTTGCTCAAGTTGGCTTTCCCAGAACCATGAGAGTTTTTATTTATCAAATCTGTCACTGCGTCATCTACCCGATTGGTCAAGACATACGCCGCCCGATCCTATTAAAAACTGCTTCCTTTCCATTGGTACTCTAGCCGCCTTCGATGACCAATTACGTTGCACTTGTATGGTCATTACGCATCTTCATGCTGTAAAATAGGCAGCTGCCTTATTTTATAATGTGGTACAATTGTTTCAATACATTATCTGTGCCATCCACTTCCTTTCTGCCACCTCATACTTGCCCTTCCGTTCCTATGCTTTGAATACATCTGTTGTAAATTGATGTGATATAAATCGTAAATAAAATAAAAGACATAAAATAAGATTTCCTAAGTACAATTGACCCCGTTAAAAGTGGTGATTGAGGACATTGTTTAGGCTTTATGATATTTGTGCAGTGAATGTACATGGAAAGTAGAAATGTGTCTTTTTACTGCACACAAGTGCACAGTTTAGGATGTTTGGTTTGCATATTTATCCATGCGGGTGCCTCTGACAGTCGGGGATGTCTTAATTCTAGGCCGGGGTTCTGCAACCTTTGGCTCTCCAGATGTTTTGGACTGCAACTTCCATCAACCCTAGCCAGCATAGTCAATGGGGGCAGGTCATGGGAGTCATAGTGCAAATCATCTGTAGAGCCACAGGTTGCAGAACCCTGCTCTAGGCGTTCTGATTGCCATGGAGGAGTGGGTGTGAGTGGTACACGGGATCTAATGTATGGGGCTGCAGCACATGACGTAGATGACATATTTAGGAAGCCGAAGGTGCAGGGCCAATGACACAGGCTTGATGTATCTCAACCCCAGTGCATTTCAGTGCTGAACTGATCTATGAAGAACTTTCCCGGAAGGCATCCGCACCATGGGCCCCTGGTGTGTGGCAAGCCTGGATTTCTGCTCCTTCTGTCCTCAGTCCCTTGCACACTACCTTCATCCATCCATCCCATCTGTTATCCTCCCATCCCATGCACATTTGAAGTTAAGCATGTGTTACCAATCTTACAGTGCGTTTATTCATTACTCTTAAGAAATCTTATGTCCTTTTTTTGTTTGTTTCAAAGTTAACTAATTGTTCATCTTTCTATAGGGACAAATGTGCTTTAAAATTCAACATTCTGAACCATTTCTTCCACATCGTCTTCAGGTCGTGGTGGAACCCCCAAATCCTAATCAGAGGGGTTGGTCTTTCACAACCACGTTTGCACTCACCATGTAGTATTGGGTTACTCTGAAAAACATTTCCAGGGTCACCTTTGCTTCCACATCCGCCCCTGATGCCTTCTTGGTAACCTTAGGCCATTTATAGCATACTATGCTTGCAAGGGATTAGATTTGGTCGGTTTATGGTCATTGCATCAAAAAAGATGCACTGAAAATAAAAGCATCGAAATTCTATGTTTTACATTGAAAGTACATATCCATCGAAACTTTTCCATCAAATGGATATGTACTTTTAAATGTAAAAGATAGCATTTCCATGCGTTCATTTTCTACATTAAAACGTTACATGGAGCTGTCCAGTGCTGAAATGTCGGCACTGGCCAGCTCCTTGTAACTTTTTAATGTTTTTTTTATGTATGGGGGGCAGGGTTCCTCCCCCAGTCCACCCCAACCCCCACGCTCGCCCCCTTAACCTTAACCCTAATCTAACCCTAATCTAAACCTTAATCTAACCCTAAATCTAATCCTAACCCCTAACCCTTAATCTAACCCTAGCCCTAGCCCCAACCCTAACTCTAACCCTTAATCTAACTCTAGCCCCAAATCTAACCCTTAATCTAACCCCAACCCTTAATCTAACCCTAGTGTTAATACAAATAATTTCGAAATTCCCATCGCATTGTGGTCAATGGAAAGGCATTTCAATGGAAATGATTTTCGTTGCTTATAATTCGATGGTAAAGCATTAGATGGAATGGTTTTCGATGGATTGACTAGATACCGATGTGGTCTAGCGGCTTCATTGTTGGCCTTGGGAACAGAGGCCGTATTATGCAAGTAATACCACTGGATGTAAAAAACAGCATACACCGGCCACGACCCCCCACCGGGGCAGTGTTTCCAGCTGAAGTGTGTATCCAAATCCCAACCAGTGCTTTAAAGTGTTCATAGGTGATAATAAAACATAGCGGTTGGAAAGGCGAAGGCACGCGAGGCTGGCATAATGCAAGCTGAATGGGAAGTCAGCTATGCTGGGAAGGGAGATGTCTGCCAAGCAGAACCTAATACCGCATGCCAGACCGCCCAGAAAGGCCATCCCCTACCGCCTGACTTCACATCATTCTCACTGGTTGTAAATCAGAAAGCTGGTTGCAAATTGCGTGACAAGCAAGGGCAGGAAGTGGAGTCAAAGAAGAATTCTGGGAGACACGATCACTGAGTGTAGAATAAAGCAGACAGGTGCATAATAGAGGCATCTGTAGCCAAAGGGCATAACCAGCACAGAGGCGCACACTACAATCTAACACAGGCCTGCCCCCGTGCAAGACATCACACCATATCTACCTCAATATACTGCAGCAGGCAGACCATGTCTGGGAGGACGTGTTCCAATTAAGTAAGAGCTGAGGTTCCTCATTGAAGATACCCCCAAATGATATGGGGGTACAACACCAAGACGGTGGAGCATGAGTGGTTAGGACAGGGAGGCGATGCGGACATTAGGTACATTCTAGGGGCATGGCCGTTTCTTTTGATGTGGAAGCCAAGGTTGCAGGTCCTTGGAGGTTGCAGGATCGGCTGTTCCTAGCCTTCAGTGAGCTCAGAGAATGACTTCCTAGTTCACACTGGAAGAGCTCTGCTGCTGTTTTTTTTCGTTTTGCATTTTAAGGCAAAAGGGCGGCATATCTGTCACGTGTCTTTTTAACACATCTTTCTGTATCAGAAGTGCATTTAAAACGAAAAGTGATTAGTGTTGGATGGCTGAAGACAGAGCAATGAGTGAGCCATTTGGAGTGACTACTCCTTGTGGCATCTCCCCTAAGAAGTGTTAATGATAGGTGCTCACTTAGGAGAGGGGTGCAAAACAAACCACCTGTTGTGTGACACATTAACTATATACACGTGACCTCATTAGTCATTTTCTTTAACTTTTCTGCTTTAGGTTTTGCAAGTGCCATTCTAAAGAGCAGAGAAGATTTCTTTAGGCTCAAATTACTGTACATCATGATAACGGGGAACATAAAGGTACCATCAATCTATTTTTGCTCAACACAGTACATGTATTCTCAGGGTGGTTTATTATGTGATTTGTGTACTTTTCAAGTCACCCCTATAACATAATTACTTTAGTTCATGAAAGCCAAAGATTAGCAAGTATAAGTAACAACTAGAGGTGGCAAGACAGTTGGTCAACTGCCTAAATTGCAGTCTGAAATAAAATATTGTCTTCACAGTGTATGTGACCTTTGGCAAATCAGATAATCACACTTTGCCTTATTTGAGAACATTGGCAATCCATAGAAGTGATTCTGTTTTCAGAATATACTATTATGAAAGCTATCACTTATGGTTTACTATTATATAAAGTCGCATTGATAAACCCAACAATCATGGCACTTGGATTGTGAACATTGTTTTCTTAGTTTCAATACAGCCATCATGCAAAGGAATATTTGTTGTTTCCGAATGTGTGGGTGGCCAAGAGGATCTTGGTCACATTTCCAGTTAGAGATGGTGATTTATGAGAGGAGTTTCAGTGAACTTGGGCTGATAGTCGTTTATGGCTCAGTTGGGAGCAAGTTCATCTGTCAATAATTCCAGGATAACGTGGAACCCAACACAACCTCTTATACAAGTCACAGCATGGCTTTAGACTAATGAGGGGAAAGGAAACTACACTCTCGTCGATCTGGGACATTCTAATAACCAAGGCCGATGCTAACATACCAAGTGAACATTTCGTGAAATTCTCTGCAGCAGTCAACACCAGCAACAACACAATCCTGCTAAAAAGACTTTGGCACATCGGATTAGGGTGACTTGAACTACACTGGATTCAACTATTCCTTACAGACAGAAAATAAACTACAAACGTGGACCCGATAAGTCACGTGTCTGCATCCTTAACTGTGGAGTACCCCAAGGACCCAGCCTATCTCCACTTTCCTTCAACAGCTACATGCCCCCCACCCCTCTTGCACCTCACCTCATGATCCCTGGCCTCATGCGCTTCCACCACGCAGATGATACCAAAGCATCTACACATTTAAAGACAATTGAAGACAATTAAAGGTCAAATAAAACTGATACTGGCACTTGTATTGTGTAAGTCAACGCGCGGCTGATGAAAAAGCGAATTAAACTCAACTCAAGCAAGACAGAAGAAATGGGAAGCTACCCACAACTGACTGCATTGATCAAAAACATAGAGTGCGCTCTCACGCTCAACCTACAGGTAAAAGCCACAGGAACACATGTTTTCTGAAGTATGAACTCTCCGGCACATTATGCCATACCTTGCCTTCCCACATAGAATGGTGGCACTCGTCGCACTGGAACTACTACCCTGACTATGTTAGACCAGCATCCTTTACCTGGCCCTCCAGGAATACCTACTAAACGGATTACAAGGAGCCCAACATGAGCAGCTAAACACCTAAGGCTCCAATGATGGAAACATCATACCGGCCATCCGATGTCTCCACAGGAGGTGAAATGTACGATTCAATTCAATACCCACATTGTCGCCCACAATGACTTCCATGGCAGAGACCCAGAATCCACCAAGAGGGAATCCACCCACTACAAGTGGACCAGATCGCTTCGAACCAGTACCTTTGGGGCATTCCAACTGGAAACGTCACAGAGAGTATTCATTCTCATCTCTGTCAACCAATCCTGAGGCATCGGCACAGGAAATCCCTTAACCTGGCCATTCATCAGAGCGCAACTCACGTGCTAGCACACCACTGACTAAAGACCAGCACCCAGATTAATCTCATGCAGCACCCATCCCAGATTCACACTAAAAGGGTTTTAGTAAACAGTCGGACGTTCTGGCACGCCTCAGACATGTTACAACATAAAAGATCATGAACATGGGCCCACAGACCACCTGGAGCAAGGAATGATGAAAACACCAACCTCCAAATCAGGACAAAACACAGATGGGACCCTTTCAGGTTGCTCTGACCAACACATGCCATGTGGCTGCGCCATCAAGGATCCCACCCTGATCTCCCCATAAATGCAAACTGGAACGGTCAGAATTCTGCATCCTGATGAGCAAGAACACGGCAGAACTGTCATGCCTAGATCAACAACAGGGTGGAAATTCAATGGTTTATTCTAGCACTGAATTGTACGGCTGAAGTCTTCAGTAATTCCAAATCCCCTCTACAACCCCTTACTAACCGACTCCCCTCTTTATCTTTTACTCCCTTACACTACAGACACGGACCACCTACTTAAATAGCAGCTTTCTGCTCACAAATACATTGACACCTCAGGTTTTGCGTCTGCCTCCACCTCCTTCCTAATGGCACCCTAGCCCCATTTCTGTTCTTGCAGAGGCTTTTTCGACATTGCCACCAAAATGGCAGACGTGTGCTCTACCAGACCTCTTTACATTGCATTAAAAAATGATTTAAAAAATAGATGCACTTTTGTGGCAGAAAAAGTCAAGAGAAAACTTTATCTAGACATACATGAGATTAAAAAAAAGCACCCGCCAGCCAATCAAGTGGCTAGCAAGGTGGGCTTGAACCGCCGGTGTAAGCCCCTGTTCCAAGCTACCCCCACCAACACCTTCTCCCAGCCCCCAACCTTACTGTATTGCCGCAGCTGCACCTTCCTCTCTGCTCAGAACATCCGACATGGAAAGGGAAGAGGGGCTCCCTTCGGAGCCCTGCCTTCCCTTTCCATGGTGGCCATGTTGGTAAAGGATTTTCCCTCATACAACGGGATGCCGCGCACGTCGCATTGTAGGAACGAAAACCCTTTTTTTTAGGATCCCGGATTGCTGCTTTGGTAACCCGCGGTGCTAATGGCCTTAACACCCGATCCGGCACGCCAGGATCAGGTGTTAACGCCTTTTTTGAAATATTGTCTTCTTTGCTGTGCCTACTTATTAATTGTTGCTACTTTACATATATATGGCATAAAGTACCCCCTACTATACGTTATAAGGAAGTTGCAAGTCATCGAGGAGTTCAGTGAGCGAATAGAGGTACGAGGCTGAAGAGTTCCTTGGGTCATGGAACTCCGAGGTGGGTTTTAACATACGGTAGGGAGTATGTTATTCCTTATAATACATGCCTACACATACTCCTTCTCTTCAATACCTGCCCTCTACCTGCCCTCTTGCTTAATCTAAAGTGGGAGATCTTCAATTTGCTGATTCATCCCATCAATGCAGAATCTGTTTGTATTTCAAAAAGCTAACTTACAGATTCCAATATACAGCAGAAAGTTAGTTTAGGTAGTTTAATAAAACGCATCGAAAAAACGTTCTCATTGTGTGCTTTAAAATAGAGCTAGACATATATTCACATGCCATATCAGCATTGGGTGAGCGGCGTCTGCTGTGTCTCCCAGGCAACCGGTACTGTACACACCAGCTGCCAGACAGAGCGCCATTAACGCATCAAACGCCATGTAATGAACCTGAATGCAATGAACCAGTAAAAGAAAGACTGTCTCATAGTATAATTAGCACAAACACTGTGGGAATCTTCCGAAAGGTGAAGCGCGGTGATACTGTGAATTATTCAACAGCGCCATCTACTGACCGAACAAGGATTTTACTTCCACAACATTCCTACGTGAAGGGGTTTTACTGCCACGTTGGTCTCCAGAACGAAAATTCAGGTTCTCGTCCTGGAACAAGTATTCGGCCATGATTTTGGATCTGCATGGGCCCAATCACTTCAGCACACTCTATCTGACAGCTGTTTGTCACTATGTCAAAGGATGTAAACACTCTTAACTCTGCACTGAATTTGTTACTCCAGGCAGGCCAATCAATTCATTTCAGGCGCTTTGATGTGGAGTCTGCCACAGCTGACCGATAATGAATGCATTGCCTGTTTAAGGGCATCCAAACCACATTGGCCTTCCAGGATGGTATTCTTTTCTGGGGAAGCACTGAGCAACAGCACAGTGCCTATTTGGTCAAGCATGCTGGACATTCATCAGAAGTAAGGTTTGACATTGAAAAGTCAAAAGTATACGTTTCTACATGAAGACGTTGAATACCTAAGGCATGTAATTAGCAATAAAGGGGTCAGACCAGTGGCAGCTTGCCAATGGGGTAACTGGGTGCCAACCAGCTGCCTATTATGGAGGAGCCAAGCCATTCCAGTGAAAACACTGACCAATCCCTCAACTATAGCAAGCGGCTAAGGATGCACTCCTGGCTGCCACTGTTGGAGAAAAGGGGTTTGAAAAATGAAAGGATGAAAGGCTGAGTTGACTTTGCAAATTATCACAAACATATCTCAGTGGTCAGTGTTTAACCCAATGAGCTCTTACTGGCGTGATTAGGGGGGCATGGGTATAAATGCCTACACTGGTGCAGCCCTGGTGGGCAAGTTTTCATACAGTGGTACAGCATTTCTATTGGCATTATGGGAGAGGTCAACAGGATGAATGTTCTTACGTGGGAATACTGGTCTACATTGGTGCATCCAGCAGGGACATGCTTTCTTACAGTGACACAGCATGTTTAACTGCCATAGGGGATAAAGTCGAAGTCATACATTTTCGTATATGGGAACAACTGACCTACATTGGAGCAGTCAGAGTGGACATGCTTTCTTACAGAGGCATGGCATTTTTACTGACATTGACAAAACCAACAATGTCAGTGTACTTATGTGGTGATACTGGCCTACGTTGGTGCAGCCAGCATGAACATGCTTTTTTAATGGTTGCAATCCATGTTTATTGGCACTGTGAGCAAAACTAACATGAGTGTTCTTATGTGGCGATGCTGGCACATGTTGGCACAGCCAGCATGGGCATGTTTGGGCGCAGCCAACATGAACATGTTTTTCACACTATCAGAATACTGTCATATATAGGGGGCAAAGGCATTGTGAAAATGTGTTAGAAAGGGCCCCTGTGCACTGCTAGTGCACAGGCACATAAAGGATTTTTTCATGTGTTACCCTACAAATCCAATTGTAAATTGTGTGTCTATTTACTAAATTTTCTGAGGTGTGCCACGTTTCAATCCATTATTTAAAAAGGTGTCTCCACGGAGAACACTTCCGGACCTGCATTGGTTGTTTTGTGGTACCCTCGCTATGTTCTGCTGTTCATGGACATTCACAGGAAAGCTTTACAACCCTCCAAATACAAAATGCACCAGCTGCCACTGGATCAAACCAAGTGAGTTTTGATTGCAGCGATCCAAGATCCACCACCACTTGATGGCAATGAGCAGCATGTGAGGTTTCTGGGTTTATGCAAATACTGTGCTAGATTCTATGCTAGATTTGTACATGACTTTCATAGTAGAGACATTCCGAGTAATATTGATGAAATGCTATCAGAGTATCGAGGAATACATTACAAAAGCACAAGGTCTACATGCCTTTGAAGCAAATACAACGTGTTAATTTATAGTGGCTACAATGTGTTGGTGCCTATGACCTGCGTGGTGCACTTTCACAGAATCAAGGGGGAATTACATGCACCAACACGTTTGATTACAGAACATTGGCTTCGGGAGTAGACATTAATTATTTAATTATCAAAAAAGCAACTCTCACATGAACCACACAAATAGACCATGGGGCTCATCCTAAGTATGCTGGCCAGGAAACAACCGTGCTGGTAAGCTTACCAACACCGTTGTTTCCGGACTGACATACTACGAGTCTGCCTGCCGGAGCCACTGTGTCCGACAGGGCAGACCCTGCCGCACACAGTGGCCACGGTAGGCAAACCGTCACGGAAGCACCATTGATTGCGGTGCGGATGCTTCCATGGTCCCCATTCCCATGCAGTCCAAAAGGACTCCATGGGAATGGGGACTTACAATTTACCAGCGCCTGACTTGACGGAATGCCGGGGTTGTAATTATAGAAAATAATACTGAAATTCGAACTAGGAATACCAAATCATCTGTTCCTCCATATTTTACTGAGTTTTCTCATAATGTTTCGGAGTTATGCTGCTTGGTCTTGGAACACATTACACTCCCCCACAGCAGAGTGAAATGCAGAAGTATTTATTAAAACATGAACCTTTCTGGATATTTTACTTGGTGCCTTATATCATTTATGATGATGGGTTACCTTTCAGTTTTAATGGTCCATAGAATTATCAATTCTATACATTTGATCTCATCTTAAACAGAATAGGACATCTAGCGATTACATTTGCCAAGGGTTTTGTATAGGGTGCATCCATTGCCTGCTGTGCCATATGGTGCAGATTTGTGGCGTTACTTTAATGCAAACTGTTTGAAAATGAGGGATAACACGTATTTCAGATATCTTTTGGCTTTTCCGACAAGATTGTCATGTTAACTCTTACACATGGGACTGGACCACTGAGGAATTGATCAAGAAGTCTGACTGAAACTAGTGCTATATTGGGTCAGACTTTGGTGCAAGGATTCTGTGATGATTCAACTTCCGTGCTACCAGTGGTTAAGGGGTGAATATTGGTTTCCAAATCATCCATTAGCCCCACACCTCTAATACACCAGAAGGGATCTGAACTGATTGGAATCAACAGCAAATTATAAACCTCCTTGTACAATTTTGGTAACGTGGACGCAATGGCAGGCTTATCTATCAAAGGTCGTGGATCATTGGTTCGTTGCAATGCAGAACAAATACAATTATTACCCAATGATAAAAGGGACTGTCCAGTCAAGACTGTATCAAAATGTCTACTTTATTGATACACAACAGACAGTTCTAGCAACACTATGAAATAAAACCCACCCTGTTAAGGAGTGCAGAGGAAAGACATTATGAATGAAGGAAAAAGGATGCCCTCAGGATACTGACAGGAGGGTAATTGCTATGGTTGATAACCACAGTTTTATGTTACTTGGTTTCAGCACAAATGGAGCTATGGGTCTTAATATGTCTCTAGGGACCTTCCGGGAAGAACCAGGGGAACAGAACCGCAATGTACCTTGTTCGGTAGGTGTTCTAGGTGCTCAACACGGTAAAGTGGGCCTCAGGGTAATTTTCAGGCTTCTGGGACAGAGTTCAAGACGGGAGTCAGCTGAGGGAATCAGGCGGCAAGAGCGAAACTGGACGAAAAGCCGCAGGCTGGCCTACACGGGGGCTCAGGGTCAGGAATCATTGTCTCAGTGCTAGTTGGCATTCTGAAGCACTGGTTGAGACATCTTGGATATCTTTAAGCAACTGCCACTTGACAATGGTCAGCACTGCAGTCGGTTGCTGCTCAAAGAACTCAAATGTGAGAGACTCAATGGCCTCCTCAAGGAAAGGATTGCCAAAATCAAGTTGACTTTGAAAAAGGGGTGGCTGTATTGCCGACCCCCAGCTTTATTTTCTCTTCGGAATCAGCCAGGATCAGACCACCACCTCACCTCGCATGAGCTGGTTACAGGGCGGCACATGAGAACGCCCCTTACACCTCCGTCTAGTAGTAGGAGTGATGCCCATAGCGTAGTGAAGCCTTTAGGTGATGAGATGCATGATTATTTGACATGTATAACCTCTAGCATTTCTTTCATTTCAGATCAAATCAAGCAGAGGAGTTGCTGGGGGGGGGGGGTCACGGGGCTATAGCCTCAGGCCTTTTGTTTGTAGCCCAGGATAAAAGCTCAGGGACTACAACCAAAAGGGTAGCTAGCACCGAGTCCTGACAGTCCTGACATTAGTATAGCCCTGGATCATTTCCAGACCTAGCAACACCTCTGAAATCAAGTGCCAAGGGAGGTGGTCTAAGAACAGAGAAGAAGACAATTTGACAACCAATCCTAGTGAACTATTACCACCACCTAAGCAACAACTGTAACTGAAACACTTCTGTTCTTAAGAAAGCGCCCAGATGCCTGTGGGCTTGGCATGTTATATAAGCTTCAAAATAAATAAATATGTTGGGAACCTAGTATTAATTAGAAATGTTGCCAGAAAGTGGCATTAGCCACGTTTCCATGGCTCTTTCTGTGTTGAAGAAGTGTCCCCTTCTACTGTTAAAATACATGGAAGAAAAGCTTGGCTGCACCTGGGTGATGTGAAGATCTACAAAGGAAAGACCTGCCCTCCCACCGTTGCTGATCCAGAAGCAAGACAAGAAGAAGAATTTCAGTGTGTGCAGACCCGATCGATGACCAAGAAGGACAATAAACAATGAGTGATTAATACATAATTTATTTGGACTGAAATTCAATGGACACTCTTTATAGATATTCTAGCAGAGAGTGCAAAGACTTGCAGAGAAATCCAGGAATTTTGAAAATAACTTTTAGAAACACACATTGAAGTATCGGAATTATGCCTAAATGTCAGTTCTTGATCAGAAACTGGAAACAAGATCTGTATCCAGATTCATTTCATGGAGAGTACTTGTTTTAAGTGTTACTTGTCGATAGTGACGTTCATCAGCTTGCCCTAGCTGTCTTTGTGTTCATACTTCGATCTTACCCTGCTCTTGTTAGAAGAGATGTTAATATTCACACTTTTTTGCAGGATCCAAAAATAAAATGGCCCTGTGATGAGAAGACTTCTTATTGCTATATTTGAGCACATTTTACAGTTACAAACATAAAGAAATTTGATGATTTTATTAAAAAATGATTAAAGAAGGAAGTAGCACGGTTCTAGAGGATGAACAAGTACAGCGAGTAGTAGGATGGTGTGAGAGATGGATGCCAATGTTCTTATGCATGATATAAGCTTGCATGACTGTTCTCTTTGTCCTTCTGTTCCTCATCTTTCACAGTCTCTATCATGTTAGCACTTCCGCTGAAGGAGAAATCCTTATGGTTCTCCCTACTATGAAAACTACGTTTGATTTACTCCATGATTATCACACAACCTTTGGGAGACACAAGAGAGATGCAGAGGAGGATAGTAAAGGGATAAATACCTATCTAGATAACAAAGCACATTTGGGGAATAACATGTGGTAGCAACATATGAGAAAAGTGGGAGAGAAAGCATCTAAGGAGGGTTGCGACATCTGCGCTCTCATCCCCTATGCAATGAATACAGTACGCACTTTCATTGCCAGAGAGATTCCAGAGCATGATGCAAGGTGCCTCAGTCATCTTGCAACATGTACAACACGAGGACAATTCCAAGGAAGCTGGACAACTTTGCGATGGAGATCGATGTGGTCATTTCCATACCAGGATGATATCAAGACCTTACAAATGGAAAAGGAACCTGAATGGAAGAGCAAGATGCTTGTGTATCCTGCTCAGGACAGGATGGGGTGATCATTGAAGAGATGAAGAAAATGAACTGTCCTGATGTGACGGAAATAGTTGGATCAGCTGGAAGTTGGGAACTAACCAAATTTTTGGTCTATGGATGAGTGAAATCCAAGAACAGATGGGAAGAAGGAATGATGTTGTGTGCAGTTCACCTGCTGAAAACAGAGTACGTACAAGAAGTGCAGAGGGTGAATGATGGATGTTTGAAGTCATGGGCTAAACACGCCAAACTACTGACATGGGTAGAAGATGAATCAGGCCCAGTAGTTGTAATTCCAATTGCTAATATGACACTGTGTTTCCAAAGACACAGAAAGAATCACGTGGGATACAACAAAGAATGCAAAACTACAATTGACGTTCTAAGGATGTAAGAAGGGACAGCAGTCCTCATGGACGATATTGGGCTTATGGATCTAGAGCTTGTCCAAGGTTGCACAAGGATTGGGGCGGAGTATCTTCTTTGGTGCTGATCCACGTTGCAGCATTATTGATTCCACAAAGCGACCTGAACATTGGGTCATTTCCAAAAGTAAATGCACATTTGAGAAAAAGATCACTTGGACTTCTTTGTTGGACAAAAAGAGAGAATTGTTTCTCAGCCAAATCAATAACAGCATATGACTCCATTCCTAATGAACGCAGGTTGTTCAGTAAGACTGCCACACTATTTATGACTATATTCATGCCTGGGATCCAAACAGTAGCAAACGCTAAGTGGCTACAGATTACCAGATGGGAGCTTCTGCAGACAATACAGGCTACCACAAAGGGATTCAGCGCTATCAAGGAAGAACTGAGGGCCTTACGACTAATGACACTCCAGAACAGATATGTCCAGGATATGATCACAGCGATGGAAGGAGGAGTTTGCGCCAAAATCGGGCCATCACGTTGCTCGTTCATACCTTCTCATGATGAAGAGAATGGGACCTTGAAAGAGGCCATAATGTTGTTGACAGACCTGCATAGCAAGATGGAAGATGAGACAGATGACATTGAAGATGACAGTTGGTTTGCCTCCCTGTTCTCATGGATTGCGCAGTGGTTGGCAAATATATTTAAAATCCTTGGAGTTATATTAGTGCTAGTGATGTTCAGATTCTGTGTAATCAGGATAGCGATTGCCCAATGCAAGAAAACAGCAAAGAAGGTCGTAGGAATGAAGATCATGATCGATGTTGAATCTGGACTAAGACCCAAGGAGCTGATTGATGAAATTGTCAGACAATAAATAGAGGCCAGTATCATAGCACCTGAAGGAACGAAGTACCTGTATCCAAAGAATCATAAGAAGTACGTGGGACGATGGGTCTATTGTAATCCGAATGGACAATGCAACTACATGACCTGGAGTGTAGATGAACATGTCAAATCAGCAGGCACCCTGAGGGGGGTGATGAAGATATGGACGCCCAAAGAAACACTTCTTCAAGAGAAAATACCAGAATGTGGAAACAATTGAAGAAGTGGTCAAGGACTTGACGACAGGAGGGAATCTAGAGGAGCAGTTAGATGCCTCTGCATCTACCACCTGTCTGAGATTGTGCCATGTTTGACACCAGCAGTTGTGCCAATACTGCAGCGTATATTCGAAAGAAGATACCCATTGAGACAAACCTATCAAATGTGCGCTTGTATAGCAGACAATCTGTGGGAGGAACTCGCTGAAGCAATATTATAAAGAGCAAAGAGAGGAGCTAGTGAAATCACAAAAGACATCTGCGATGTCTGGAGATACTGGTTGAAGAAGGTGCATTGATCCTATAAGAAACTAATAACGAAGTAAAGAATCGAGTGAAGTCTTTATTATGAAAAAGAAGATTATATGTGCACGAAGTGCTGCAGAGAATCAACCATTCAAAAATTGTACATATGCCGAAATGCAAGGTAGATTAATTCATCATAAAAGCTGGCTATATGTAGTGAATAGATTGCAGGCGGAGCCACCAATGTACAGAAGCTGGATATCGGTGTCATGAATTTAGTAAGCCAGGACCTATGAAGAGAAAAGGCAAGGATTACATTGCAGCAAGAATAAGCTGAAATCGAGGGCCTGCTTGGCAAGGCTGTCGGGCCTGGTATCAAAACTGAAGCAGCCAAGATCAGTTATCTATTCTTGAAAGGAGTGAATGTGCGAAGGATGAATAATCTCTTGTTAAGGTACAAATAAAGAACACCAAGAGTGCCAAGTTTTATTCATTTAAGACGTTTAAAAACCTGCAAAATAGACCAAATCGTGGTCTCCTGTCACATGAGCCAAGGATGAAAATAGAGTTGAATCTGGCATCCTAGAACAGTGATAGTGAGTGCCTGCACTCCCATATATTCCCAGAGACAGGGATGCTTTGCAAGGCCAAGTTCAAAGACAATCTTCATGACAGAAGGCATGGGCAATGAGAGATGTTGGGCTAATTGGGTGGGTAGGTAAAGTCAGGCCCACCTCTTTGCAACTTGGTATGGGCTTACGTGCTGCTAAGTGAACCGAATGTTCCACATATGTCACAAGCATGTCACATGTCACAAGAGTGCCAACCAATTGTAGAGTACCTAATAGTATGAAGGCCAATTGAAAACCGTGTACTTAATGATTTTTAAGATGACATGTTTTAGAGGTAGGCATATGTTGTCCACCTGACAGTGGGCAGCCAATCACAATCCCAGTCTCTATGTATTGTGTACTTAGATGTTCTCCTTAAGCCAATTACAATCCCTAGTAGGTTTTTCATTATTTGTGACAAGATCAAGAGAGACTGAGTGAGCGAACGTCCGTTGATGTTTGTTGTAACTCCCTGTTTCAGATACTTGTTAATAAAACAGTATCTTTGCCATATTCCAGAGTTGGTTCATTTATTTGGACTCAGAGTTATTCTGCGAACCCACCCATTGCATGCACGTTTCCAAAAGGGCCTAAGCTCAATAGAATTTTGAGGGGTTCCTATATGTCTCCGACTCACCTTAACTATACGCCGCCCTATAATATATATAGCTAATAGCCATCCCTAAAGAGCCGTTTGCCAACTCAATTCTACACATATACAAAGCACACCATTTCTTACTTGCCAAGAGACAATTATAAATAGCCAATGGCTAGCAGTGAGTCCACATTTTGAGCCTTATATTATGCCTTTGTGCTAGCACAAGTTGTAGTGAAGCTTATAATGAAGTCTATGCTGTTTCAGAAAATGACTTTTCTTAATAACCTTCGAACGATTGTATTAAAAAATAGGTAAATATTCCAGTGTGGCAACCGCCTGTGCAAGCAACATTTCAGTTGTCAACATTAATGACTTTATAGTTTAATTTTTTAAGTTGATTGCATTTTTAACAGCTTTTTACATTGGGTTTTCCATGGGAAGAAAGTATATATTTTGGCCAAAATATCTCAAAAAATATTTTGTAGGCACCTAAATTCTATCTGGAATTGGCCCACTCAAGAATATTTTGAAAATAGACCAATTTTGAGATATGAATGTTTGAAATGTATCTATATAAATTGCAAGCGCAGAATGAATGCACCCTTTTCATACAAACTATACACAGAGCGTATGGAATAAATTTACACTTTCAGTACGAACTGTCCACAAAGTGTATGAGTTTGACAACACGTACATTACACAATTAACATCTCCTAAAAACTCACATTAAAGGCACGCCTCAGCTGACTTTAAGTTTTAAGGTGATGGGATAAATGTACACCTGCAATACGAACTGTAGACAGAGTTTATGAGTTTTACAATATGTACATTACATAATTAACATCTACTAAAAACTCACATTAAAGGCAAGTCTCAGCTGAATTTATTGTGAGTTTTAAGGTGATGGAATAAATGAAAACTTTCAATGCGAACTTTCCACTGAGCACTTGAATTGACTTTGATGTCAGTTTTAAGGTGATGGAATGAATGTACACTTTTCATACAAACTGTAAACAGAGCGTGCACCTACAGCACATGCATCTAAAACAAAAGCTCCTACGATGCATGCTTTTTCAACATATGCTTCTATGACATATGCTCCTATCGCACACACCCTTATGACACACACTTACCATACACTCTTCTGACACACACCCTAATGAGACACTCCTATAACACATACTCCTACGACACATGCTTGTATGACATGCATGTCATGTCATGACATGCTATAACATGCACTTCTACAACACACACTCCTATCATACATGTTCTATGATACACATACATACTACTACATGCACCTACTGTACATCATATGTGGACATATGGCACATGGTCCCACATGCACCTCTGTCACATGCACCTATGACACATGCACTTATGACACATGTTCCCATGACATGTGCTTATATGACATGTGATCTGGCAACACATGTTCCTAAAACACACACTCTTAAAACACATAGTCTAAGTACACATGCGCCTACTACACATAACATGTGGATATACGCCACCTGCTCTCACATGACACATTCTCCTGTGACACATGCTTCTATGACACATCCTCTTACCACACACACTCTTATGACACACTCTGTAATTGCACCCATTCTTATGACGCATACTCCTACAACACACACTGCTATAACAAGCACTCCTGAAACACAAACTCCTATATATGTTCCTATACAACATGTAATTACTACATGTTCACCTACTACATATAACATGTGGACATGCAACACATGCTCTCATATGCACCTAGGACACATGCACCCTCAACAAATGCACCTACAACACATGCTCCTACGATACACGTCCTACTACACGCACTCTTATGACACACACTTTAACGACACGCTCCTATGACACTTGCTATTTTGACACGTGGCTCCTATGGCTTAAGTTAATCGGCAGTAAGACCGATGTACTGGTTGTGGGTACTTCGTCCCCCCATCTTTTTTGGACCTCGCAATTCTGGCCATCGAGCCTTGGCCCTCTTCCGCTTCCGGTTCAATCGGTTCGTAATCTCTGTGTCAAAATCTCTGCCTCTCTATCCCTTGACAATCAGGTGGCTAGGGTATGTAGTATTGGGCACTTTAAACTCTGCATTCTGCGGAAAGTCGTGCCCTTTATTCCTGCTGAATGCCAGGCCCCGGTAGTGGCAGCCTTGGTTCTCAGCACTCTCCACTACTGCAATTCTCTCTATTTGGCCCAGCCCCGTTACCTGATCAAAAGGCTTCAACTGCTGCAAAATGCCGCCATTTGTTCTATACTCCACCCTCCCTTTGGATCTCATATTTCCCCTCTGCTCAAGAAACTACACTGGTTTCCTGTGGCCAGCCGGATCCTGTTTAAATCATTGTGTCTGGTGCATCGTGCCTTTTATGGCCTGGGTGCTGAGTATCTCCAGGCAAAGTTTGTTCATTACACTCCTTCCCGTCTACTGCGCTCTCAGTCTGCGTGTCTTCTCACTGCCTGCGCTATCGTCTGTCACGCATGGGAGGCCGTGCCTTTTCGGTGGCGGCTGCTATAGCTTGGAACAAGTTGCCTACTGCTCTCCGTACAACTGAAGACCACCTTACATTCCGCCGGTTGTTGAAAACCACTCTGTTCTAGGCCATCTTACTCTTATGGTGTTGTCGGCCGCTCTGGACTTTGACTCCTCTTCAGTAGCCAGCGCAAGATGCCTTTGGGTGTACGTGCGCTTTAACAGGTTTTTATAATATAACATAACATAACACGTGATGCTATGACCTGCGCTCCTACAACACATGCTAAACAACACATACTGCTGCAACACAGACAAAGCACAATTTTATGACATACATTCTTACAACACCGAAACTTTCAAGAAACAGACTTATGACATATACACTTATGACACATGTTGCTATGCAACATGCTCTTATGCCACACACACACTTATACTATATGCTCTTACAACACAGGCTAGAACTACAACAAACACTCAGAATCAATAATCAGGGACAGTAAACAAATAATTGAAATGTTTGAAAACATTATTTCTTACAAAAGAGTTAAGGTTAAACCAACAAAAAACATAAAGTCTACAAAGATCAGAAATAATAAAGTTAAGGTAACAACATAATAAACTTTATTAATGAATTAAACAATATTATATTTAAATCACTGATCATGGTAACCTTAAGTCGCCCACACATTTAAAAGCATACAACATTACCAAACAATTATAACAATTTCTCGCTGTCAATTCACAATTTCAAAATTATTGCTGTCAAACACTCCTCTGACATCTGCCACCTCCTCGAATAACTTGACCTGGATTTACTCGCCCTGACCAAGACAGGGTTCAGGGCCAGCTCTGTCACGACTTTTGACAGTCTCCTCCCTGAAGACTCCAAGATCCTCTCAGAGCCAAGAACCAACCAACCTGGAGGTGGAGTTGCTCTGATCTTTCCTCAGTGGGTATCTGCTACTGTCATTCCTATGCAGGCCTACTCCTCCTTTGAATGCCTAGTCTTCAGGCTCTCTATCTCTGCTGGCCTCTCTCTGACTGTGGCCACCATCTACAGGCCACCTTCTACAGGCCAGGTTTCCATCTTCCTCTCAGAGTGGGCTGCTCTCTCCTCTTCCCTCCTTACCTCCAACTCTCAATTTATCCTCCTTGGAGACCTCAACATCCACCTGGATGCTTCTAATCCATCCAGTGGGCTCTTCTGCAACCTCTGTGACACTCTCTCTCTCCATTCTACCCTCTGGTCCGACACACTCAGCCGGACACACCTTGGATGTTCTCACCTCCCCAGACATCCCCCTCTCAAATCCTCTCGATACTACTCTCTCTTGGACTGACCACTTTCTACTTTCCTCTCATCTGAATCTCTCTGTCCCTCAGACTAAGCACACCCCAGCACTGCCAGCTACCTTCTCGGTCATTCGGTCCATGAAAACTGTTTCAGTGAATGCCTTTGCCTCTACTTTCTCTGCTCCTCCTAAACCTGCGGCTGACTCACACTGGGACACAAACCTCTCTAACCTGCATCTTGCTATCTCCAACACTTTGGACATCCTTGCACTTGTCATGAGAATCCCTCTGAAGCCTACCTCCAAGTGCAGCTCTTGGTATGACTCTGACCTCACTGTCCTGAAACACAAGCACATGGTGGCTGAGAGGAAGTGGGAGTGCTTCAGGCGCATCCTTTGACAAACTGGCCCGCCGCCTGCTTAAAAGGTCTTACAGGCTTTTTGTCCTGTCCAAAAAGAGAGTCCACATCCAATCCCCCATCTCTGCAGCCTCTAACATCATGGCCAAACTCTTTAAAATCTACAAGGAGCTGGCTAATCCTTCTGCAGTCTCCACCTCGCCTGTTCCCTCACAGGCCCTCTGGATGGCTCTGACTTCTCACTTCACCACTAAAACTCAGGCCATCCTGTCCTAGCTCTCCATCTTCTCTCCCTCTACTTCTCTCAGCCCCCATCTGGCCGACTCTCCCTCTCCTCCTCCTTTCCCCTCTTTCTCTCTGACAAACCCTGGTGATGTTTGTAGACAAGTCCAATCTATGATGAAAGTGTTGTCCAAATAGGTACTTCCTTTACTTCTCCAGAACCATCAAGACCACATATCCACCCTCACGCCAGCCTTGGCTGATTTCCGCAATCACTCTTTCGCCACTCGATCTTTCCCCTTTCTCCTTAAGCAGGGCCATCTTAAGCACTTTTGGGTCCCGGAGCACAGACACCATTTCAATGCCAACATTAGCAGTCCGCGACCAGGGCACTTGTGTTCTAGCACAGGTACAGGACACTTCATCAACAGCAGGCACTAAGAAGATTTACTGGCCATCGTACAAATGTAGCACACAGATCATAATCCAGAATAGAAATGTGACTCAGATTAGCTGCCTCAAAGAATGCAAAAGTGTTCAAGCATGGATAGAGGAGACCACTTGGAAGCAAGGAGAAAGTTACATATACCATAGCATGGATAGTGGATGCAGATTAGAAGCTACCAGGAAGGTGTCTGTATGCAGATGAACTAAGATTAGAAGGGGGGCATGGTTTTCAAGTGGCGTTGCTGTTAGAGAGCAAAGAAACAAGTGACTCTTATGTGTAATGTATCCATGCTCACTATTACTATCGAGGAAGCAACACCATAGCCAGGAAAGCCATGTGTGATGCTTTTTTGAAGATCATACCTTGAGAACGAAATCACTCTAAATGTTAGCAATTTTGAAGGGGTTAGAGACTGGGAATTTTGACAGGTTAGGTATTCCAAGATTAAATGAGATGCCCAGGATAACACATTGGTTCAGCAGTGAAGCTGGGATTTCCAAAAACTCTTTAATGTACACAATGTACCACTTTCTTTTCAGTTCTTAACATTAACTAAAAGAATCCCATTTTTGAGAATTGACTTGGAAAGTACACAAATCACATAACATAACATGGCAATTTAGGGCCTCATTACGACCCTGTTGGTCCGGAAAGAACGGTGGTGGTAAAACCGATGCCACCATTCTTTCCAGACCGGCTGATTAAAAGTCCTGCAGGTGGGAGGTGTCACTCCCTCCAGGTCTGACCTGGCGGGTTTAACACCACCCGCCTGCAGGCGGACATGGAAACACTGGCTCTGTCATAGATGGAACCAGTGTTTCCATTGTCCCCATCCCCGTGGAGTCCTATGGGGCTCCATGGGAATGGGGACTTACACAATTCCGCCTCGGGAATTCCCAGGTCACCGGGGTCATAATGCCCCAGTGATTCCGGGAATCACGGAGGCAGAATGGTAATAGTAATGGTAATAGTAACCAGCCATTTTTTCCGGCTCGGTTACCGCCGGACTCGTAATGAGGCCCAAAATGTTATAGAAGCGTCTTATGCAATATGGGAATGATTCTAGCTTCATTGTCTCCATCATCATGAGTAGTGAATAAGTGCCAGAATACTAATTGATGTGATCTTAAAAGATTTCATCTGGTTTTCTCTTTTGTATTTTAAATCTTTAAATATCTCAAAAACACAGGCTTGTGAAATTGTTATTTATAAATGTGCAGAAAACCTTTTAATTGTACAAAAAAAGCAAACCGTTTTTTGTGTCAAATTAGTAGACGTTAAAAAATGCTTGCCAAAGGCCTGCAATAAGTGGTCCGCTCTCTTCTCTCCAAAACCCCTTCCACTCAAATGGTCTACATAAAAATAAATCAGGAAATGGACTAAACAATGTCACCAGCATAAGAGAAGGCAAACCTTATCACAGAAAATAGCATAATATTGCCAGTGAAATAAGATGATTTATTCAGGATCACTGTATCGTCTGCTACCAACGCCAGGATACAAGCATGATTGCTTTGGCTCCAAAGTCTTGAATTTAGATACCTAAACACCTCTCGTGATGACACTTGATGCTCATCATTGGAGGTGGGTTTTTTTTTACAACGAACCATATGCTATGCTATTATAACTTTTATAGTTACTGATAATGGTATCTGTTGTGTTACAAAAGAAAGTACATATACATGCAGGTGTATCAACTTCGGATATAGCAAAGGCTGAGTCGACTTTGCTGGAATTTGGTATTGTAATCTTGCACATGAACACAGTGATCTGAGCAGAATGTACTCGTCAACAACAGATAGCTAATAGGTTTAGTTTCTGAGCAGCGTGCCATGAAATATCCTGACATTTGGTATTTAAGTTAGGTAAACAATGGGAAATTACTTCTTTAGATAGGTCAGCCTTGTGGGGCCCCCTCCCAGGTGGGGGCCTGGGGCAAGTGCCCCTTTGCCCTCCCATAAAAACATCTCTGTCCTTAAGCACTCCCTTGTGCACCCCCTCTTTAAAAAGACTACTTCCTATCCCACCTGCCCGGCAAACTATCGCCCGATATCTATCACTCGTGTCCTGGGCAAACTCCTGGAAAACCTGGCCATCTCCTAGCTTACACTCCACACTGAATCTGTTGGTTGTATCCATGACCATGAGTCTGGCTTCAGAGCAGCCAGCGGTACAGAAACTGCTCTCCTGAACACCTGTGATGACCTTCTCTCTAATCTTGACTTCAGCCCTCCCTCTGTCCTCATCCTCCTTGATCTTTCCTCTGCTTTTGGCACAGTCAATCACGCCATCCTGATCAATCGACTGCGCCAGAACCTGGGCATCACAGATCAGGCCCTGGAGTGGTTGACCTCCTTCCTTCTAGATTGACACACCCAGTTCCAACTTGGGTCCCTTATCTCCACCACCTCTCTCTCCCCATGTGGTGTTCCCCAGAACTCTACCCTCTCACCCTGACTCTTCAATGTCTACTTTGCTCCTTGCCCACCTGATCTCTACCTTATACTCTAACTTTCAGTGTTATGTAGGTGACACTCATCTCTCTTTCAGGCTTACCTCAGCCTCCTCGCTTTCCTCGCTTATTCCTGACTGTCTATTCGCGATTCAGGAGTGGCACACCGCCAATGATCTCTGCCTTAATGCCAGTAAGACTGAGATCCTACTCATTGAGACCCGTGCTCCTGCTTTCCCTCTCCTACTCTGGCCACCCTTATTGGGACCTCCTCCTTCGCCTTCCATTGAGGCAAAAAAACATGGTGTCATCTTTGACTCACTCGTTCCTTCTCTCCTCACATCTCGGACCTTGCCAGGAAGGCCCACTACCAGCTGCACCTCCTCAGAGGTATTCTTCCCTTTCTCACTTTACCCCAGAAGCTCACTGTCTCTTGAGCCATGGTTCTCTCTAGGCTGGACAACTGCAAAAGCCTCTTTCTCAATCTGCCTTCCTCTACTCTCTGCGCTCTTCAACTAATTCAGAACAGGATTGCAAGACTTATCCTTGGCCTCAAGCCCAGGGACGGTATCTCTCCATCCCTGAAATCTCTACACTGGATCCGGTGGCTGCACGGATCAAGTACAATGCCCTCTGTATTGCCCACAAGGCTTACTAGGGCCAGGGCCCACATTACATCCAACTCTCTCTTCCAAAATAACTTCCTTCCCGAGCCCTTCACTCAGCTGTCTCTAACTCTCTAAGGGTCAGACTCTTCTCCATGCAGAGAGTTGGGGGTAGATCTCTTTCTTCGGCTGGGGCCTCCCTCTGAAACTGAAACATGAGGATAACCATCTCCAGTTCTGGAATCACCTCAAGACCTTCCTCTTTGCTTCTTTCTCTCCTCCTCTTCCCTGCTGAATTTCTGACTGAAACTGCACTGATCACCTAGCTACCCTCTGATCTTGGGTCCAGATCCCCCCCCTGCCAGCTGCACACCTGCACACCTGCACTGCCTCCCGGGCAACCCCTGCACTTGGGGACTGTTTCTGTATCGCTACAATCCCCCCAGCTCTTGACACTTGATGTCTGCACTTACCCCTGCACTTGCCACAAGCTGGCCGAACTTTACCTATTTTATTTATTTAATTTATTCTTTATTGTTGATCCTATGTATTGCAATGCCCCTTCCTCCTTACCCCCGCACTTTTCCTTTCCCCCTCCCCTGCACTTGCATGATCTCAATATCACCTGGCCTAGTAAGATCGTTGTCCTTGTCTTCCCTCTGTTCCCACACCCTTGCCTCGTCGCGCCTTGAAACACTTCTGTATAGGCGAGTTATAAATGCCTTATCATATCATATCACATAATTATCGTTAATGCGGGGAACGTGTACGTGTATTGCCAACTCGTGATACAGCGGTTGCTGTGCGACTAATCCCGACATTAATGCTAATAACGCTTGACGTTAATAACGCCCAGATACCACCCAACTTGTGATGAGGCCCATTGTATTATTTTTTAATTATAACATGTTTGATACATTGAGCATCATTCCAAATCTGGTGCTCTCAAAATAAGCGTGCCGGTAGCAACGTACCGGCACCCTTTCTAGACCGTCAGACTACGAGATTGCCTGCGGGGCCTGGATCTCCCACCAGGTCTGACCTGCCGGGAGTACCGGGCCCTGTAGATATCGTTTTCACTGAAGCACCGGCATGGTTAGCAACGGTGCTAGTGCTTCTGTGTCCCCATTATGTGGAGTCCTATCGGACTCCCGAGGAATGGGGACTTACAGTTTCCACCACCTGACATCCTGGCCTGTCACCAACTGTAATATCCCAGTGTTGCGAGGTCAGAAGCAACCCTTTCGATAGCACCGGCGGGTTACCTCCGACCTCCTAATGAGGTCCATTGCCTTGTAATGGCATTACCACTCTGATTTACTTGTATCATGGGACTTAAAAACATTTTATAAATAGCAGTAAAACTGTAGGTACCAGACAAAAACTAAATTTAGGCCTGACAACACTTTAAACTCAATAAACTCAGGTGGCTTGGAGGGCCATAAATATTGGTCTGAAGGGATGCATCCGGCCCACGGGCTGTATGTTGTGTATGACTGCTCTAAACCAAAGTCTAGGATAAACAAAAGTTGAATGCATTGTGTATTTGTACATAGATGTCACCAAGCACAATATCAGGGCTATTTCTTGATTTGGGCAAAATGGGAAGGCTGCCCAGGACGTAGGAACTTTAAAGGCAGCCTTTATAGGAAACAGGATGGCAAAGAGTTTGTCATGTATGTTTTTAAGATGCCTTTGTTGTCATCAGAGTATTTGATTTCCGAGTCTTGCATGTCCCACTGGGATTGCAGGCTGGGGACCTACATACAGAAATGTATTAAACCATCTTTTATAATGCACTTAACACCTGAGACCAGTTTTTAAGTGTGGGACCAGGATTTGAACCTGTGTTTCTCTATGTTGTCTTGCTTCCAAGACAAACACGTTGCCCCTGAGCTATCCTCCTGGTCCAATGTGCGTAAGGTGTGCTTTGGCACCTCCCCAGATATTTAGACTGCCTGAGACACTGACTATGTCTATGTCCATGTGCTGGAACCAGGAAGCACTCTTTGCATCCTGGTTCCTGTTCATGCTGTGCAGGCAAGACACCAGTGGTGAGGAGCAGAGTTTGGACCTGGTCTAAAGGGAAGATTAATTTACTTTAATGTATTACGTGTGCATGTATGCATGCATGAATGAGTCAATGTGTGATGTATGGGTGGCTGGGTGCGCATGCGAATGAGCGAGTGTGAAACGTGCTAGTGAAAGTTGGTTGAATGTGTGTATGTTTGTGTTTGTGAAATTAGTTCGGGCTGGGGCACTGATTTTGGTAGGGACAGGCACGGAGGGTACAGTGCAGCATGATATTTCTAATGATCATCCGTGATAAAGTAAGCATGATATGGTTTATTACATGGCTATACTGGCATTTTGGCTTTGGTGCAGCTATTCTAGCTATTTTTTACTGTGACATGGCATTGTTTTTCTGGGCATCTCTGGGCATCCATGAAAATGCACACATGATGTGTGTTATTAAGTGGCTAGGCTGGCATTTTGGTGCATCCAGTCTAGTTCTTTCGTACTGCGGTATAGCATATTTTTACAGGATTATCTAGAATAAAACAAGCATTATATGGGTTATGTTGTTAGAATGGCATTCTGGTGCATCCATTCTAGCTATTTCCTACTGTGGCATGCCATTTATATTACTAAGAATCTGTGCGTGCTAAAGCAAACGTAAGTGTTATTCAGGGCTATGATGGCATATTTTGGTGCAGCGAGTCTGGCTATAATTTCTTATGTGGCATGGCATTTTTTTACTGGGCATCAAGGTTAAAACAGACATGATAAGTGTTATTATTTGTCTAGAGTGGCTGACATTGATGCTTCCAGTTTGGACAAGCTTTCATATTGTGGCCTGGCATTTTTAATGGCAAAGCCAACAGGAGTATGTTCTTACATGGGAATACTGCCGTATATTGGCAGAGCCAGCGTGAACATATCTTATAGTATCATAACTGGCATTATGCACAAAGCAAATATGAGTGTGTTCTTATATGGGAATAATGTATATATTAGTTTAGCCAGTATGAGAAATGTATGGGCACAACCAGTGTAAAAATGTTTTTATATTGGTATATATTCCGGGCAAAGGAATCATGAAGAAATGTTGGGAAATGCTCATATACCCTGTTGGTGACTTGCATCCATTGGCTTTTTTTATGAGTTACCCTTCAAAATCAATTGCAGACTGTCTTTTTACCCAATTTTTCACAGAAAGATTGTTGTAAAATGCACCATTTTAACCTATTATTCAAACAATGTTCTCAGGGGGAGCACACCCCAAGTACACCTTTGTTTGTTTATGTGTTCACTATGCTTGGTTACTGTGACATATTTGTGGGAAATATTTACGCTCCTCCAATTAAAGAAATCACCAGCTGCCACTGGGTGATATTACGTTCACTGTAGTTAACTTTTTTTGTATGGTATTTTAAAACTGGCAGATGCATTGCAAATCTCATAAGTAAGATTGTTCATTGTGTATCCATATCATTTTTGTACAGAATGATTTTATGATAAACAACTAAATGTGACATTGTATCTAACCTGTTGTTTAAGATGTATGAATTGCAATTGTTTTTATTGATTTTATGTACAATTTTACCGAACACTTTGATTTGATTTTTTACAAACAAAATGTACGACTTATGGCTCATATGGAGGGTCCTAGTCGATTCTTGGTCCTCAGTTTAATGAAAACTTCCAGTTGGACCAGAATTCTAATGCCAGTGGACCATTGTTTCAATTTGGACCGATAGCGCGTTAAGAATGATAGCTGAAATTTCTAAAGTGCACATTCTGGAGGCATGAGGATTTGCACATTTGGAGTGTGTGCCATATAGAGCAACTGGGAACAGTTTGAAAGTTGGATAACTGGAGCATTACAAACTTTACAAGTGAGCACTGCAGTATAACCTTAAACGATTAAGTGCTAAGTGGTGCCAAACCGTGCTGTTAGTGAAGGATTATGTATGGGACACTTCAAAGCAGATTCTGCAACAACGCAGAGCTCTACAGTCAAGCGAACTTCATTTTTACCCCCTGCGTTCCATTCCAATCATCATCTTTACAAATGAAATACCCTATTACTTCTTGTGACCATCCAATAAGGAGAAGACGCTGCTTAGTAGGAGATTAGTTCTCAATGAAGGGCGTTATCTGTGCGCGATATACTTTGTTGATATTCTCTGCAGGTGTGCTTACTAAAAAGGGTCCAGGCCAATGAACTGCTGTATACGCTTTGTTCCAGAATTGTCTGTGGTAAATGCCCATCTGTTTGCTACACCACGGGATCATTACTCTTCAACTGAGGGTGTCATTTTCACCTCTTATTCTTTTTGGGAATGTTAAGACCAATGGGCTGGTATTTGTATGTTTGAAGAAAGAGTAGAGACTAGAAAAGGTTTTGAAATCTAAAGAAATCCCTGAATTGTATGTCTCCTGGAAGCTGTCTCATCTTCATTGCTTAGTGATATGGCACAGCAAATAAATTATTCACCCTAGACATTTTGGTTCATATGAGGGCACAGAATCTCAGCAGAGCTGACTCAGCCCTATGTTGATCTGATGTTCATCAACTGAACTCTGTTAAATTGGGTAATAAGACCTATTATTACAGTGCTTAAAAGCAGTAGGAAGCTGGCATGTACAGCTATTTACCAAAAAAGTAGGAGTGTGCCAAATAGTAGATTTAAGTAATCATCTGAATACCGAATAGTTGAACAAGTATTCGGCCGGAGCCGAATATGAATCCAAATAGTCGCCTTTTTTAATAAACAAAGTTATGCAGACAAGAAAAACGCTTTATAAATTAAAAACACACTTTAAAATAGGTATATTGCAGTTTCTGTGCATTAATCTGGACAAGTTAACTAGGGCTATCTTTCTTCGATTTCGATGGAACTTGCTACTCACCAAACAGATCCTCGTAAGATATGGCTTAATTTTTCCTAATCGGTTTTCTTGTCGTTTATCTGGGTCATGGGAATCTCTTAGGGACTGGGTGATTGAGTGTATGGCCTTAGGGGGTTTGCGATTGCTATATTTTGAGAGGTTTCTGCTATCAAAATGTCTGGCGGGGAGGAGAACTTGTAGTTGGTTTTATGAAATCACTGAACTTGGAAACTTCTTTTCTAAAAAATCATTTGACGATGAACTGTATGATCATGATACATTTTTATTCTTTTAAATTCAATTGATGATTTTGGTTTATTGTTTTCATTTTGTTTGGTAATTGGGTTGAACTGTTTTAAGGTTTTATAATCAATTGTATTTATATTAACTTTAGACTATTGTATCCTATGAAAGAATGAATGCATCATGAATTTTTCTTGTTATATTATTATTAAAGGTTAAATGTTGTTTTAACCATATAATAAAAAAATAGCTATATCAATGAAACAATCAATACCACTTTTATTCGGTACAGAGCCATAAAAGTAAACACAGCAAAAAATAAAATGTCATACTAAAATTCCATGCTATTGTAAAATAATGTAGACCCATTTATAAATACATAAAATTAAAGAACTTACAAATAAGTAGAAAAAGAAAAGAATTATTTACAGCACAAGTTAATTTATGTATTTTCAGGGCATTTGGTCACACAATTTCAATAGTTGAAGAATGGGGCAGAGTATATACTTGCAGACCACACTACTAAATTATACTTAATTAGACCAGGCCACCCTACAATTTATTTAGCATTGTTAACTTAAGGTCAAGAATCATGATTGGCCTGAACACATAATAACTGCCAGGGTCATTAAACAATAGCAGAGAATAAGTACATTTTACAGGCCTTTCGTCATTGTCACAAGGCACTTATTACCCAATATGCACTTCAGACCTCACCACCCATGCTCTCTGGATGCATTCGGCCACTGTAAGAACTGTCTTCATGTCGTCAGATCTTTTACATAAATACAAAATGTCAGACCTGGTGCGGATTCTCGCTGTTCTTAAATTGAGATAAAGTGCTCTCAAGCTCATGTCATTGGGCATTAAAACATAAACTGGGCAACTGTCTCCTCGCAAATGGTACAGCGATGGGCATAAACCTGTATTCCCTTCTCACCAAGCCCTTGAGTAGCCAGCTTTAAAGTGCCCAACCAGAAGTTAGTGAACAGGGCATGAGCACATAGAGGGTTGAGGCAATGAAGATATTTTTCAAAGCCAAAGTCGCCTTTAATCCTTGAATAACTTGTAGCTAGTTTCAGACGTCTACATGCTGCCATCATGTTCTCCGTATAATAATCTGTACAAAGCTTACTTTTAATTCTGGTAGCAATGGTTTGTTAATCTGGGCAGGACATGTCCATAAATACTGCTCGCCCAAGTCTTGCAAACCTTTGTTAACATGGACTGGCCATGGCAGATTCCTACCACCTTTCATATTTAGAACATTTACAAGATTGTTCCTAAAAGCCATCGTATTAGGGGTAATCCATAGCCGTACACAATATTCTAAAGGTTGTGTTGCAGCAATAACAACAATGGGGCACAGGCTGGTTCCTAGATGCAATAATGCACTATGTGTGCCCTTTGGTAACATAAGGAGGGTCTTTAGAAATTGGATTCCACAGTGGCTAAAATCCTTGCATTTGCGTAGCCCCAAATCACTGCCCCAAAAAGAGCTGCAGATGCAGACTGCTTCATATACAAATCCAATGCTGGTTTTATCGCCCCTTTCCCGTGTCTATTAAAAAAGGCTCGAGTCCCACCATTATATTTTTCCTGAGTGGCTGAGGACTTTTCCACCTGACTCGTTCCGTACCCATTCTCGTTAAAGTGTATTCCAAGATAGTCATATGACCTGACTTGCTCTAAGACGATACCCGCAGGCCTGACTTCTAGTTTTTGTTCTTTCCCAAGTTTTGGACTGAAAACCAGGGTCTATGTCTTGTCAGGGTTCAGACTCAGCCCTAGTTCACCACACCTCCTCACGAGGGAGGGATGCCAACCCAACAGAGATAGTTGACATAATCACTGCGTCGTCTGCAGTGAAAAGTGCAGGATACTTGTTTTGGCCCAGTTTTGTGGGATCTTTATTTTCTTCCAACAGGATTTTAAAAACCTCCTCTATATATATATATACAAAACGGTTGGGGGCTAAGACACATCCTTGCTTACTCCTTCGGTCACATCAAACTGTGTAGTAACCTCTCCACCCAGTCCTACTGGGACAACTGCCTTGTTGCTTCTGTACAACGATTGAATAGTGGAAACTAAACACTTGGGCATATTTCTTTTGGCCAGTACCTACCACAGAATTTCCTGTGGGACGCAGTCACATGCTGTCCTTAGATCCACAAAGGTGGCATACAATTTCATTTTCCTAAGGACTGTATATTTCTGGAGGTGGAAACTCTGGTCTACTGTGCCTTTTCCACACTGGAAACTCACCTGCACGTCATTTGTTCATTTGTTCATTATTCTCAACCCAGCACTGCATATGCTTCAGGACCACTTTAGCAAAGACCTAGCCTGAGCTATCCAGCAGAGATATATGGTGATAGTTTGCCGAGTGCTCCATTCCCCCCTTTTTTTAAATGGGCACTATCGCTGCTGGTCGCCAGGAGTCGGGAATGGAGTTGGTATTGGCACATGCTTTAAAGAGTTTCCAGAGGACCGGTGCCCTAACAGATGGTTTGTCTCTATAAATGCCTACTGGGACATCGTCAGGTCCTGCTGCCTCCCCTGCCTTCTGTGTCATGATGGTAGATTCCACGTCTGCAACACTGAACTCTAACTCTCACTCTAGGACTTGAGATAGTAAATGTATACCTCCAAAGATTCACAGCCCCACACCCACCTCCACACAGACCAGAAAAGTGACTCAACCAAGCCTCAGCAGTTATTTTTATTTTTGTATTTATTTTTTTCATTTTTTAAGTGCACTAGGCCCGATGGCATCAAGGTTCTGCATGTTAATGTCCCCTTTGACCTCTTTGCCTGTTACTAATTTCCAGAAGGCTGTGATATGCCCACTGTCCAAAGCCACTTCAAGGCAGTGCCATTTTGATTTAAGGTAGCTTTGCTCTTTTAATTTTGTTATTTTCTTGGGTAAGTCACAAGAGGAAATATATTTCCAATTATTTACTTGAAGGCTTGAATAATTTCCCCATCCTGGGTTCTCTCAGAGGATATGTTGTCAATATGCGGAAGCGCTATCTCATAGAGGTGGGGTCTAAAATCGGTCTGTTCTAGCTTTACCCATCTAATACCCCTACAGGCATGACCGGATTCAGTTAGATCCTGGTTTTCAACATTGGTAACCTGGGTCAGCAAGGATAGGGGTGCCAACATAAGAGAAACTGCTAAGTGCCTTCCGCAGGCACAATTCCCACTGAAGCAACTTTTTAACCTCAGCCTGCAGGCAGAATGCAGTTCTTTGCTGTAGGCACACTACCTCCTAAGCTATTTTACTCAGGGTCTGACACTTACTGAAATCCCTACAACAGCTAGATTAATCCACTAAATTATATTATTTGGATTGGAAATCGGTGGAATTGGAACCTGCAACTTTCAGTTTCCTCACTTAGGTCATCAGCAAATCAATAAGTGCCTACAGAAAATATCATTTTCAATAGCGACTTCTTAAACTGTTCCAGCTCAGTGGATTTTAACTGCAGAATACAGGGGAGACCAGAGATACTTTCAAAATATTGAGGGTTTTGCTTGAGCGCACCCCTCCCCAGCAAACCACCCGATGAAAATCTGTCGAGCACATGAACGACAACCACTTTTTTTGGCACTTTCACACCTCTGCTCTGCCTGTACTCAATCAGTGGCAGCAGTCATTATTTAATGATCCTTTTAAAGAATAAACATGACATGCCTAAATGATACCGGGCATGAAATAAAAGCAGTAGTTAATGTATTAGGTAGGGGAAACTATTCAGCTTTGAGCGATAATTAATAAAGTATTTGGCTGCAGCTGAATAGCTCATTTTCAGCAAGAAATTGGCTGAATACTTACTTGAAGCCGAATTTCAATACACCCCTATCCTAAAGTGAAATAAATTATTTCATTGAAGTGTGCACCATAGGTGCGAAGGGGTGATACTACTCAACACCCCCTTCACTTGGCCCAAAGCAATTCGATGTGTCTGTGTGTTGAGAATGTGAGGTGTTCCATAGCACATTTTGTAGGAGACCTACAACATACCATGTTAAGCCACTTCCTCGTTGAACGTCAACTGCATTTATATAACAACCACTAAGAAAAGGTCATTTTCATATGGTCTCACAGCCAATTACACAATTGTTAATCAATTACCGCAGTTAGTTTGTGCAAAATAGGTGTTACTGCTACAAATTTAAATTCTTTTCATGTTTTTGTTTCAGCTTTCTGAGAAGCATGGCAACATCTTCACCGTACATTTTGGACCCAAGAAAATGGTGGTGCTAGCTGGATATGACATTGTAAAGGATGCCCTCGTCAATCATGCAGATGATTTTGGAGACAGGGCCGACATACCAATTTTTAGGAGACTGACCGGAGGGCACGGTAACACAACCCATTCTCATACCATGCAAAGTAGAAACAGTCCATGAAAGGGTCCTTCACACCACTCCCCATATAGTTTCATATCTTCCTCTTCAGACTTTCTGTTTCACTTTCTTGGACACAGATTCTGCACTTAGACTTTTTTGAGTAAACACATTTTTAATATTGTTATATCAATAACTCTGATCTTCAGACAAATGTCCATTCTGAAGTGGTTCACACTTCTCAGAATATGGTAAGGAGTGAACATAGGGCAAGAACCAAAGTTCCCTTCAATCATTTCCCTTATGGAAAGGGAGGACATAGGTAGGACAGGCTCTTCAAAATCATTGTCAGTTCAAGTGGACACCATGACCAGCTTCAGCTATGATGGGTTTCAGTCGAATAGTTAGATTTGCAAAGTATCATTGTTGTTAAAAGGAAGAAAATGTGGGTGTTGATATCAGCCCTGAACAATAAGAAAGAGTTGGGAACTTGTATGCTGCTAGACATAATGGGCCTCATTCCGAGTATGGCGGTAAGGGATAGCGGCCACCGCTAACGAGAGCGGTGGCGGTAATCCCTTACCGCCATACTCCGAGTTCCCTTTGCGCCATGGAGGTTTTAACACCTGCTTTTAGCAGGTGTTAAAAACCATGGCGCTAAGGGACCTTGATGTTAATTACGCCACCGTAATTTACGGTGGCGTAATTAACGCCTTCCCCACTCCCATTATGCCCTATGGGGCAAGAATGGGAATGGGGAAGGGTAAATGGGGATTGGGGAATTACCGCCCCGCCAACCTTGGAATGGGGCGGTAATTCCGCCATCCACCAAGGCGCTGCCGGTCCGGGTACGGCGTCAACCAAGGCGTTAATAGCGCCATTGGTTAGCACCGTACTCGGAATGAGGCCCAATGCCTATTGGAGGTATGATGTTCATTGTAACCGTCGTAATAGCTATCAAACCTTCGGTTTCGTCTTTTGAGGGTTGCACTCCCCTGTGCTGACAAAATAAACTATTTTAACTGATCTTTGCAATCATTCATTCCAAATGGGTGAGATAACGACTATTAAAGACCCCACCATATAAGGTTTTAAATTTTTATATTCAGTGAAAAACCATTAGTTGAAGTGTTGTTAAGGTGCTGGTTTAATGCAACAAAACCACTGAAATGTGGCAAGTGTTGGAAGCTAGGTCCCCTTAACCATGAGCCCCCAGTTAAGCGGGCTAAAAGATCACTGATGTCATCACAAACGACATGATTGACAACATTACATATAACATCAATTATGACATTATGTAAGACATCACCAATTAAATTCTTAGAAACTACTGCACAGTGATGAAAGGTCCAATATCATATTTCAGTGGGACCTTGTGTTCGCTCTTGCAAGCTCAGAGCTTACCATATTTGGTCAGTGTGGGACTCACGTAACTAAGATAAAATGTAAAAAAAGAAATAGGGATTTTTATTTCTGAACATTCTAAGCTCCTAACAGCCAGTGCATCATGGTTGATACATAAAGACCTTGGTACCCGGCGGCACCCTACTCTCCACCTAATTTTAAAAGACCTACTGCAAGAATTTCCACCAAACTAACAAAGGTATGCAATCCTGCACTGCCTACTGCTCCCAAAAGTAATTTGGCAACAAAAGAAACCTGGCAGTTCAGGCTGCATGATTTTCTAAAAACTGTGCATTTTCCCTATAGCAAAAATAATGCAAAAAGTAAAAAACATACCATTTATTTCACACTTTATATCTTTTAAACCACTGGATGAATTTGAACTATACCTTCTAGCTTTCTGGCACCTGGTCCAATAAATCTCTTTTGCAAATGTCATTTTTATGCATCCAATGGGTTAAAAGGTTCGAGCCCAAGAATTTGGGCAAATCTAAGGGCTCATAGGTTTCACCTTAACTTAAGGACGACCACTACCTCCTTGTAATGTACAAATGTAAAACAAACAACGAAACATTGTGCGCAGTTGTCATCTGAATATAACTCAACGAAAGCCGTTTCAGAGACAGAATTGTGCAGGCAGCAAAACATTTTATTCTTCAGCTGATTCGGAACAGTTACTCATGCCACAGATGTCAGTTAGCACGGCAAGGACTCAGAGCTTGTCCAGTTTGAACAGACCTTTATAGAAAATAAAGCATTGCACAATTATTAAATGACCTTATATTATGCTAATTTGCATGACTAGGTGTTTTCCACAATTTCTAAATCACAGGACATGTTTTCGCAACTTTAAAACTAGAAAATAGTAGTTCTGAGTGTGACACATTTGCTTCACACTTAGCAAACTGTCCAAGACATAGATTAGCTGTCTGGTTTTCTATTGTATGCCTCACCTAGCTTATCTGCTTCAGCCTACTGCCAAATTATATTTATAAAAAACCTTTGAACAGCACTGTTAGAAACAGTATATTTGTACCATTTAAACTGCTGAATCACTGCATATTGGCATCTGCCCAAACACCCCCTTTCTGAGTTGCACATTCCACTATACTTCTGGGCTTTCAGCACTTTTGATTTTCCATGAGAGTTAAGGCCTATAGCCATCTGCAATGTATGATGTGACATTAATTTGAAAAGGAATTGATTATTTTGCTAATATTATGGGCCTTATTCTACTGTTTTTCTAATGTCTATTGAGTATGTCTGATATTGCTTGTGGCAGAGAGCTATGTTCTATGTTTTTATGTTGTCCTAACAATGTGTGCGGTGCCACCTATTTTCTAATGTACCTGCCTATAATAAGGGCAGCCTGGCTGCCTCAATGAACAATGCTTCTGACTTTTTACAATGGTAAACAAGAAGGCGGGGCACATGCTCTAAATCCCATTTTCCCTTCTTTATCACCAAATAGGTGGAGGATCTACTCCTCTTCAACATCAATCCATATCAACACTCATAATTGTTTACTAATGACACAGTGCTTAAAACCCTGATCAAATCTTCACACTTGAACTTAATAAAAGGGTCTGATCCCTCATGCTTTTTAAAATCATTGACATGAAAATAGACTTCAGCTGTATTAAATAGATCGAAAACACAATGTGTGCATCTCATTAATATTTATTAATTTCTTCTGTAATTATAGAGGGTTTAAAATACCTTTCCAAGTGTCAGAACCTCTAAGTACATTTGTCCAACTCACTGCAGGCTTAGTAATTTGCGTTTAGGCTTGTGCATACATTCTGCTTTAAGTACATGTTTAGGTAAAACTCAGGCAAATATATTTATGACAAAACCCCATATCAAATAGCTAAAGTTACCATTTTGAAGTGATGATAGAAATACAACAAGTGTTGAGAATTACAACAGTTTTGGCTTCTGTTTATGAACTGCACACTGTCATTCTATACTCACAGCATTCTCTAGCTGTTGCCACCCCATGGTCAGGCAGTACCATCATGTGCCATATATTGGCATGATACACTCAGCTAATCACATCATTTGGCATATCTATTTTTTTCTATGGAAATATAGTTACTGTAGCTTCCTTTATTGATGCAATTCTACATCTGCTATAGAACTGAACGGTTAAAAAGGTGATTTAACTATTACACAAATATGTATACTTTAGGCAAATTAAGAGTACACATTCATCTTCTATTAGTGAATTTAACCATTCACAACTTTTTCTAAATAATTCTACAAGTTTTGTTATGGTCTAAGGGAATGAGAATCATTTAAATTGTTCTATGGTTTAAGGATTTTTAATTATTTATTTATTGTGAAACATGACCTCTATTTTTTCCCTGTGTTGACCACTCAAATACACAGGACGTGGTAATCCGTGTCCTGGGGTAGGCTACTGTATTGGCAAGACCGTGGATGGCCACATCCTGCCGACATTGACACACAATAAAGCCACCACCATAACGTGGTTAATGTTTGTAGCAAGGAGTACAAATGTGTTTGTTGTCTGATAAACACACTTCATAACTTCTTATTATAACTATTATAACTAACTCATGTTATTTGCCAGAAATTAAAGATTGTGTTTCCATCCTGTAATGCAGGTTTCATGGGGGATATTCTTCTCTCTTCCAAAACATCTTTGGCGAAGTCCTTTGTACAGGATGGTCATTTAATTTTTTTACACAGAATGGTAATTTAATTCTGATTTTTTTGGGCTGTAAATGCCTTTCTTAGAGTGTCCTTCTTTCATAGATTGTGTCTTTTATTCTGTTGTCACCGCTAATGTAATGCAAGTTTAAAATAAAGCATTTTGAATTTTTGTAAATTTCACCATTGTGACTCGCAGGTTCACGAGAGAAATGGCAACATAATTGTGACAACAAGCTTCAACACAATTCTTAATTTACAGCAACATAAATACTTTGATGGCATAACTGCCTGATTGCGTCTGCCTTCCAATCAATAAGCATGTTTCTATTCTTTGACGCAAACACTATAACTATCTGAGTTTACAAACATATTATATAGTCTTAGACAACAAGGGCTGGGTTATTATCATGGGATAATGACCCGCCACCAAGTTATGGAATGAGGTGAAGCCAAGGGCCATAAGTTGGGCAAGGGTCATTATCTCAAGTGATAATGACCTCTCTGAGTTCTTTAAGGCTATTAGCGCATGTTGGTAGGAGCAATACACGTTCTGGAGTTTTAGAGTGAGAAATGTAAATGAACAAACTGAGTTAGTAAATTAATTGCGGTTTTATTTTGTAGTATTTAAATAATGCGGTTGTCTTCAAGTTAAGCACTTTAACTTGGTTGAACTGGAACAGATTTAAAATTAGCATGCATGAGGTGTCTTGTAAAGTAAATGGTTTCTCTATTAAAAAGTTCCAATGTTTTATCTTTCTCTTTTTTATGTTAATTAGCATGTTGCAGAAAATAAAGAGAGGAAGTGTCTTGTTGAAATATAAATTTGCCTGGAAATTGCATTGTTGTTTCCCTGAAAACTGCATGGTCTGAGTGCAGCCAATACCAATAGATAGTGACTGCAGTCTAAACATTCTGATTGGCTGAGGGGAAGTCATTAACGATTTCCATATGCTAATAATGCTTTCTAACATCATTAATTTTCCTCACATAACAAACAGGTTTCTCGGCCTACCAGCAAACATTAAAACATATTGAAAAACACATGCCATGTTTTACAAAAAGTAGTTATTTACTAGATATACAAAGACAAACATTACATGCCATTCATGTAAACATTTACACACACTTAATTGAAGCACTCCTACAACCTACACAAATAATTTAGACTGACTGCAAACCAAAATGAAAAAAATTCTCTCTTAACAATGCACATCTTTCCCAATAATAATAAACAACCAACAAAATAAAACCACTAGCACTCTTTACAAAAAGAAAGACATTAGGGCTCATTACGGGGTTGCCGGTAGGCCGTGGGTTCCCCGTAAAACCCTTACTGCTGCCTGATATCCCGCTGTCACCGGGATAGCAGAAGGGCGGCAGTAACTGTAAATCCCCATGGAAATGGGGACATGGTGCTGGTGTTTCCGTGACAACCATGACAGTAGGGGCCTGAAAACCCAGCAGATCAGGCCTGCCAGCAGATCCGTGGCCCCTACCAGTATTCTCGTAGTATGGCAATCCAGAAAGGGTCCTGGTACGTTGCTACTGGCACCCTTGTTTCCAGGCCGCCATACTTATAATGAGGCCCATTGTGTGCCAGATGCTCAAAGACTAATGCAAGTGAACAAATGATGTGCTTTTTTCATTTTCATTAGTTTTGGAGATGCACAGGTCACCTTCTTCTCAAAGATGATCAGCGCATTTCAGAAGGGATGGACAGCAGTGCAAACAATCTGCTGGCCAGTCCCATCGCATACATTAGGGTTCGGAGTGCGGTCCTGGCACGAATGTATGACTGGATCCAAAGAAAAAAACATGTCTATCCCTGTTTGAGTGATAGTAATGCAAGTGGGACAGATCCTACTCATACTGTTGTTTTTCCATTTGAAAAATGCATCCGCTTGAGCCTGGTCCAATGAGGTGCAGGGGAATGTCTTTGTTTTCTGCACATTTTGTAGTGCGTCCCATTTTTGAATACGGGGTATGCTTTTAAAATGTGCAGAAATGCACCCTGATTTGCGCTAATGCAAAAAGGGGGTAAACTAGAGCACCATATCCACCCTCAGGTATCATCAAAGATTGCAAACCTACTTTACAAAGTCTAAAATTGTTTGTGGGTTTGCGGCTTGGCAAAGCATTGGCGTATGGGAGGCAAAGGTGTATGAGGGGCGTAGGGTGAAGGCACATTTGAGGCAAAGTTGAGATTTAGGGAAGGGGAATGGACAAGAGAGATGAATGTGAAGGCAGGTAGCATTCCAGAAGTTTCCAAATTGTTGCTATATGAAGAGGTGCGACATGCATTTCTGTCACTTTCTTACGAATGGTGCTAAAGTGTTATTTCACGAGTGGCTGTGTGAATGAGCAATCCTTGCTGCTAAAAATGATTCTGTCAATGAAATGAATAATCAGATTCAGGATATGCTTCTGGGCAGTTATTGAGTACAACTTAATCGATATGGTGGTGGATACAGACAAAGCTGTAAAACTATCCAACAGAATTCCTCAACTCATTCGACGCCCCCGGTGATGTTGGGTCACCCATAATTCTGCTTCACAACCTTCATCTACCTAATCTTTGTAATGGCACAAGGTTGTGTTTTAAAAAATTGCTGTCCAACATAATTGAAGCAACAGTGTTGACCAGGACAGGAAAAGGAGAAGATGTATTCATCCCAGTTTCAAGTGCCTACAGTTCCGGGTCAGGCTGGCATTCAGTATCATGATCAACAAGGCACAGGGCCAGTCAATCAAGTGCACCGGTACCAACTTGGAATCTCCATGTTTCTCCCAGAGACAGTTATATGTTGCGTGTTCTAGAGTGGGTTCCCCGAATCAGTTGCATAACTTTGCTCCAACTGGCAAAACAAAAACATTTCTTTATAAACAAGCCTTACAATGATCATGTACTTTGGTAATATTAAACTTTAGCTCCATAGTTGTTGGCACCGTTGGCATCATGCCACCTATCATGCTGCCCAGGAACCTTCATATTGTTCTCACATACAGTTCCAAGTTTCATAATTAGTTTTTAAGAAGAACAAAACATTGTGTTGTGTAGTCTTTATAAGAAAACATTTTCAAAATATCAAATAATCGAAAAAATGTAGTTCATTTTCTTTTCACCTTTCTTATGTAACCTTTCAAAAAAGCTTGAAGCTACCTTTAGGGATTTCTTGCATGTAGTACCTATGAGGAAAGGAAATCTTAGGCAACGTCGGGTATATCTGCTAGTGTTCCGTACAATTACTTTCACCGCACCTTGAAGTGATAAGTATGAGCCAAAACTAACCATCACTTTTCCTCAGAATTTGGCATTTTATAAATGAAATGTAAAGTGTCACTTGTCAATAATTTTCTATTTTCTGGTTTTAATGCTTTAATCCCAAAGACTGTGCTGACAAAAGTAACAGAAATTAAACAAACTTGAGACAAAAAAGCAGGGACTTGATTCATTTTATTTACACGTTCTGCTCCAGGAGCCTTTTGTGGCAGTATACAATTTAGAGAAAACATATATACACTTTAGAAAGTACTACATGATAATTTTTTTAAAAAGGAAAGTGTTCTACTAAAACAACAAGCAACAATTAGCAGAATGTGCTCTAGTGCTGTACAGTGAGCTATATGGCTAGATGTAACACTTTTGGGACAATCGGGCAAATTCTTTAGACAATGAAATACAAGAAAAACATTTAAGGAAAGTGTATGAAGAAATCTGAAGGCGTATGTAAAGGTAGCCTGAAAGCTATTGGATGGCTTGCTTTGTGGTTTCACAGCACTGTCTGCGTTGTTAAGACGTGTACAAGGGGCTGGGATATTCATTACAATAGTCAAGTTAGAGCTTGCGTTTTTGAGTTCATCGCTGAGCTCTAAAAGAGCAGGAAGAGTGCCTTTTCCTCAGTCCACTATGATGCAGTCTTCATCCGTGAACATTCTTGTATCCACATTCCGATGATGGTCCTCAAATCTTAAGGTCTAGCATAACCTTCACACGGTTTATCCTTTAGCCAAAGGGGAACATTATTTATCCAAGCATCTCTAGGCTCTCTCTGGCTTCTCTTCTCCACATTTGCGGCCATCCTAATCTCCTATCCCTGATCAGAGTTTGTGACTTAGATCAATGATGAGGACATTTGGGTCTTTTACTTGATAATGATCCCTGGCTTCTCATTCCTAAACATTCATTAATCTCTTTTGTTGATTCTGCTCCATTCTTTAGGGATAATTGCAGATTTGAGCATTCTTCCACATGTGTTCCTGCTACCAGAGAGTGCTGTGTTTGTCTTTGGTGGATTACAGCCTCTTCGCTATTCCCCAGCTACCCATTCTTCCTGCTTTTATGCTGAAAGTGGTCATTGTGGTCTTTGTTAACTTGTTTTGGGACATCTTGCTTGTGCCCAGTACTTCTTCCTGGAGCAATGTCATAAAAACCACAATGCTCTTACATTAATTTAGGCAATAACACCCGATCTGGTTGGCCAGTTGGCTGGTTAGGGTGCGATGAACCCCCGCTGGATTGCCTGTTATTGCTATTAGCACCCCGGGTTTTAAATCCGGAAACCCGGGGTGCTGACAGCGATGTATTTTGTATGAATAAACGTGATTTGCTTGCAGCGTCCTGTCATTCATACAAAATACTTTTGTAAGATGGATGCCGCAGATCTGTAAGGTGGGGTTCCATGAGGAGCCTCTCTTGCATTTTCATGCTGGCCTGGGAGGCTGTAGTGGCAGAAGTGGTTGGCTGCCACCAAATGAATAAGGTGGGTGGGCTATGGGAACTTTGATTGAAGGGAAGAGGAGGGTGGTGGAAGATGGCAGGGTGACAGATCAGCCTTCAGATTGCTTGGAAAGCAGGCTTGGATCATGGGATTCAGCTTGTGATCCCAGCAACCTGGTTGGATGGCTCCCCACTCCCGAGTGCTAATTTAATTTCTTGTTATTCTTTTCCTTTATTTGCTGACATTCTTATTTGCACATTTTTCTGTTCTCTTCAATGTTGACCCTTGCTGCAGACCCAAATACAGTCTCAGAAATGGCTGGATAATATAAGTAGTGTTAGCGACAAGTCTTTTTTCCCCTCTTCTTCTGCTTCATGCTCACACAACCCCATGTTTCAGCCTGCTGTGCATTTACTCATGGGAAAAAAACATGCAAACCAGCCTGGTCTGTGCACGAAAGATAAAGTCCAGCCCGAACTGCTAGGTCACATTCCTTCTGCACGAGACCACATGCAAACCACAGACATGATTTCACCCATTGCATGTAATCAATGCCTTGTGGCTTTTGTCTTTAGCCACTGCAAGCTCTGGACCCACATTGGACACCTCCATTCCACATAGAGTGACAACATTGAAGGGGACATTGAATGTTTTTGACACAATTACAACCACTGAAATTGTGCTGTGCGACACTTCAAAGCATGCTTTTTCAGCCTGTCATGCCTTTTGTGATAAAGTTTCCAGTTGGAGATTGGGCGCCACTACCCGCTCTATGATAAATGGTACAGAGGAGGCACCCTTGAGATACTCTGTCCAACACCAGCCTCCGGGTGGGTGCTGAATCCCAATCCCTGAGCAAGAACAAAAAACGCCCTGCAAATGCCGCTCTCATCCGTGCAGGCCTCTTAGTTATAATCGAAGCACCTTCCAGAAAACTGGTTAGAGGACATGGGAAGAGTCCACAGATCAGCTGGACCCCTGAAAAACCTGTTACAAGACCTAGGTCCCTTTGAGACACTTAAGTGAAGCCAACGTTAAACTTACCTGAAAGTGACCCCTACCTCAAGAAATGTTATCCCCATAATTTAATAAAAGAAGTTGGCTGTGATAATAAAAAGAAGACAAGTTAATCTGTTTTCTTGGAAGAAAGGCTGGTGGAGATGTCTATTGCAAAGCCCCGAACAGCTGCAATAGATTGGAACATTGGCTCAACCATGTGGAAAGAAATACCTGGTTTTCAGGGAGACTTTCCATGCATCATGTGCTTGCTTGCCTGGCTGCTCCTAATAGGTATTCACAAGCCGCCCTGAGGAAGGCTGGCTTAGAGCATGGTTTGAGAAGCACCAGCCCTGTAGAGGAAAGGTTCTCATCAGCCAAGCTGTGACCATGAGGCTGAAAACAAGAGGTTCATCCAACACTAGGAAACTTGCTCAAAGGTCTGCTAAGACAGATTCTGGAGAATGTGATACACGTCAGGATTTAGCAGTTCAAGTGCACAGTAAGCCATAGATGTGTAATTCAGAAACCTAGTTGCATCTCATCACACAATTATTAGGAATGCTCACCTATAAAAAAGGACCTAAGACCTGAGATTGGTTGAGAGTTAGGAGTCAGAGGCAGAGCGAGCTGAAGATTGCATGTCAGCGGCGAGGAAGATAGTTAAGGAAATGAGCCAACGGTAAAGATAGTGGAGAGAGGTGCTGAGAAGGTGGTGTGAGAAACTATGGGAGAGGAGCGAAAGTCAAATGAGAGAGAGGTGAAAGAAAAGGTGGTGTACCATAAACTACAGAGAAGGAGGAGGAAGAGAGAAACTAGTGGAGGGGGGAAAAGACAAGGGGGTGGCTAGAGAAACAATGAAGAAAGAGGAGAGAAAGCCAGAGGAGGGGTGAGGCAAAATAAAAGGAGGTGTTTAGAGAATCAATGAAGAAAGAGAAGAGATAGCCAGAGGAGGTTGGGCAAAAGAAAAGAAGGTGGTAAAAGAAACAGTGAAGAAAGAGGAGAGAAAGCCAGACAAGGCGGAAGGCAAAAGAAAAGGAGGTGGTTAGAGAAACAATGAAGAAAGAGGAGAAAAAGCCAGAGGAAGGGGGAGGCAAAATAAAATGAGGTGATTAGAGAAACAATGAAGAAAGAGGAGAGATAGCCAGAGGAGGGGGTGGCAAAAGAAATTAAGGTGGTTAGAGAAACAATGAAGAAAGAGAAGAGAAAGCCAGCGGAGGCTGAAGGCAAAAGAAAAGGAGGTGGGTAGAGAAACAATGAAGAAAGAGGAGAGAAAGCCAGAGGATGGGGTGGCGAAAGAAATTAAGCTGGTTAGAGAAACAATGAAGAAGGAGAAGAGAAAGCCAGGGGAGGCTGAAGGCAAAAGAAAAGGAGGTGAGTAGAGAAACAAGGAAGAAAGAGGAGAGATAGCCAGAGGATGGGGTGGCAAAAGAAATTAAGCTGGTTAAGAGAAACAATGAAGAAAGAGAAGAGATAGCCAGAGGAGGGTGGGCAAAAGAAAAGAAGGTGGTTAGAGAAACAATGAAGAAACTGGAGAGAAAGCCAGGCGAGGCAGAAAGCAAAGGAAAAGGAGGTGGTTAGAGAAAAAATGAAGAAAGAGGAGAAAAGGCCAGGCAAGGTGGAAAGCAAAAGAAAAGGAGGTGGTTAGAGAAACAATGAAGAAAGAGGAGAGAAAGCCAGTAAAGTGGGAAGGCAAAAGAAAGGAGGTGGTTAGACAAACAATGAAGAAAGAGGAGAGAAAGCTAGGGGAGGGGGAGGCAAATGAAAATGAGGTGGTTAGAGGATCAACAAAGAAAAAGAAGAAAAAGCTAGAGATTGGGGATGCAAAATAAAAGGAGGTGGTTAGAGTAATAATGAAGAAGGAGGAGAAGGAGAGAAAGCCAGAGGAGAGCAAGGTGAACATCAGGAGGTGGACTCTGTTCAGATGAACTGTAACAACACCTTTGCTATTTTCACTAAATTTGAACATTGTCTACAGGGCATTAACTCGTTGGGTTGTCAGGATCCAGTGATGGAGTCTTCACTAATGACACAAGCCACAACGTTTTTAGTGGATCTGAGATATAACCCTGAGATAAGGCGTTATTAACAAAATCAGTGAGAACAAGTATGGGTGCATCAAGACAAAGTGAGAAGGGCAGAGGATTCCGGAGCAGGAGGAGATAATCATAACTTTAATAATCACTGAGCTCAGCATCAGTGGTGATTTGTTTAAATTGGAAAACGGATGAGGGTGGGGTTCCCGTATATGATAGTGTAATGTTTAAAGTTTCCTTTTGCACTTTGGTGGCATTCCAAATTTGCAAATTTTATGGATGTTTGTTTGAAAAGAGTCTGTGGAGGAGGAGTCAAAAGCCTCTACTGGAAGTCCCGCCCCTAACTTGCCTGTATGTTGGGAACCGGAAATAGTGACAAAGGAGAAACCTGTAATGATGCCTATAACATGAGCAGCCTTCGAAGCAAAGTATCCATTAAGAAGACCATTCTTTATGTATCCACGAAAAGCTGACAGCCTCTTGGGGAAGATCCCAGAAAAGCACTTGAAGACAGATGAAAGAAGAGACTGGTGACGTCACATGAAGTAAAGTGACAGACCTCAGAAGAAATGACAAAAGAGAAGGTGCATATACCATATAGCATCTGATGACGAAGTTAAGAATCAAGTAAACTTTACGTGCGGAATGAAGATTGCACGTGTGAAGAGCATGGAAGAAAATTAAAACCATTTTATAAGTAACCCAACTAGATTAAGTATTCGGGAAGGTTGGCTATACGTAGTGAATAGTGCAGACGGTGCTGCCAAGATATATATATGTATAGGAATCTGGAAGTTCCACATCATATTTTAGCAAACTGAAAATCATGTGAATCGACGGACTTGAAGTGTGGCGCAGCAAAATAAGCCCAGCTGGAGATGGAAGGAGAATTGAGAAGGGCTGCCTGGCCCAGTGTCAATGATTGGGGCAGCAAAGAAACTGGTTAGCTATAATGGAAAGATACAATGAACGAGAAGGCGAGAGCTGAGCTCCTGTTAAGGTGCGACGGAAGGACAATGAGTGCCAAGTTTTATTAATTTAATACCATTAAATACAACAAAGGAGCTCAACGTGGCCTCCAGTCACATGGTCAGATGAAAATAGACTTTGGGTAAACTTCACAGAGACCAGAAGATAAGAGCATGCTCGCACTCCCTTCTATTCCCAGGAGCAGTGATACTTGCGGGGCTAAGTTCAAAAGACTATTCTCATGGCAGACAGCTTGAGTGATGATAGATGATGGGCTAATTGGGTGGGGAGGCATGGTGAAGTCTGACCCACCAGCACCTGGGGTACCAGCTTGCATGCTGCTAACGAGTGGAATATTCCAGAAGGGTACAAGCGTGCCAACCAATTATAAAGGGTCACGTATCAAAGAGCCCTATAGTTTAGAGATCCAATAAAACCATGTATTTGATGACGCTCACAATTACTTGAACTAGGGGTGGGCAGAGTTGTCCACCTGACAGTAGAGACCCAATCACAACCCCAACCCCCCATAGAAAGTATACCTAGATGTTTCCAATTACCCAATCAAAGTCATACATACGTTTTCTTAGCTTGCCATGTAGTATGACATCAATGATGATGAGTTTTTAGTATATAAGTGTGTTTTTTTATGAACTACGTTGAGATTTTACTGCAAGACATCCGAAGATGTCTGTTGTACTCCCTGTTTTAGATAATTGTTATTAAAACACACCAAGTCTTCTGCCAACTTCCTGAATCGGTTTTATTATTGATGTGTGAGTAATTTCTGCATCCCCATCCACCCTGTAGAGTGTTATTTTGTCTTAAAGGGCCTTGTGGTTCAAGTCGTGAATGGAGTAGAGTTATTCTGATGTAACGAGCATCGAAGGAAGCAGCTGTGCTTTGTTGTCTAGTTATCTAAGGTTGTATTGGTGAGTTAGCTGCATGTTCCAATGACAAACTAAAGATTGTCTGTTTTTGCTAGAACAATAGCTTCTTTATACTGTTTCCTTATAATCGGTAAGTGTGTTTGAACTAAAAGGTTTTGAAAGATTGTTAAAATATTTGCTAGTTTTGCAACACAGCATGTTGGAGTGCTTTTTATAATCTATGTGATTCGATCACACCTCAAAAATGTAAGACCGAAATTGGTCGGATTCAGGGGCGGATTGGCCTGTCGGCTGATCGGCCCGTGGCCGAAATACTTTGGCCTGGGAATGGCTGGGCCGGTTTCAAATGCCACTTCTGGGGCCGGTTTTATTTTATAAATGATGTTGCCTGCCATGCTCGCCGTCGCCGCACAGTGGCACACAGATGGATGTATTCATGTGTGTACATTGCACATTCATCAAAGAAAGTAAACACTTAGTTACTTAGTGTTTACTTTGCTTTTATGAATGAATGCAACACAATAGAGGCCGTGCTGGAACTGTCACCTTTGTGGCGGCAGCCAGGAGGCAGGCAGCCCCGGCCTGCCCCTGCTCCGGCTCCCTCAAGAACACCAACAAATGGTGGGGTGGGTGTGGGTCAGTCGTGTGAGCTGAGGCTGAGCTTGTGAGCCTCGAGTCCCGTCCATGTTTGCTTTTGAAGGTCTGCAAGCTACCTGGGGTGGGGGGAGGGGCTGTCCCGGAGCTGCAGCCTGCCTGACTACTGACTTGAGCTCCGTCGGTTCGGGGCAGGGCCAGGGGGGCTGTGTGGCTGTGTTGCTATAGCAACAGGCTGAGGCAGCCAATCACATGCACAATGTGGATGTCCCACGAGCATAATGGGCTGGGTCATGGTGCGGCCACCATACCCCAGCACATGCTGACTGAGAGCAAATTTGGACTCCAAGGAAGGAAGTGGTGACTACGATGGAGGGCCTGCTGGGACACTGTGAGCAGGCCTCAGGTCAGCACTAGGTAATATCAGTAAGGTTGGGTACTAAAAATATAATATGAGGTACACCAAGCCTGTCTTTTGTTGGTGCAGCTGCTGGCTTGCTAAACTCCATTAAATCGTGCCTTGAAACACTTGTGTATAAGTGCTTTGTAAATGCCATATCATAAATGCTGCCCTTTTTTCTTGTGCGGCCGTGGTTAGCTAATGGTCATTTACCAGAACAGACACGTTGTAAATGGCAGGGTTTTTGTTAACGTACCGGATTCAGGATGGTTAATTGAGTGTGAGATTATGCCTTAGTGCATCGCCATGGTAGGGTTTGCTGAGGGACCAGGTGGGCAGTGCTGGAAAAGATAGCTCAGAGGGTTGAGCACTTCCGGTTTCAAAATGTAACTCACTTCTACTTTTCTTTTATGTGCATCCCAAAGGTACCGCAGCCCAACTTCTGGTAATGCATGCACTCATGTGTAGAGCCAAGAGACCGCTGCGATACTAGACATTTACATTAGCTGCCGCTGCGACAGTGCATTGGATGACACAATTGCCCGGGCATTTCGTCTTGTTCCAACATGAATTGCAAGGGCCAAGCCTTATGGCAGCCGCCCCTAAGTGAGATGAAGATCCCTTACGCCTGGGTGGCTGCAGCAATGGACTGCCATAGTCTGTGCTTGCAAATACACAAACCGGACAGGAATGTTTTTGTGGAAGTAATGGGGCCTTCAACATTCGTTTTGCACAGTAAATTACCGTTTTGCTGCTGGGTAAGCGCAGACCGGTTGGAGCACCATGTGCTCTTTCCATAGAGTGTGCGTGATGTTCTGGATTTTCCTGTTGGTACGGCGGATGGAGTGGCTACAGTTCCTCTTGCTGATCGGTACACACACTGCAGTGTGTGTATTGGGGCTTTTGTGCCCTTGTTGGCTGGATAAAGCAGGTAGAGGTTGCGAGGAATGTATCCTTTGTTCTATTCGCAGGAGGACATCTCATCCAAAGATGACCGAATAAGACAATGTTATTGCAAATGTGTGTTCTCTTTTGAGGGACCTCAACGCAATCTGAAAATATGTTTCTGAGGGGAAAACGTTTTTCTTGATTATGTATCAAGGAAAGGGAAAGTAAATATATGGGTTACATGGCAAAACCATGCACTCTTGCCCTTAATAGCAAGAGCCCCACGCTAGGGACAATCCTAGTTCGGTTCCTATTGTTATTATGTTACTGGCTATGAGGGGCGTTTATATTGGACAATGTTACACGCCTATATAGGTTTGTCAGCAGAGAGGGGGCTCTATACGTGGGCGGCCCCAATTCTGTTGGGTTTGTGGTGCTGACTACTGTTCTTAGCCGTATGCACACTTCTGCGCCGCTGTCTTTTTCCATTGTCACAGCCTTGTTTGTGCTTGCTCTGTCAGATTCCAGTAGTGCTTTTCTTTACTGCTTGCTTGTGCCGTGGTCTGTGGATGGTGTAGTGCGCCCATGCACATTGTAGGTATAGTTGCACTCCAGAGAGCGTGAAGTGTAAATTATCTGGACATACAGATTTTCCGGGGTACTTGGTGCTTAGGCATAGCTGGGCATGATAACACGCATTGCACTGTCTGCCAGGGCATGCTTGTGCTATATGTGCTCAAATTGGTTTGGTAACGAACGGGTATAGAAACAGATCACAATTTTAATTTGTGGCGCTTTGGTGCAAAGAAAATGGTGGCGAGTGACATAACCTCTATGACTGGGGGAGCTTTTACATATGACAAAGAAGCAGGTCCGGCAGTTGTTTATAAACATAGCGAGTGTGGATTCATTTTGCATTAGGAGAAGTGTAGTTTACTTTTGGCAGGGCCTTAAGTGCCAGGCTATTATGCAAGTCTTTGATAGGAGCAAGAATTACCGAAGTGCCAATTGAAGACCATGCTGTTGGGTGCAATTCAAAAGGGGCATGGGAGTTATGAAAAGGGCATTATTTTATGAGTTGCTGGGGGAGTGTGTTTTGAATGGGGCGCGCAAAGGATTGGATTAGCTGTTGGTGTGGATACAAACAGTTTACAGTATATCTTCCGCCTGGGGCACCTTTAAACCGGCAGCATTTCCTTTTTATGTTTTAGAAATGTTTTGTCCAGTCTCGGTATTGAGAGAAGCAATAAATGCTGGGAAGCGCACAGGCTTCATGGTTGTGGATTATAATGAAAGAGTGCAGCCGGACAGAAACGCATTTATGGCACAGTGGGTTTGGTTAGTTAGTCACCAAAGGTTCATTGCAAAGTTGGCAAAGGGGCCAGGAATCTGCAGGTTCGAATCCCAGCAAGGCCATATCAGCCTTTCATCCTTCTTGGGTCGATAAATGAGTACCAACACAGGCTGGGTGATATTGGGCCTCATCACGAGTCTGGCGGTAACCCTTAAATGCGGCGGTAGGGCTATTACCGTCGCATTTAAGGGTCCGCCAGATCATGGCCTTTGCGGATTTCCCCCCAGCTTCTAGCTGGGGGAAATCCGTGGCAAATTTGCCGATTTTCAGTAATAGCGCAAATTTTACCCATTGGAATTCCCGAATGGGCCCAATGGGGAATGGGCACTAAGCGTTCCGCCAAACCCATGATCCGGCTCTAATAGCGCAGGGAGTTTGGCAGTAGGGCTAATAGTGCCGGTGGTAATAGCGCCGGTGTTACCGCCCAACTCGTGATGAGGCCCATTGTATGCATATTTGTTCTATAAAAAAGTGCTTAAGCGTAAGTGCTATACAATAACATATTGGGCCTCATTACGACCCTGGCGGTACAGGGTTAACAGCGCCGTAAAAGGTGCCGGCGCCGTTAACCCCGTACTGCCTCATTACGAGGTCCCCTCGCAGGACCTGGTAAGTAACGCCTGGTCAAACCAGGCGTGCTTACCGGGTCCTGCGAGGGGAAGAGGGAGCAAACAACAAGCCAACTCGTAATGGCCCGTTGTTTGCTCCCTCTCCCATTCCCATTCAGCCCTATGGGGGCTGAAATGGGAATGGGGAAGGACCGGGTCCGGGTCCTTGGAGGGAGGAATTACCGGGCTTTCCGAACTCGGAATGGCCCGGTAATTCCTCATTCCGGGGACCCGGACGCGATTTCGGCAGCAGCCATGCCGCCAATAGCGGCATGGCTACCGTTGAGGTCGTAATGAGGGCCATTATTATTTGACAATATGGATCTATGCACACAGATATTAATGATACATATGGTGATCCATTCTTGTTTGAAATGTAGATCACATTAGTGAAATCATAACCATATTTTTCGTAGTGTACTTAGGAACAATGCTATTTGATGCCAATTCCTGTTTTGTCAAGGGGTGAAAGGTTGTGTTTCATTGCTTCCCAGAATGTTACTTTCGGGTGGTGGTCAAATGACATCACTTCCGGTGATGTCATCAGAGGTCAAGGGTCGCGAGGCGAGTGGTGGGCCACTTTTTTGAGGCGAGGGGTGGGCCACTTTTTTTTGGGTGTCCGGGCCTATTTCTTGCCCAGTCCGACCCTGGTCGGATTGTATGCTGAACTCCATACTGCACAGGCCAGAGTATTATTTCCAATAAAGACTTCTTAATTCTGGGCATCAGTCAGCAAATGTCTGGATAAAACAGTTGCAGGTGCGGCAGAGACACGATTTTCGTTCAATGCCACTCCAAGCCCCCGCATATTTAAACACTGGTGATATATTTAGGCAGAGATATGTGATGAAGCGAAGTAACTTAGGAAATCAGAGCTTGGTAAGATAGCTTCTTGGTACACCAGGTTCATGGGCCTGCATGGTATATTCTATGTACCATTTCTAATTTGAGAGTGCATTTATATGTTGCACTCTATCCCAATTCAATGATTTCATTTTATGTTTTTGGGCAAATATACAAAGTTCATTTTCTTTAGGTATGTCTAGCTCTAGTACTTTCCAATGCTTAGAAACAGTATTTGTCAAGTCCCTGTATGCCCAGTTGTCTTTCGTGCCTTTCACATGTTCCGCCATTAGGGTCATTGAAGTTTCCCTTTTTTCTTCACCATGCAGCAGCTTTGCATACGATTTACACTGTGCCATTTTCCAGAACATATAGAGGGACGTCAGCCCGAGTTCTAGTCATAATACCTATATGGGGACTGACTTCAGGAGGCCTAGAATGGAACATAGCAATTTTCCTTCAAGTCCCTTAAGCCAGCCAATGTGCTTTTCCACCAATGTTTCCAAGCTGTATATGGCGCATGGAATGATGCTCTTTTGATATACTTCCAGGAGGCCTTGGAAAGAGCCACCACATTTCCTGTTAATGTAGTTTTTAATCGCCTGCCATCGGCCCATAACCTTTACGTGAAGTGTATCTTTATAGAATGTAATCGCTGTTTAAGAGCCAATTGGCCACCCAAGGTATATATACAAATTTACCCTTGCAAGACATTTTCCTCCTATGTGCCATTCAAAGGGGTAGTTCACTCAAAAATATTATTGGCTAAAAAGAGTCCCTATGTAAAGTTTTGAGCAAATGAGCCTCAAACTCAAAAATTTAAAGCACTAGGAGGCATCCATTTTGTAAAATGGATGAGCCTCCTGTGATGCCTTTTCAGCACTAATGAAGCAAAAGCCAGTCAGCTGTAATAAACAAAAGCTACCACTGGGTTTATTTTTGCTTCATTGGTGCCGGAGACCGGAGAATGCAGGCAGGAAAGCTACATCTTGGTAAGTGCTCATTTCTTTTTTTAAATAAGCACTGCAAATATAAAAGCTGCAGTTTTCTTTCTAAGTTTTCCGGGCTGAATATTTCCTTTATCTGTATCGATTTTGTTACAGGCCAAACTTCCTGTTTAGGATGCAAGGAGGAGCTAACACATGTTTTTAGACCGTTCTTGGTTGCCCTTTCCATTTCCGTGTGTACTCCCAGGATTACCACTTCAGGTTGATAGTGGTAATGTCTTAATTGCTCTTAATGCTCTTTCCATATGTGCTCCCGGGTGTACGGTATCACTGCTGTTTCCTCCTTGTTGGAATTGTTTGATCACTATCTTTGTCCAACATAGACATAGGTATCTTATGCTTTGTCTGTTCTTTTCTATATAAGGCATAGCAATCTTGATTTTCTATTCAGACTATATCATGCTGGTTACTGCCAATGCCTGTATGTTTGTTTTTTCCTCTGGGTTTGCCCTTCAAATGCAATGTGCTTTTTGTGCATTTGCGCTTCTTTCTTTCATTTGTAAGGGCACCCGACCTTTTGTTTTGTAGTCCGCTTAGAGACATTTTTATGGGAGGGCAAAAGGGGCACTTGCCCAGGGCCCCCACCTTGGAGGGGGCCCCACAAGGCTGCCTGATCTGAAGAAGTAAGATTCCATTGCTCACCAGTCTTAAATAGCACACGTCAGGATATTTTATGGGGTGCTGCTGAGGCTCTAAACCCATGCCTTTCTGTTTTGACAAGTACATTCTGCCTTGATCAATTTCATCATGTATTGCTGTCTGTGTTCACCATGGTATACATAGTTTGTGTGTTCGTTACGGCACAACTCTGTAGCATTCTTTCCTTCCTGTGGGAATTACGTTGATCGTGTGCAATAGGCAACAGTGAAATGCATATTGATAAATTGAGTGCCACAATGGTTCAGAAGTTAGCTCAGTGTGTGAAGCACCCTTTGCTGAGATATGTGTTCATATGCAAAATTAGAATATCACATTCCAGCAAGGCTGGCTGAGCCTTTCCTATGTCTGAAGTTTATAAACCTACCATTCATATGTACTTGGTTTTGCAGAACAACATCTGCTATTATCAGCAATGTACCTGCACCAGGTAGGGGTTGCTATAAAAACCCTACCAGTTCTAGAAATTGGTTTGTTCAGATGGGGTGTTGTAAAACCTAGGCAATCGCCTCCAACGATGGCATAAACTGTTAGTCCAAGAGGTGAATACGAATCTAAATTCAAGACTATGGAACAAAAGTGTCCATGCTTGTATCCTGAATTTGCCAGCAGATGATACAGTGATTCTGGTCAAATCATTTAATATATCTTCGATTACTGTGCTGTCTTCTGTGAGGTTTGCCTTCTTTCATGCTGCTGTTATCGTTTAGCCCATTACCTGATCTTTCTTCTTATGTTGGCCATTTGGGTGGAAGGGTTGGTAGACCGAAGTGAGCAGACCAGATGTTGCAGGCCTCAGGCAAGCATATTTTAAGGTCTGCGTGTTTGCGTTTTTTGTGTCAAAGGTTTTTATGCACTTTTTTAAAAATGAAAATGTCACAAGCCATTGTTTTGGAAGTATTCAAGGTTTTAAAATACAAAAGACAAACCCAGATTAAATAGATTGATTGGTATGCTGGTACTTATATACGTCCCTTAATGGAGAGAATGAAGCTAGAACCATTGCCATTTTGCATAACACCCTTCTATAATATTTTGTTGAAAAATTGTCATGTTTGGTAATGTGATTTGTGTACTTTCCAAGTCCGTTTTTTATAAAATGTGATTCTTTTCAAGTTCTTACCATGAACTAAAACAAAGTGTTCAAATGCAGAATTTGCAGAGTTGGCACAAATTCCAGGTTCACCCCTTCAACCTTTAACCAATGTGTGATCCTGGGCATCTCATTTAATCTTGTATTGCCTATCCTCTCGATATTGCCAGTCCCTAAACCTTTCAAAATGGTCAGCCCCTCAGAGTGATTTCCTTCTCATGGTGTGATCTTCATAAAAGACTTATTCATGGTTTCACTCGCTCTAGGGTTGCTTCCACTTTAATAGTGCGTATATTTATATCACACACCGCAGGCATTTGTTCCTTTGATATCTAATGGCAACCCTATTTGAAAACCATATCCCACTTCTAATCTCAGTCTGTCTGTATAAAGACACCTTCCTGGTAGCTTCTAATCTGTATCCACTATCCATGATACGGTATGTGTCGCTTTCCCCTTCCTTCCTATTGGTCTACTCTATCCATGCATGAGCACTTTTGCATTCTGTGAGGCAGCTAATGTTAGTTCTCTGTCTATAATGTGTTACATGTACCTTTTACACACAGTCCTGCATTAATACTACAGGCTGCATACCTTCCTGGATGTTATTGATACAAATTATCCTGTATGTAGTAGAACAGTAACCTCTTCGTAGACTGCTAATGTTGGTCTTCAAATGCTATTTGTTTATCATTCTGATTAGAGCAAGAATGAAGAGGGTACAGGGACTTAAAGGGAGTAAATGTGCTTATTATGCTGCAAGACAGCATATCAACCTATAGGTTGTGAGCACGATGGGTGGTGGGCGGGGGGGGGCGCGACCAGCATTCTTGATCCCTTAATTCCTTTCGTTTGGTGGAGGGGGCCCCAAAGATGTCCATGCCCAGGGCCCCAAAAGTGCTTAAGATGGCCCTTGGTGGCGTTTCAACACTGCTTGGCTGGAGCACTGGCCGGCACCCTGCTCATCATGTTTCCCCAAGCCTTTTTGCAGACCCATTGAAGGACAAATGCATTCGTTCTTAATGTTATCTGAAACGTGGTGATGAGTAGGCAGTTATGCAGTGAGAGGGTAGTCCATTATGTGATACACGAGCAATCGTTCGGTTTTCAACCACACAGTCAGAACCTTTAGTAAGCTGCATTGTGCCCTATTAAAATTGTCAAAATCCCAATTCACTAATGCAGTGTGATATCACCAAATATCTGAATGTGGACCCTAATTCCCACTGCTGTTCACATAATATGGTGGATGCATATCACATACATTTATTTCCAGAGCTGTATACAATAGGCACACTGTAATTTAGTGTTGTATTTTGCGGTAATTGCATGAACAACCACGTTCCCGTGAGGTCACATTCTGATATGAACTTGAACATCTCTTTTATGTTCTTAAATCATAGGAATCGGCTTCAGCCATGGGGAGGCATGGAAGGTTATGCGGAGGTTCACCTTATCAACGCTGCGTGATTTTGGAATGGGGAAGAGAACCGTGGAGGACAGCATACTGGATGAGCTACACCCACTTATTAAGCATTTTGAATCTCACAAAGGTAAGTTTGGGGACATTGAGTATTTGATGGATGTCAAAGTCAATTTTTGGTACAGTCTGATTCATAGTTCTCTTTGTTTTGTAGAAAGTGTACCCCCTCCTGGCAATCTCTACGGCAAAGCATAACACTGTCTGAGTTTGGACCCATTTCAGAATTTAGGAAAACAGTCTGTCGTAGCTAGTGTAAGTGTAAGGGGCTCTAAAGCTCAGGTGTGCTTTAGGATAATTTCCCCTTGCAGTTCATATGCGCACCTGCCTTATCAGAAGATATTCGGAAACAGTCAAAAAAATAGTTAAACATACGTGAAGTCTCACAGTTTAAACCGTGATCAAGCACCATGGTTATTGCAGGTTTCACACATGCGTGCCAATTACGAATCTTGCCACCACTATCAAGCAAATGTTACCTGTACAATTCTGGGGAGGCCTAGAAACATGAAGAGATAACCTTTCTGCGTAGTTCTACAACAAGAAGCCATTTTGGATTAGGTTTTTATTTGTCAAAGTGGGTCTCGAAGCAAGAAATAGGCTCAGCGAGTTCAGTGACACCATTCAGGTAAATGACAGTGGCCGGTGGTCCAAGACAAAGGCCAAAATGAGATTTGCTGGGATGGGACAAATCCAGGGACAAGCCTCTGTGAAAAGGTCTTGCACAATTCAAAAAACGGTGGTGCGAGAAAGACAGCTCTCCAGGCCAATGCTGAATGTAATGGTGCGGCTCACACTCAGATTTTGGTGGGCACAGGTAGCAGTGATTTTTATGGAGAGAGCCACACTGTTGGATACGAATTTCTGAAGACAGCTGTCAAGAAACATTTGTAGAAGAAATCAAAGTCGGGAATGTAATCTTAGGTGAGGTTAGTTTAGCAAATCTTTAACAGCAGCACTGCTTGTGAACATAGGTACAGACAGAACCTAATGCCCAAATGATCCTGGCACTGTGTTCCCCTTCCCTCCTGGATAACAATGTATTTAGGGTTCTTGATAAATATACTCTGATTCAAGGTTGGGAAGATTTTATGAGTTCACTAGGGAGGATTTCATTCCTTCCAATTAGAATAGACTTCTACAAGGAGATGGGCAGGTCTACTCTTTCAAAGTCCCTTCAACTGACTTCAAGGGATAGAAACGCAGGTTTGTATTCATAATTCACCGAAGACTCACACTTTCTTATCAATATTAGATTGAAGCAGTTTTGGTTACACTGCTGGCAGAGTAATGTTACAAAACGCATCCTGAGGATACAGAAAGCTACCGTGCAGTTATATTGCTGCTTGAGTGTGTCAAGTTTCTATTCTCCATTCTCTCAGCAGGATTATGATTCAAAATTGAGTTTTCTCTAAACTATAAAGGGCATGTGTGCTGAATATAAAGCTTAGGGCTCTTGCACTAGTATATTTTGTCTGACTACCATTTACATGCCCTATCTACATCATCCAGGCAATAATTTCCAAACAATTGTATTTTTCTTCCATGGCAACTCTCCGCTCCTTGAGGTGAATGACCACTAGCCTCATACTACTAAACATTTTGGATGATCAACTCAAAAAGACCAGTGTGTTTCTGAAACATCTCTTTTGGGGTTTTCATTAGATTTTTGTAAACTTTCAGGGTATCAACAGTCTTATTTTCCAAACATTTTAAAAGACAATTAGCAAACACATGTAGAACATTCCCAACAGGATTCCAAAATAATCAGAACTCAATGAATTATGCATGCCCTTAATGACCCAATTGAACTGATCAGCCATAACCAAAGGGTGCATCCAGTGTAAGTATTCTCTTTGTGTAACATAGCCACAGATTTTCTAATCTGGGAAACTATATCAGTATGATTGACAACATAGATTGGGATAACTGTAAAGCATTCAGATCCCACAAGAGCACAAACATATAATTTTAAGAAAATGGCAGTATCTAAGGCATTTGAGTTCTATAGTAGCTTAGTGTGTATTTCTACCTGCTCGTGACTAATCAATTAAATGAAATTTAAGGTGACATTCACCAGTCTGTCCAGCAACTGGGATAGTTTCAGGATATTTTAATGGTTTAGCTAAATGCCTTTTCCACAGATTAAATAACCTGTGTCTTCAACAAATGTTTCCCAGCCATGTTTTCTTTTATTTCTTGAAAGAGAAGGCAGTTTTGGAGAATGTCTGATAGCAGGCAGGAGATTTCACATATAGGAATATCAATCACACATACTTGCACTCTCACTTTCCACATTGATTATAGGCCTCCAGGCCCTACAGCTTCTTTCAAAGGGTTCTATGTCATTTCATTGCAGGATATTTTTGTGGGTTTTTTACCATGGACTTTTCAAAGAAAAAACTCATCTAATTTTTATTTTTTATTTTTGGGGGGTGCCCCACGAACCCCTATCCCCTTTTATTTTTTCATATGTTCCCGAGCACCCACACCCAAAATGTATATTTTTCTAACCTCCCAAAAATGTAGATTTTATTTTCATTAAAAAATCCGAAGTAAAAATCCCTGCAAAAAAACATCCTGGGATGAAAGAATGTTGTACCCTTTTGAAAAGGACATCACTGCCCTATTAGCTTACAACACGAAACCCCACTCTAAACTTATAATTCTAGGGGACTTCAATCTTGGCTTGAATGATCCTCTTGACTCCCATGCTGGTCTCCTGGCCAACTCTATGAATGCTCAAGGGTTTACACACAGAATCTGCTCCTCTACCCACGAAAAAAGGATGTATCCTAGATTGGATCGCTGACTCCAGCTGTGTCACAGACATCCCTTCCAACACCTCAGCTCCATGGTCAGATCGCAACATTATAATCTTCTCCACCACCCTATCTATCAACACCCCAAAACACCCCCCTCTACTACCCATGGCACCTTCTAGAAGTCTGATAAAGATGATTTGTGATAATATGCTACCGCTCTTATCACCTATACTGGATACGATCAACCTGGACAATAACCCACCAGCACTGGTCAGTTTATACAATAAAGTCATGATTGAAGCCATTGAGAAAGTAGTCCCCTTGAAAGTTAAAAAAGCCAAACCTCTAGCACATATCAACCCTTGTTTGAGCTCTGATCTCCAAACCTTGCGTGCATCCAAAAGGGCTGCCGAAAGTACTTGGGCTAAATCACTGACACTTGATAACAAAGCCTTCTTCCAGACAATCTCTAACAACTATCAGGTAGCAATGATCAAAGCTAAACATGAAGTTTCCAACCAAAGAATCTAGAATGCCCAATCAAACTCTAGAGAATTATTCACCATTCTCCGTGAGCTTGAATCACCTGCTCCCTTGCCAGACCAATCCTCCAAAGATATACAATGGTGCTTTAAGGTACAAGATGCCCTAGCAGACAAAATCGCTCTACTAGAAAATAAAATAGAAAAAAAAAATCAAACTTAACCTTGACCTGACCGCGCCCCCTACACCCCCTGCTACAGAATTACACATGGCTAGCAAATTCACATTCAGGCCTTTGTCTATACTTGAAACCACAAATATCATCAAAGGTCTTTACCCGCCAAGATGCAAGGGCGACATCTGCCCGGCAACCTTGATAAAAGAATGTGCTAACAAAATAGCACCCTTGCCTCATCAACAGCTCCTTTGCCACTAATACAGTATCAGATGACTTAAAAGAAGCATGGGTACTACCATTATTAAAAAAAACACACTGGACCCCAATATCCCCACAAATATCCGGCCCCTCACTACAGTCCCATTGCTATTAAAAATTCTTGACCGTGCAGCCTATCTGCAGATCCAGAAATTTCTGGAATCCAACAATCTTTTTGGGCTGAGACAATCCGGGTTCTGACCTGGTCATGGCACTGAAACGGCTTCCTAGATTTAAAAACACAAATGGACCAATTCAAGGACAAAGGACACCTGTGTAGCCTCCTTTACTAGACCTCTGCTCAGCCTCGATTTGGTCAATCACAGATCTTATGCCAACACCTGGAAACTGCTGTCAAGTTCTCCCCTGAAGCTATTAAATGGATTGAATCTTTTCTCTCGAACCGGACCATGAGAGTCTTCTCTAACACCTCAGTGCTCCCCGCAGTCCTAGTGATTTGCGGCGTACCACAAGGTTCCTGTGTGTCCCCTACCTTGTATAATGCTTTCACAAAGCTTTTATTTGACAAACTTGACAAAATGGGTATCTCGTATACTAACTATACGGATGATACTCAAATACTTATACCTATCACAGGTTGCTACGACACTGATACAAAAAATCTCAACTAAATCTATCTCGCAATCCAGGCTTGGATGGCGCAAAATGAATTATGCCTCAACGAAGACAAGATCAAGCTAATTCTAATTGGTAATAAATCCAAGTTAAACAATCTCCCTCAACAAAATAAATAATTCAACATCGATGGTAATACTATCACTGTCACAAATGAAATAAAAACTGTAGGGGTCTATATCGACTCGGCCCTTACACTAAACAGATAGGTTAATGCCATTGTCTCATCCTCGGCCTATACATCAAAATTAATGAGAGCTAGTAGGCCCTTCCTCTTATTTCTAAAATCTACCCTCTTCTTATTCCTCACATAACCTCCTTCTTCAACATCTGTCTCTCCTCTGCCTCCTTCCCTTCCACCTTCAAACATGCTACAATCATCCCAATTCTGAAAAACCCTCTGCTAACCCCCTCCTTGCCTCCAACTTTCGTCCAATCTCTCTTCTTCCATTCCTTTCTAAGCTACTCGAACGTTTAGTCTACTCTCAACTCTCAGTTTTTGTTTCCAATCTCTCTCTTCTCCCCCTTCTCAATCTGGATTCCGCCCTAAGCACTCAACAGAAACTGCACTCACCTCTGTCCTCAACTCCCTCTTTACCGCTTGCTACTCTAAGCAATCCTCTGTCCTCGTCCTCCTTGATCTCTCTGCTGCCTTTGATACCGTTGATCACCCCTTACTCATCAACACTCTTTCTTCCTTTGGCTTCAAAGGCCCTGTTCTTAACTGGCTCTCTTCCTACCTCTCCAGCCGTTTTTTCGCTGTCTCATGGGGTGGTCGTACCTCCCCTTCTTTCCCCTTGGACTTCGGTGTTCCCCAAGGCTCTGTACTGGCCCTTTCCTTTTCTCTCTTTACATTGCTCTTCTCACCCCCATTATCTCGTCTTTCAATACCTCTCACCATTTCTATGTTGATGACACCCAGCTGTTTCTATCTTTCTCGTCTTTCACACCTGACATCCATCACAATATTTCTTCCTGTCTAAACGCTATCAAAAACTGGATGTCATCCCACTTTCTCTCCCTCAAAACTGACAAAACTGAAGTCTTATTCTTTCCTTCCACCTGGCTGCGCCCTCCTTCTCTCCCTTCTTTCATTTTCTTCCCCCCCTTTAATCTCCCCATCTCTGGCCATGCCCACAATCTTGGCCTTGACTCCTCCCTTTCCTTTACCCACAATATTTCACTTACCTCCCATGCCTGTCGCTACCACCTCTTCAACATTTGCAAAATCCGCTCCTCTCCCACCTTCCATGCCACCAAACTCTTAATCTCTTCCCTCTTCTTCTCTCGCCTTTTCTATTGCTCCACTCTTCTCTTTGGCATCCCTGCCTCTCATCTTGCTCCCCTCAAATACATCTATCATTCTGCCATCCGTACCCTCTGCCTTCTCTCTCCTCTTGACTCCATTTCTTCTTCGCTCTCTCAACTTGGCTGGCTTCCCTTCCACTCTCAACTTAAATTTAACTTCCTTTGTCTCGTCTTTAAATCTATTCATGATCTCGCCCCTCCCTACCTTTCCTCTCTCCTCTCATTCTACCCCCCTCTCACCCCTTCCGATCTGATGATCTCTTCCTACTCACTGTTCCCCCGCCTCCTTGTGCCCCTTCTCATTTCCGATCCTTTTAGCTCCTTGCTCCCCTACACTGGAACTCTCTACCTCTCTCTTTCCGCTCCATTTCCTTATACCCCTCCTTCCGTTCCTCTTTGAAATCTTATTTCCTCAATTCCCCATCCTGTTAACCTCATCAATTCTCTCTCATTCTTCCTCTCTCCCGTTTCTCCTTCACTGCCCTAGGTAAATTGTTCTATATATTGTTTTTAATGGTTTGTCTCATGTTTTGCATTTCTGCTTCGAATTATTCAGTGTATCCAGTTGTTGTAATGTAAAGCGCTTGGGAGTAAAGCGCTCTATAAACTTAATAAATACAAATACAAATCTGACAATAGTATCACCCTAGCCAGAGCTTTGATTCTCTCTAGGATAGATTATTGTAACTCGCTCTTTCCAGGTACTCGCAACAGAAACATCAGAAAAAAGCTAATTGTTCAAAACAACGCCATCAGAGCTGCATTGAATATATCCAAGAACTAACACATTTCGTCCACGAGGGGAAACATCCACTGACTCCCAGTGCAAGACAGGATACATTTTAAAATCCTCACTCTCACACATAAATATCTTACTAAGAATGCACCTGCCTACCTCAGAAACCTGATGAACAAAACTAAGACGAATAGACTACCTCCTCATATGCCGACTACATTGCGATGCCAAGATTCAGACGACAGACAGAAAGCAGGCGGGTCAAGCTTCCCCGTTATAGCAGATAAACTGTGGAATACCCTCCCCATTCAACATAGAAATGACACATCCTTATGGTCATTCCGAAAAAGACTAAAAACCTGCCTATTCAGCCTAGATTCCCACCCATAAGCATAAAAATACTATAATCATTGGAGGACAAAACCGCTGCTCTCGGCATTACTCTACATAGTTTGTCAGTAATTTAAAGTGTTTTCCTACCTATGAGTTAACAATGAACATGCGTCTGATTAACTGTAAGTACAAGTGTTTAACTGTAACTGTTTTTACGAAGCACAAAAATGTAATTGTGACCCTAAGTTTTCAGCGCGTAGATGCCTATGGGCTTTGAGCACTTTATAAATGTACAAATAAATAAAATAAATAAATAAACACACAACATCCACTCCAAGTTAAAGGCAAACAGCTACAGGCAGAGATTCCACAGATTAAATAGGTCCCATGATAAGTAGAATGAACATAGTTAACAAAGATAATCCTTTATCAAAAGAAAAGGTAACATTGTTAATAACAACACTAGTGCTGGTGGATATAGAATGTCTGCAGCTGTTATTGCCTCTGAACATAGGACCATGAACAATAACTTATCATATCACGCGGATAGAGCCCAGTGCTTCATGAGAAGTAACGTTGAATGGTTCAACAGTTACAATAAATGTCGAACATCAGAAAACATATATGATAAATATGTAAGATTCATCTTGACACAGTCGAGTAACAGAAAGTTCTTGATACAAGGAACAGTTCAAAAGTATGTTCTATCTTCACAGGTTCTCATGAAGCTGTCGTTGCAGATAGGCATAGGGCAAAAAAGAACAACAAGGCAAGCAAGAAACACAAGTTGTCTTCAGGACATGTCGACAAATGAACAGAATGGTCAGCTGTGTTGGGCATAGGCAGGAATGCCCATATATGCATAGAAGGACGAGCACACCAATTGCAAACAAAAATAACCCAGTAGCACAGTTGTAGACAGAGAGCCAAAACAGTCTTGAATACGTGGCTTCCTTGCAGCTTCTTTCTTCAGTTGTTTTTTTCAACGTCAACTCACTCAAATGGCAACACAGCACTTTAACTGTGACCTGCAAAGAATCATGCATATGCCTGAGCTGAAGCAATGGTATCATTCTGACATGGCCCTTGTCTCAGGAGTGCTGCATACAGTGGTAGATTCGGGTGTGAATGATCCCTCTGGTGCACTACCTCCATTATTGACCGCAATCAAGGACTCTGGAACCATTGCAGTCGACACTAGTGCTTTAGTCGGAGGTTGTATCTTCTGGCAATTGGAGGCATGGTCCCATGGTGGAGGAACCATGCTTTTTAATTGCGGTTTGCCTGGTTGAAGAGACAGACAAGCCTACTCTTTCAAGGTCGCTCTGGCCACCTTCAAGTGATACCAACACAAATGGTGTTGGTATGGCATTTATGAGGCGCCTATACACAAGTGTTTCAAGGTGCGACGAGGCAAGGGAGGGGGAACAGAGGGAAGACAGACAACAATTCTACTAGGCCAGGTGTCATTAAGCTCGTGCAAGTGCATGGGACAGGGAGGGAGGAGAAGTGCCATTATCACAAATAATTAAATTATTCCCAATTTAATACAGACTCATGCTTTTTTATGGTATTGTACAAAAATGTCGCCCTCATGTGTGCCCCCCCCGCAGTCACTGCGACTTTGGAAGCACACAAAATGGGGGTGACATTTACTGCACCCAAGCAGAGCGGGGGCTGCAGGGGTGTCACCCACTGTTCCTGGGCATAGTAATGGGGGTCAGGGGTTGCGGGGGTATTCGGAAAGCGGGGGACATGTAAGAAAAAAAAGAAAAAAAGAAAAAAAAGAAAATCACCCTGCGGCGTCAGCTCTAACCCACGTTAGTGGGAGGAGCTGGCACTGCAGGGATCACAGAGTACGGGCGGCACACTTCTGCGTGTGCCGCCCTAAAGGTAAGTGGAGTGGGGGGGTTGGGATTGGCAATGCAGGCATGGGGAAGGGGGCACAGTGATCCATATGATCACTGCGCCGCGCCTGGCGTCGGCATTTTGGCCGTCGCAGTTAGAGGAGGCACACTGATCACATAGATCCCTTTTTTACCAATATGAATCTTAAGCAATTCTGGTTGCTACACATATTCACTGCTGCCAGAGTATGCAAGGTTACAAAACACATATTGCAGAAAGCTAGTGTGTGGTTATAACAATGTTTCATGGTGCCAAGTTTCTAGTTCCCATTCTGACAACCAGCATATGATTCAAAATGGAGACTGCTCTAAACTATACTCGACCTTTGCAATGCATATACGGCCTAGTTATCTCATCTTATTATACTTTTTCTAACTTCCATTTGTGTTCTCTTACTATTACATTCCCATCTACATTCTATAGGTGATTATGTGCATACTATTGCGTTTTGCCGCCACACTTTTTTTGAAGGAAAGTTCTCTAGGCATGGCTAGGAACTTTCCTTTAACCGAATCAGTTTTTCTGAAACTTCTGGTCCCATTGTCCTAATTCTTCAGTGGATGCTAGTCACAGTCACTGGCCTGTGAGGGAGGCCATATAGAGCCTAGGGTCGCTCTGGGTGAAGCGTGTGCACGCTGATGAAAAATGGCCGAGGTGGTACTGTTGAGTCAGTTCTAACAACACTCATCAAATTGCCTCTTGGCACTTCTAGATCAAAAATGTTGCTGTAGTTCCTACATAGTGCATGATACAGATGTTTTAAGGGCTCAGAATGTTCTTCTTCTTCTTAATTATCAGATGCGTGGGCGGACCCACGCTGGCGCTTCCCCATCCTAAAGGATGATGTGTACCAGACCCACCAATCAGTACTTAGCTCCCATAAACTCACAACTCCTCCCACCGCCCAGTCTGCCTCACAAAATCCAACATTACACTGTTCCCTCTCCTACCTCTCACCCCGTCACCTCCCAGCAAAGCCTTCCCACTCAGCTCAGCCACACCCAGCGCAGACAACCGAACTCTCATCAATTCTCTCTCCTCAAGATGTCTCTCACACCTAAGCAAAAAATGTCCCACAGTCTCAGGCACCCAGCACACCGCACAATCCCTCGACTCACGCTTCCCTACTTGAAACAGACAGTCATTCAGCCCCACATGTCCTATCCTCAACCGATTCAGCATCACCGCCTCCCCCCTCCTCCATTCCAGGCTCCCCGCATCCACCTTCACCGACACTTTCCCACGAACACCGAACATCCACCTGCCCTTCACCCCACTCACCCACCTCTCCTGCCACTCTTCCATGACCCGTCTCACCACCACAGCATTTAACTCATCCACACTCAAAGGCAGCCTCACATCAATCGCTCCCCTTCTCATACCCTCACCCGCCGCCCAATCCACCAACTCATTACCCAAAATGCCACTGTGACTGTGAACCCACGCCAACTCCAAATACATTCCCCCACGCAAACACCGATCAATCTTCCTCCTGATGTCCATAATCACATCCTTCCTATCACCATCCCATTCCCTGCCACAATCGCCTGCAACCCACTCAATGAATCTGAAAACATCACCACCTTCTCTAACCCCAACTCGCACACCCTATCAATCGCCAATGCAATCTCCACCAACTCAGCCGTACAAATCGACACATCATTCGTCAATCGTCCCACTTTATACTCCCCATGCACTGATTTACCCAGTATCACAATAGCTTTTGTCAAGCATCGAAGAATGAGTGGAAACCCTGGCTCCTTGGTTGAAAACTAGAAAAAAACACCTGTGGTTTCCGTGACTCTGACCATTCACCTTTCACCTTTAATTCACAGTCTTATCCAGTATCAATCCATTCAGACCATTCTTCTCCTGCAGGGACACACCCATGCTCTCTAATGCAACAAGACATGTCTCTATCAATAGTTTAAATATACGAAAATATACAAAAATAAGCATTTTATTATCTAACAAATGTATTCCTAAAAAATCCTACACAAATGACAAACTCACGTCCACTATGAGTGGACTCTTCTTCACTGACAATTAGTGATGGGGTTTGTATAAGCCTCAATATAATCACAACAAATGTGTGTTGAATACAGTTTACTACACAGTCATTGGTCTGGGCTGACAGCCAAAATTCATTTCATCCGATCATGTACATTATTGATAGTCCATTTGGATGTCTCCTAATGGTGAGAAGACTTCGGAAAACACACAACATGTATATTTCGTCTCAGAACCACACTAGAGCACTGCGTAGTTAAAAACAGAAATGTCCACAAATGTGTGTTTCAGCCTTTTTCAAGGTGGGGATTTTAACTTGAACACCCCACAGTTTATCTTAGCCCTTCATCAGAGGTCGTTGGTTGAAAAGGCAGTTGTAAGTGCAGTTACTACTGTACACCTACATTTATCAATGTGTTCATGTTTCCTGAAGAGACGTCTTCTGTATTCAAGTGGCAATTATTTCCATATTACATTACTTTAATATTCCACAGAACAAAAACAAGTGTACAATGTCGAACCAATATGCGTACTTACAAAAGGAACACAGCAGAATTGGTACTTTATGCAGCTGAAGTTCTCTGTGGGCCACCATAAAGGCCTTTGACATTTCCACAGTCAAGCCATTCGCATATGTTCATGCACTACACACACACCCATACATTGGGAGCAAGGCAATTAAAGAGGGCAGACAGTAGAGAATGCCTTTCCTCAGTGTGGGGTCACAGAAAATGAAAGGCAAGCTCTGTGGCTGTCTGGTGATGCCCCATGCCATGAGGGCGAGGGTGGGGGGAGGAGACGACAGCACATAGCCTTGTCTCCTGCTGGTGGTGAGGTTGTCACGTGAGCCCTGGATTGCGAGAGCAATCACATGAGAAGGAAGAGGAAAGCAAGGATAGGGGCTGAAATAAAGAGCAGCTTGCCAGGCCTAGATGGGGAAAGTGGAAGAGAAAATGCTGTACCACGGTGCTGGCATGAGGAGAGCGACCCTAATATTTAAATAGAAAGAGTTGCACGTTTTCTTTCCAATCTTTTACTCAACAACTGATACATTAAAGACAGCGCCATTTGTAGAAAACACATAATTCACCAGACACTGAAAATTGATTAAGTTCAGTTATGTGGCGATGGCCAAGCTGGTTCGAGCAAGTTATTATCCATTCAGGAATACGTGTTCCTTGGGGCCTTAATAACCAACCCCACCCTTGGTGTGACTCTGTCTAAGGTTTTGCTTATGCTCGGTGGAGGGGGTGGGGAGGGGTTGAGGTGCTTTCTTTTGTTATTTTGGCACTCTTTAACCACATGTATGAGTTGTCAAATGACTTGTTTACTATCTTTCTCAATGATAGGGCCTCACATTTGTTCCATTCCTTTCCTGGCGGACATGTTATGGGAGCTGAGGGAACCCCGAATCACAGACTATTTCTCTACACATTGTGCATAGTTGTGGGATGCCCCAGTTATCCATGAACTTTAATAATTGTGTTTAATAATATCACCTACATGTATCTATTTAATTTACATTCATTTATGAGACAGAGAATGATTTTATGAATGTCGCCCCTTCTCATTACAAGGGGTTTGCCTTTTCTCCATAGACGCCATAGTCTTCCTTGTTTGGCATTTGAATGAGAGCAAAACAATTATAGATCATTTGTCTATAAAGTTGGAACTGTTAACGGCAGTCCCTGTGATTACTAAACTCTGGGTATAAAGTTTAAGATTGCTACAAACATGTCTTCTTGCTCTGTTTAAGACACTCTGTACCCATCTACACGGCATGGGATATGCATTAGACTGGGTTAATTGGGGTGATGGGAATAGCAGGGCTGAGCTCATCACCCACATAATACGAAGACGTACTGCATATTTCAGGATGATCAATAAATATGCAGGGGACCACCACCAAAACCAGGGTAGACCATCTGGCCCATTCTACCTGCTTCCCTGAGGATGAGCCGGTACTTTAGGCCTCATTGGAGTCGGAGTCCAAAGCATCTGGCGAGCCAGAGGTTGCAGATCCCCCATTGAGACCTCTCGAAATGCAATACTTAACATTGCAATGTAGCTGTGTACCGACTGGATAGTAGGATGAGGTGAACACATGTGTATGCCCCCAAATAGTTCACAGTTTTAGGGTTATTCAGAGTTAGATGAACTTCCTAAAACCTTCTAGGATTGTATCAGTGTTAAATGAAAGTCAGTTTTAGGTTCATCAAAGGTTCTGAAAACACACAACTGAAAACGTAGAGGTGTTCTTGCCATTGTATAAGAAATAAAGTGTTCGTTTTCAGGGTAAATAGCTTTGAAGTTGAGGCTTATTTGAAATAGAAAACATGTGTACAGCTTTAAAACAAACGCAGCAGATATTGTCCTGTATTTCTCAAGTACAAGCCGCAATGACCACACAGCATTGCATAACTCCCCACAACCTGGGCAGCGCCAGTGGGACGCATGGTGGCATCACGCATGCGTGACTGTCCAGCTCAGCCACGGGTCTTTATGCCCACGAGCCTTGGATTCTCCCCTCTGCACTCATTGCCACTATTGGAAGAAGTCTGATAAGGATGAAACGTTCCATCACATACACTTACAATATGACTTTTTCTACCCCAGCTGTAAGGTCCCCTCAGAGCAAGGCATCTGTCCTGAACCCCCTGCATTGCCGGTATAATTTTACCAATTTCCAAAGGATGAAGAGCAGACCCAGATATGTCTGACCTGTGATGAATTCAGCGTGTCTTCTATGAAAGCTCAGAATTACCCATTTCAACTATAGCTATCAACTTCAGAAGGATGAAATGTTGATTTACCCAGATTCAAACTTGTAACCTGCAAGCTACATTCATATCACCGTGGGTGGTGCATTGACCTACTAAGATGTCTTACTGCAGAGTTTAAAATGCTGGCTTAGCTCGACAATAATCACAAATGCACAGGGTTTGATTTCTCTGGATAAACCCTAATCCAGCCTCACCAGCCCCTCCCTTTGCCCCATCCTTTTCTCCCTTCATGCAGACATTGAGTTATTTTGTCAATGATTTCTTCCTAAGCATCAACCGGAACCAGCCCACATGGACCTGTACGGCTCTTAAAGGAGATTCGGCCACCAAGATAAATCTGAGGGCATCCGCTAATTTACCCAAATCCCACTTTGAGATTCACAGAAGTCCCCGGGGAACCTTTGAAACAGTTCAGCTAGGCCAATTGAATGTTATAAGCACACCATACTAGAAGCATAGGACCTCCACAGCACTTTTTCAAATAGCTGCCTCCAGAGGCATATACAAAAGGATATGACTGTCATATATAAAACAACAATACTTGCAAAGCGTCCATAGTCTACAAAATGTATATGATTACTTCAGGGTTACATCTCCTTTTTTTCTTTTGGAATGCAGGAAAGCCTTTCAATGCCAGGATTATACTGAACAGTGCGGTGTCCAACGTCATTTGTTCCATAATATTCGGGAAAAGGTTCGACTACGAAGATCCAACATTTCTCACCTTAATCAATCTGTTGGCCGAAAATATCAAGCTGTTGGGCGCTCCTACGGTGCAGGTAATTACCATCCCCAGTGGTCGTTTTGCCGGCCTCATTTAAAGATAGTGTGTGGCATGTTGTTATGGGCACAGCTGCACAATTCTTTTCATTTTTCACTTAACCGGTAAATAGTTTTCAACTGCACGTTAAAGTTGCGTAACTCTGAATTGGATCATGGCTCTGCTGTCGCAATAGTACATCGGCGTTATGATTATGCTGTGCCTGAGTGTCTCGCCTGTCCACGATGTCTGAATTTGACGTTAATTGTTCACTTTTCCTAAGGTAACCATTATGTATCTAGATTTTCTGTTGAGTATCTCAGAAAAGTGTACTCCATTTGCACCTGTCTGTCAACTTGGATGCCATGGTGATTAAGCTGGTATCTATTCGTACGTCAGAAGGGGTCCTCCGTGAATCAGATGGCTGGATACGTGGGTTGAAACTGCTGGTGTCTGCTCGTGTTTCAGCACCCACCCAAACCCCTTCCACGGGCCCTTGGGTCTTCTTTCAGCACTTCATGACTGTGGCTCCCAGTCTCTACTCCAGCCCCCACATCATCCACAACACCCACCGCCCTCCACTACTTGGTCCCTTTTCTATTTACTGTGGCACTGGCCATCGTGTTTTCCTTTTTTCCAATGGGAGATTGGGCACACGCAAGGGACACGCAGCCTGTCTCCCATCCCAAAAAAAACCAAAAAATGTAAACTATTGCCACGCCAGACAAACTACCACCCCCTTGTCGGGGCATTCAGGACCGGTAACATGCATTGCATTCACCTGTGTTTTCTATTCGTAATTCCACTATGTACATTCTCATTCTGATGTAGGGCGAGGAGGAATGTTGCTTAGAAACTGTCAAACGACATATGCATGCAACAGCTGGACTTTCCAAGGGCATCTCATACACACACTAGGCAGTTGTGGAGCGAGCATGAGGAGAAGTCGAGTACATGCAGAACTCCTTGTGCAGTGCCGCTGTTGCTGCACACAGTCAGTAACTACTCATTCATCTCTGCCATGAGATAATGCATAGAAAGTGTAAACTGCAACTATATGACATGTGATTGTCGCATCTCCTTCTTCCATCCACCAAGCATGGATTGTGTTTGGTTCTAGCTGGTGCATAAAACCATGCCTAATCTGACAAATGGCCGCAAAACAAAGAGGTGGGTTTCCCCTACTTTGCTGGCAGAGGGGAAGCAGCAATCAATATAAATGAAAAACCAGCCAGCGGAATGAATTGAAGATACTCAAACAGGCCGCTAAAAGGCCACCAAAACGGGGGAGGACCCCCAAGGGTCACAACACAGATCACTCCACTAAGAACGAAACAATTGTTAAAAATACTGTATTTATTTAGAATTTGTACTCGTTAAAATAAATATTAAATCATCTGACGTTGTGTACAAAAATATGCAAAGTGACAACATTAATGTATAAATCATAAAGTGCATCGTATAAAGTGACTGAGTGCTAGTTTCACTGTTGGCTGTAAGTGAAAAAGCCAAAAAAATAAATCACAGTAGACCTAGATGCTACTAGATTGATCCCAAAAAGGGGTTTCCCGTGCGAGCGAAGAAAGTCACTTGATAAGGGAAACCACAATCGCCTATTCAGATCTGAAGGCAAAAGGGCCAAAAAATAAATCAACAAAGGGCAATCTAGTCACTAAAGGATCATGCAGCCAACCACAATGGTTAGTTACAGCACTGCACAATATAATGAACACATAAACATTGAAAGAAACGATAAAATTAGCCAAGGGATGCTATGCGTCAACTACTCTTGTGTCAGGACAGGAACAATGTGACATACAGTACAATAGACCTGGCACAATTAACAGATAGTAGTTTCGATGAAGACAACACGTCTAACTCAAAAGCCGACGATATCCATCTTCATCAGGACGTGGCATTCCCGTAGGCGTCATAATTCTTTGAAATTCATCTGTGTCTTAATTTGCACAATATATTTAGAGAACAAGGTTAAACATTTCACAATGTATAAAACACACCTAAAATGTAAACACAGAGGAAAAAAGAAAAAAGAAAAAAAATAGACATTTTAACAGTTACATCAACAATGTGAAAAATAGACATATAAAAGTGAATGATCTGTGAGTGAATCCCAAAGGGCCCAACCCGTTAACCATAGCTCAATTGCGTCATGAGATCTGAAAAACAATGTGGGAGAAAAGATATTTATCATAGTCTCAACCAATTAGGCTGGTCCCGGAATCCTGTCGATAAGTCCAGGAAGTATTAATCAGGCTGTGCCATAGACTGGGTCTCTATGAATTAGACCTAGATGTAAGGGTATAAAATCACACATAAGAATGTCTCCAAAGGTTTATGTGCAGTGAAACAGGAGTATCCAAAGTGGCAAATTCAGCTACATATAAAACAAGATGTAAAAAAAGGTAATGAATCTAAAAAAGCAAAAAGGAAAGAGAAGGGAACCATTTATATCCTAAAAGTGCAATGGGAAACGAAGCCCCTCCCAATTGGAATACCATATATGTAAAATACATATCAAATATAAAAATAATGTAAAAAATGTAAAAAATAAAAATGAAAAGCAACAACATGCCGTAGCCGCGGCAAAGTCAATAAGAATTGTACCATATAAGTGGTGGAATAAGTTCACGTTATAGAATAACAGCCAAGAGATTCAGGCTGTCAATGGATGGAATACACCCTCAGGGATTCAAAACGCAACGAGGTAGCAAATATATATGACAGGCTGACAAGTAATGTCACATAACCAGAAGGACCTATCTCACATCATGAAAGATTCATTGTATCTAGGTGAATGAGATTGCCTTCTAATTAAGTATACGTGGGCACTGTGCAGGATCTCCCAGCCAACGCAAAATCCCCTGTCAACATTAGTATCTGGGAGTCCTTTATGATTGATACATTAATGTTGTCACTTTGCATATTTTTTGTACAGAACTTCAGATGATTTAATACTTATTTTAACAAGTACAAATTCTAAATAAATACAGTATTTTTAACGATTGTTTCGTTCTTAGTGGATTGATCTGTGTTGTGACCCTTGGGGGTCCTCCCCCGTTTTGGTGGCCTTTTAGTGGCCTGTTTGAGTATCTTCAATTCATTCCGCTGGCTGGTTTTCCATTTATATTAATCTGACAAACGGCAGCAATTTCACTGCATGCAGTGCAGTAGCATGAGTGTGGTACAACAGCATATTTTGGATATTCCATTGCATGCCATAATGGGCAGAATGTACAGTAAGCAGACTTTGACATGCAAAGCCACTTTGTGCTGAACCGTTCCTCTATCTCGAGCCTCATGTAGAGGAGCAGCTGAATGCCTCTGAAGGAAGTCCCACCCTCCTCCTGCAAGTATATTGGGAACATGAGACTGCACCATGCTTGACACCAGTAGTTATGATCACACCACAGCAAGTGTTTGAGAAAAGGTATCCGCTGCGAAAACCATACCAGATTTATGCCTGAAGAGATGACAATCTAAGGGAGGAACTCCCTGAAAGAATATGAGAAAGAGCGAAAGAGGAGTTAGTGACATCACGAGGTATGAGAAGTGACACACTAAGAAGGTTGGCTGAAGAGAATGTATGGATCTTATCGAAACTGATGACAAAGTCAAGAATCAAGTAAACTCCATGTGCAGAAAGAAGATTGCATGTGTGTGACGTACTGAAGAGAAACAAATCCTTCAAAAATTGTACAGATGCAGTAACGCAAATAGACTAAGTGATCATAGAATCTGGCTATACGTAGTAAATAGACTGCAGGCGAAGCCACCATCATATAGAAACTAGACATCAGAGTCATATATTAGTAAACTCAAACCCACGGAGAAAGAAGGATTGAGAGCTTTGTTGCAGCAAGAAATTAGCAGAGACCGCCAACCTGGATGGTGAAGCTGTCTGGCCTGGTGTCAAAGTTGGAGCAAGCCAAGGCCAGTTATCTATTCTCAAAGGCAGGGAACATGAGAAGCTGAATCCTCCATTGTTAAGTGAAGAGAAAAGAACACCATGCGTGCCAAGTTTATTCATTTAAAAGATATTTAATAACTGTAAAATGGACCAGAACTTGGTCTCCTGTCACGTGAGCCAAGGATGAAAATACAGATGGGCATGCAGTCCGAGAATTAAGATAAGTGCATACCCATACACCCTTATATTACCAGCAATGAGAATACATTGCAAGGCCAAGTTTAAAGACAATCGTCATGGCAGAAGGCATGGGTGATGAGAGATGTTGGGCTAATTGGATGGGGAGGTAAAGTCATGGCCACCTTCCAGCACCTGTGTTTGGGCTTACCAGCTGCTAAGTGAACCGAATGTTCCAGACATGGCACAAGCATGCCAACCAATTGGAGAGGGCCATATAACAAAGAGCCTTATAGTTTGATAGTCAATGATAAGTTGCGTTCTTAATAGTGTTGAAGATGACTTGCACTAGAGGAGGGGACAAGTTGTCCACCTGATATTAGAGACCCAATCACAACCCAACCCCTTATAGAAAGTATAGTTAGATGTTCGCCTTAGTCCTATCATGATCACTCATAGTTTTTTCTTATTTTCACATAGTATGTTGTCACTTATGATGACATTTTTGTATAAAAGACTGTTTTTATGTGATTTATACTGAGAGCACGAACAAACATTCGTTGATGTCCGTTGTAACTCCATGTTTCAGATAATTGATAAATAAAACAGAAATACTTTTACATCTTCCTGAGTTGGTTTGATTATTTGGCATCAGAGTTATTCTGTCTCCCGTGCACTGCATAAGTGTTACCAAAAAGGGCTCTAACACTCACTCAGAATGAATCAGGAAGGAGTAAAATAAAGACACTTAGGTTCTCAGACCCACCACCCCACTCTTTAAAAAAAGACGTACCACAAAAATGGCTAGAATGCATAATCTCTGGAAGGCTCCAATTTATCACCCAGTAACTGTGATCTATTTAGACCCTTTTCCCCTATGGTCACATATCCAATTTGGAGTTGTGGCTCCTCAACTACAAAGAAAGGCAGAACATGTTGATTGGAATCTCTGTGTGGTAACACCCACAAATGGTAGGCCGACTTAGTGTGTGTTGAACTCGCACTTTCTAACTGAAGACTCAGCAGTGGGGGTGGGTCCAGAAAGTTGGTACTTAAAGGGGTAGGTATAAAAAGATGTTTTGAGTTGAGTTGAGTTACTTGTAAAGCGCAAGACCGAGCATAACTAACTGCATCTGGGCACAGATGTTGTCACTATCAACATCACAGTTGTTGTCCTGAAAGGAGTATTATGTCATTTCTAAGGCTCTAGAACTGTAGATGGAGGAACACAGATTAGAGACACCATGTGGAGGCCAACCAACATGCTGGATGCTCTGCACTTGGAACCCTGTGAACAGAGCAGCAATAACTTAAATATCCAACTGGGCTTGGTAAACCTGCAGAAAAACTCTGGTAAAAATAGTCTTAGATGGTTGCAGAATGTAATAGCCAAGCTTAATGATCTAATGAGTGATCTGTGGAAGCATGCTCAAAATGGGTGGCGTAGCCCTGACTGGTTTCAATTTATGAGGGATTTAAGAAGGGACTGTTGAGGGCGTCTGGTGATGTTTGCTATAAAGGATTTTCAGGAAGTCAGAAAGGATTTCGATGATGAAGTACAATCTAGGAAGAGAAATCTAAGAAGGGAAATGTGTGTACTACAGAAGACGTTCTTATGTTTAGTAGATAAAGTAAGGAAGATTAAATATCATGCACTGCAGTATAGAAACTGGCAAAAACTCCACATATACAGGCTGAATACGAAGACGGCTCAACAAAAGCTGGCATGTGTCATTAGATGTATCTCTGCTAGGTTTTGGGATATAATACATAACAGTACTGGTCGCACTGTGGGGTGTGACGAAGCTCTAGGAAATGTGATCTATTTAGGAAGATCGGACAACTTTATGAGAGGGAAATTCCACTTGAAGGAAATAACCAATTCAAATTTTGAGAAGGAGAAATTACCACAGTGGGATTTTAGTTGGACCGTCCTGGACTTTGAGCGGTTGATTAATAAGTCTAAAGGGTCATGGGCAGTAGGCCCTGACGGCTTTCCCAACCTGATTTCCAAATCTGAGAGTAAATTGTCAGCAGAAATCCTCCAAAAGGTGTTCTCGTTGGTAATTTGGAGAGCTATCATCCCAGATTCACGGCAGAGAGAATATGTGGTGCCTATATTTAAAAAAGAGGCAATTTGATGCCCGGAAAACTATAAATCAATAGCCCTTTTAGATTCATCTTCTAAGCTGTTTGCTGGCCTACTGCTAGAGGATCATACAGCGTGGGCTAGCAGTATAATTTTGCCAAAAATAATACCCAACAGGCTTCAGGAAGAACTGTGGTACTACTTTGAATGAGTCAATTGTGCAATTGCTGAAGTCGAGTGCACTACGGGTGGGCTCCCCGCCACTGCACATTGCTAGTATCGATCTTGCCAGTGCGTTTGATACTGTAGATTGGGTGAAACTTTGTAATAAGCTCCACGGTAGGGGCATTGCAGGTGGTTTGCTCCATCTCATGTTGGAACTCTACACATGTACAAGCATTCAAGTATGCTTAGATAATTGTGGTAAAGTGGGTTTCCCAGTACTCACGAATATGGCCCTTAGACAGGGTTGCATTCTCGCATCCTGTCTGTTTTTAACCTATGGCTTGCAGATGTTGTGGATTGCCTGATAGGATGCCGTAGTTTTCCGCTAAGATTGGGCAAGTTGATAACACAGTTGTGGGATTGCAGCGCACCATGAATGCCTTAGATCAGTACTTTATAGGAAACTATCTCATTATTAAAATCAGGAAAACAGTAATTATGATGGTCGCAGCCAAGAAGTTAAATCGAGGTGGGGCTTGGTTTCTAAATGGTTGTAAAATTGAAATCTTAAACTAACTGAAATATTTGGGCTTTTCTATCCCAGATAGGACTGTCATGCTCTCACCCTCCTTGCGCCCATGGAATAGATGGAGAAGGATCAGCCATTGATTGTTCCTTTATGTTTTTTGCCGCACCCAGATGCGCAGTCTAGTGTTTCTCCAACATGGCAGTCGCCGGGAGCTCATCAGCCATTCACTCCCGGCGCTCATGGCGTTGCAACGTTTGGGCTTTCGCTCTGTTGCGTTTCGCTAGTTTTCTCTTGGCTTTGGTAAGACTTCTATCCTGCCTTGCCCCCCTGCAGCGATTCTCTTTCTGCCACTTTTCCCGTTCTCTCTCCCTCCTGCCTGTGTGTCTTTCCCTCCTGGGTTCCTTGCTGGTGCGTGACTCTCGTGTCACCTCTTTCTTCCTTTCATCCTGCTTCAACGCCGGTTCTCACACTGTGCTCTGGCTTCCCGCTGTTCTACGCTCGCTCTGTATTTTTCCTTTACCTGCCAAGCAACTTCTCTCTATTTCTTTTGCACCACGTTCCTCTTTACAGTTGTTTCTTTCTCTTTGGAGCCCCTCTGGAATGGGACTTCTCTTACCTGGAGTCTCCTTCGGGCACCGCAGCACTTACTCTCCAGTGCCTTTGTTCTGCCTCGGACACTTGCCTTCATCTCCTCGCATTCCCGTTTGTGCTTGTAACCGGGCACTTCTCTTCTGGGACTGGATTGGATTCATCAAGTTCCTGGAAGATTCAGCAACTTACCTGGAATTCTCTGCCAACACTCACCTCAACTACAGTTCCCAACATGCCACGGACTTCACCATCTTAGTTTTTTTTTGTGCTGATCCCGGCTTTTTTCCCCTCGCAGGCCTTTGCGGGACCGGGGCCACAGGTGGTCTGGTTCACCAACGGACCACTGTGGCATCGTCTCGCGGCAGTCCCTATCTGCTCAATAAGAAAAGAGACTTCAGATCGAAGGAAGAGGAAAGCTGACTGTGGAAACCTCCAGTGAATCAGGAGAGGAGCAGGGGCATAGTTCAGAACCGAACAGTGATTCTGACAGTTTGCAACGCCCAGCCAAACCCAAGATGGCTACAGCCAAACAGGTCCAAGAACTGGTGGCAGCTGTTCAAACACTCATGTTGGAGGTACAGAACCTCAAGACTAAGAACACGGTACTACGCCAGTTGGTATCCTCTGAAGACCCTCATTTAGCGAATCTTCTGCCCATAGCTCTTTCTTCCAGCAAGTATGATGGGTCACCCAAAAGACTCAAAGAATTTGTAGAGGCTTGCATGGTCCACTTTGCATTCCGCTCTATCACTTACTCCTCCGACCTTAGCAGAGTTGGTTTCATGATTTCCAATATGGCCAGCAATGCATTAGCTTGGGCCACCCCTTTGGTAACAAGTAATACTCTGGTGCTGCAGGACTTTGGAGCCTTTGTTACACTCCTTAAACAGATGTTTGAGCATCCTGAAATTACATTTGTGGCGTGTGAAGAATTGCTGGATGTTCAACAGGGGCAGATGGACCTCTTGACCTACATCACCCATTTCAAACGTCTAGCCGCTGAAGCAGGCTGGCCGAAACAAGCTCACTTTGCTATATTTTGGAGGGGACTTAAGGAAGAACTCAAGGATGAGCTGGCTAGGATACCTCGACCCTCTGTTTTCAAATAGAGTTTCGGCTGGGGGAACGTAAGTCTGAAAAAAGAAAGAACCGAGGAAGCAGTTGGCTACTGCCTCCACCTTCACCTTCCTCATCGAGTTCTGCTTCTGCAGAGAAAGAGCAACCAATGCAGATTGTACTTACCCGAGCTCCTCTCACTCCTGAAGAAAGGAAAGGCTGCAGAGACACTGTAATATGTATGTACTGTGGGTCTTCCACTCATCTGCTACAGAACTGTCCAGAGGTTCCTCCTCAGCGTTCGGGAAACGGGCGGCCTCGGACATAGAAGGGACCCAAGTTTGAGGCATGTCTGAAAGTCCCTATGTACCTCTTGCCATCACTCCCTCTCGGGTTTCAGAGAATTCCCGCCTCATGGTGGTTTCTCTTTATCTGGTTTGCGGAGACACGCTGGCTCTCATTGATTGTGGGGCAGCAGGCAATTTTATGGACACTCTATGGGCCGATAAGGCAGGCAGACATCGAGTACCCAACGAAGAGAAGCAAAAGGTAGAAGGATTAGATGGTACCCCTCTGAGTTCAGGGCCCATTACCCACTCTATGGAAAAGATACAGGTCATTGTACAACAGCACTCTAAAGAGATTACTTTTGACATCATAATAGCAGCTCATTTTCCGGTCATTCTGGGTATTCCGTGGCTGAGGAAGCACAACCCGTCTATCGACTGAACCAAGAACTTACTTAGCTTTCCCTCTCTGTACTGCAAGCAAAACTGTTTGCACAAACCCCATTACAAGCCTGTTAAACTACCCTCTGATGTGACCAACCCCCGGACGGTTCACTGCTTATCTGCAGAAATACAGGAGTTTGACGCTGTTTTTTTGGAGAAGGCCGAACATGATCTTCCTCCTCACCGTACAGAGGACTGCACCATCGATCTCCAGCCTGACGCATTGATTCCGTTTGGTCAGATGTTTTCTCTCTCCCTCTGGGAGAAGGAGGTATTACGGGAATATCTGGACACCGACCTCAAGAACGGGCTCATTCAACCATCTAGGTCTCTGGCTGGGGCATCTTTGTTTTTCATATCCAAACGGGATACCACTGAAGTTAGGCACTGTATTGATTATAGGGGCCTAAATCAGGCAACCATCAGAGACAGATACCCAATGCCTTTGATATCGAACATCCTGGAAGACGTACAAGGAGCCGCAGTCTTCTCGAAGCTTGATCTCCGCAATGCGTATCATCTGCTCCGAGTTCGCCAAGGAGACGAGTGGAAGACCGCGTTCAGAACACCCTATGGAGACTATGAGTATAGGGTGATGCCTTTCGGGCTAGTCAACGCCCCTGCAATGTTCCAGCGCTTTATGGACTAGACTTTTTCAGATCTCTTGTACCACTCTGTGATTATTTACCTGGATGACCTATTGGTATTCTCCAACTCCATAGAAGAACATACAGAACATCTTCGTCAGGTACTTCAGCGTCTTCAGACACATCATCTCTTGGTCAAACCTGCCAAATGTATGTTTCGTGTCACGTAAGTCCCTTATTTGGGATTCATTCTGTCCAAGGATGGAATCACAATGGATCTTAGGAAAGTATCTGCAATACTGAGCTGGCCCTCACCTGCCTCCGTCGAGGACATACAGAGATTTCTCAGATTCTCCAATTTCTATCGCAATTTCTTCCCCAATTGATCGCTTACAGTCCTTCCCACCACAAGCTTGCTCAAAAAATCTAGTGGACTTTTTTGCTGGAGTGAAGAAGCTGAATCTGCTTTCTAAGTGCTGAAGGAAAAATTCAGCTTGGCTACTATTCCTCGTCAACCGGATCAATCCAAGGGTTTCATCGTAGAGGCTGATGCATCTGCCAATGCTGTGTGGCGGTGTTACTCCAAAAACATGAGGGGGTTGAACATCCAGTGGTTTATCTCTCTAAAACCCTCTCTAAGAGTCAGAGCAACTATTCAGTTATTGAATGAGAACTGTTAGCCATGAAGATGGCATGTGAAGAATGGAGACATATCCTCCAACGTGATTCCCAGTAGTTTATCATCAAGACTGATCATAAAAATCTCAAGGTACTCCAGAACATGGTATGTGTCAACCCCCGACAAGCCTGTTGTGCTCATTTCTTTTTGCAATATGACTTTGTTATCACATAGATACCAGGGAGTCAGAACATAGTGGCAGATGCACTGTCACGTAGATGTACTTCGGCACACCCTACTGACGCCCTTACAGTAAAGATCTTCCTGGAGAAAAGAATTGTTTCACTCATTTCATACTTCTTACAACAGGTCAAGGAAGCTACAACACGTGACCACTCTATGCTCCTCAAAAAACCCAGTACCAACTTGCAAGAAATGGATGGGCTTCTTTTCTTCAATCACAGATTGTACCTTCCTCATATTGAGTTACAACGTAAGGTAATGGGCTGGTGTCATGACCACATCACAGCAGGTCATCGAGGTACGAAAAGCACCAAGGAACTTGTAAAGCATTTAATTCTTTTGGCCAGGCATGACTGCGGATATTGAAGGTTATGTCAAGGATTGTAATAAGTGAGCTAGAAATAAAAATCGCACACAAAGATCCATTGGATTGTTAGAACAGACACCCCTGCCATCTGTTGCTTGGAGTCAAATCTCTACTGACTTTATCGTGGACCTTCTCCCTTTGCAAGGTTGTACTTGCATAATGGTTACAGTGGACTCCTTTACAAAAATGGCACACTCTGACCCTTGTCGGGCATTTCCTCTGCCTCTGCTAAGTCTGAGGTTTTTATCCGGGACATCTTCCGCCTCCACGGGCTACCCAGTAAGATCATCTCAGACAGGGGAAGCTAGTATACTTCTCGTTTCTGGAAAGCACTGTGTGGATCTCTCAGAATTGAAAGGGCTTTGTCCTCGGGTTTCCATCCACAGTCCAATGGTCAGACCGAGCGACTCAATGGGACCTTGGAGCAGTACCTAAGGTGTTATGTCAACAATGTCCAAGATAATTGGGTATCCTTACTCCCTACCGCAGAGATCTCATATAATAACACATTCCACACAGCATCTGGTCCTAGCCCTTTTTTCTGCACTTACGGTTTGCACCCACAAAGCATTATTCCCTTGGTGTCTCCCAAAACCAACATCCCGTCGATCGAAGACCGGCTCAGAGAAATAGCCGAAGCTCACAAAACAGTCATGACCAGCCTCATTGAAGTGCAAAAAGCATACAAGAAACAAGAGTAGCACTTCGGATACTTCTCTGGTAGTCGGATCCAAAGCCTGGCTTTTGACCAAATATTTGTCATGATGGGTACGTGCATCTAAACTCTCTCCCCGTTTCCTGGATCCCTACGAGATAGTATCACAAATCAATCTAGTGGCTTTTTTCGTCTGAGGCTCCCCAGAGTCTAAGTCGGATTCGCTCCGTTTTCCACTCATCTATCCTGAGACCAGCGGCTGCCAAAACTTCCACTACACCTGTTCCTCAATCAACACCTGAGGCTGCTCATGAGGAGGAAGAGTATGAAGTTTCCCTCATCAAAGATTCAAGATACAGGAGAGAGATGCTGAAGTATCGGGTTTCCTGGAAGGGTTACCCCTTCTTGAAGGACTCTTGGTAACCAAGCTCGTTCGTTAGAGCTCCCATTTTGATTCGTAAGTTTCACCAAGCACACCCAGGCAAACCAGGGCTTCTCCGAGGTCAAAGGGGGCCTACTGTAATACTCTCACCCTCCTGGCGCCTTTGGAATAGCTGGAGAAGGATCAGCCATTGATTGTTCCATTCGTTTTTTGCTGCACCCAGATGCGCAGTCTAGTGTTTCACCAACATGGCCGCCGCCGGGAGCTCATCAGCTAATCACTCCTGGCACTCGTGGCATTTCAACGTGTGGGATTTCGCTCTGTTGCGTTTCACTAGTTTTCTCTTGGCTTTCGTAAGCCTTTTATTCTACCTTGCCCCCCTGCTGCGATTCTCTTTCTGTCTCTTTTCCTGTTCTCTCTCCCTCCTGCCTGTGTGCCTTTCCCTCCTGGGCTCTTTGATGGTACGTGACTCTCACGTCACCTATCTCTTCCTTTCGTCCTGCTTACAGGCCAGTTCTCGCACTGTGCACTGGCTTCTCACTGTTCTTTGCTCGCTCAGTATTTTTCTTTTACCTACCAAGTGACTTCTCTCTGTTTCTTTTGCACCACGTTCCTCTTCACCATGGTTTCTTTCTCTTTGGAGCCCCTCTAGGCTGTGACTTCTCTTACCTGGAGTCTCCATAGGGCACCGCAGCACTTACTCTCCAGTGCCTTTGTTCTGCCTCAGACACTTGCCTTCATCTCCTCGCATTCCCGTTTGCACTTGTAACCGGGCACTTCTCTTCTGGGATTGGATTGGATTCATCAAGTTCCTGGAAGATTCAGCAACTTACCTGGAATTCTCTGCCAACACTCACCTCAACTATGGTTCCAAGCATACCACAGACTTCACCATCTTAGGGTTTTTTTTGTGCCGATCCCGGCTTCTTTACCCTCGCAGGCTTTTGTGGGACCGGGGCCACAGGTGGTCTGGTTCTCTAATGGACCACTGTGGCGGACAGTGATCCTGACAAGGGCCAATTCTAACCCACTGAGGGTAATATTAAAGCAAAAGTCAAATCAGGAGCATGCACACTCCAAAACAATTCTTTCAAAATACTGAAGGAATATGCTGAATCCGCTATTTGCTTAATATAAGGGTAAAGTACTCCCAACCTTATTATATGGGTTGGAGTTAAATAACATTGACTGGAAATATCTAGATAGGCTTGAGAGTACTTTTGGTAAAAATCTGTTAATGTTACCTATGGCTCTACCTTATGTCGTGAGCCGGCATGAACTGGGCCTTGTTTCTCGGGCCCGCTCTGTAAAAGCTGCAAAGCTGAGAATCTACGGCAAAATATTAATCCCTCCAAAAAATCTGTGTTTAAAGACCTCAAGGAAATGTTGGATCTTGGTGCTTGAATTCCCTCATGTGACTTTTGTATGGTTTGTGAGACAATTCTGAAGGACGCTGATTTGAACAAAGATTGTCTTATTAGTAACCCTAGTAAGGTATATCAGAAAATGACATTGGATCAGTGGAGTAAGGAGCAAGACAATATTTGCTGTTATACAGACCATACCAGACTCTTCCTGACTATATTGTAAGATTTCCTCACTTTAAATGTCGGCAATTTACATTCGTTTGAACTCATTACGAACTTTGGACAGATTGGGCCAAATTAAAGGCCAGTCGGAGACAGAATGGGAATGTAGATTGTGCAGAAAGCAGCAAGTGCAGACACTCAAACACGGGATATTGTCCTGCCCCGCCTTGAAAGATGAAAGGGGGTTGTATCTTGGAAGACTTTTAAAAGATGACTTAAGATCGGATTATAATTGGCTCTGCAATACGTTGATGGTAGGGAGGGACACTATGCTGATACTTGCCCTAGTACGTTTTTTTTACTCAGATCCATACTTTGTTGGGTGAGACTATATATATATATTCAGTGAAAAAAACTTTGTTAAAGGGACGTTATGGTTAAGTTGCGCTACTAAAAACCTATGAAATTCAGTGAAAAAACTTTGTTAAAGGGACATTATGGTTCCAAGTAAAACCGAAAAACCCTTGAAATTCGGCAGTTATGGTAAGCTAAGTGATATAAACATGAAGCTCCTTCTCCATAAGACCAAGACCAGAAGGTAAGTAGTTTACATGTAGGCTTTATTCTCTTAGTTAGTAAGTCGAGAAAGCACTGGGACATCCATCTAGCCCAGCAGCTTAGGTCCAACTGCCACCAGTAGAACCCTGCCCACCAAACATACATCAACATTCCACAGAGTCCCAATGACATCACCACACCAACACTCCACCTAGAATGTTAGTGACATCACCACTATCACAACACTCATAGCCATAATCAATCACAGCACAGACTATGACATATGTCACTCTCTTCAACCAACACCACACTCACAGCCATAATCACTCACAGCACAGATTATGACATATATGTCCCTCTCTTCAACCAACCCAACATAACACCAAACTATACCCATTATGGAAACCCACCATAGTGTAAATTACCAGAAGAGTTATAGCTCAGAAACCAATTTTTTTTTTCTTACTCCCCCTGAGCCCAAACCACTACACCCCAAGATCTAACCCAGATCTTAATTGGAAAACCGACAACTAACTCAACCACAAGCTCTCCCCAAAACCTGAGCCCACTCAGCTACAAACCCGCTAAATGAACCCCGACATGGAAGAACCAACACTCCGCTATCAACCAGCTGAATAACAACAATAACAGCTCCTCACTGTCTCTAAAACAACCAGACAGCACCTCACTGTCCCCCAAAACACCTCTTATACCTAAAACAACTGGGCAGCAGAAATTCCTATGCCACACTAAAATCACTCCCTAAAATGAATATAAACCACTCCTGCCTTTCCTAAAACCTCACTACCCCTAAACACCACACTGAAACATCTCACTACCCCCTTAAAAGGCAGCATATCACAACCCTTAGAAACACCAAACAGAACCTCACTGCCCCCAAAAATGACCCATACAGCACCTCACTGCCCGCTGGACAGCACCACACTGCCCCCAAAAATTACCCAGATAGCACCCAACTGCCCACTAGACAGCACCTTACTGCCCCTAAAACAACGGCAGCATGCACACATAACCAGGGAAAAGCACCTCACCATCCCTAAATACACCAGACCGCCCCTAACAAGACCAGACAGCACCACACTGCCCCAAAAACAACCAAACAACACCTCACTACCCCTATAAAGAACAGACAGCACCAGACCGCCCCTAACACCAGACTGCACCTCACTGTCCCAACACCAAACAGCACCTGACTGTCCCAAAACACACCAGAACCCAACCCGACAGCACCTCCATAAACCTAAAACCATCCCTACAAACACCAGACAGCACCTCACTGCCCCTACAAACTACCAGACGGCACCTCACCGTCCCAACACCAGGCAGCACCTCACTGCCCCTAAAACAACCAAACACCTCACAGTCCCTAAAATGACCAGACAACACCTGACTGTCCCTAACAACACCAGACAGCACCTCACTGTCCCTAAAATGACCAGACTGCACCTCACTGTCCCAAACACACCACACAGCACCTGACTGTCCCTCAAACACCCAAAACACACCAGAACACAACCAGACAGCACCTGACTGTCCCTACACCAAACAGCACCTGACTGTCCCAAAACACACCAGAACACAACCGGACAGCACCTCCATGAATCTAAAACCATCCCTACAAACACCAGACAGCACCTCACTGCCCCTACAAACTACCAAACAACCCAACAACACCTCACCGTCCCTAAATACACCAGAAAATAACCAGACAGCACCACACTGCCCCAAAAACAACCAAACACCTCACTACCCCTACGAAGACCAGACAGCACCTCACTGCCCTTAAAAACACCAGACTGCACCTCACAGTCCCTAACAACACCAAACAGCACCTCACAGTTCCTAACACCAGACAGCTCCCCACTGCCCCTAAAAACACCAGACAGCACCTCACTGCCCCTAAAACAACCAAACAACACCTCACTACCCCTACAAAAACCAGACAGCACCTCACTGCCCCTAAAAACCGCAAACCGCACCTCACAGTCCCTACACCAAACAACACCTGACTGTCCCAAAACACACCAGAACACAACTCGACAGCACCTCCATGAATCTAAAACCATCCCTACAAACACCAGACAGGACCTTGCTTCCCCTACAAACTACCCAAACAACTAAACAACACTTTACCGTCCCTAAATACACCAGAAAATAACCAGACAGCACCACACTGCCCCAAAAACAACCCAACACCTCACTACCCCTACAAAGACCAGACAGCACCTCACTGCCCTTAAAAACACCAAACAGCACCTCACAGTTCCTAACACCAGACAGCTCCCCACTGCCCCTAAAAACACCAGACTGCACCTCACAGTCCCTGACAGCATCTAACTACCTGTTGGACAGCACCTCACTGCCCCCAAAATGACCCAGACAGCTCCTGACTGTCCCTAAAAAACACCAGGCAGCACCTCACTGTCCCTAGAACACCATAAAGCATCCCCCCGCCCCTACAAACAACCAAACTCACTACCCCTACAAAGACCAGACAGCACCTCACTGTCCTTGACAGCACCTGACTACCTTTTAAATAACCAGGCGGTACCTCACTACCCCTTTAAAACCCTGAGTGGTACCTCACTACCACTTTAAATTCATTCCAGGCAGCACCTCACTACCACAAAAATTTCCAGGCAGCACCTCACTGCCCCTAAAACACCACCATCATCCACACATAACCAGGGGATATGCCTCTACAAACAACAACCCGAAAGACGTAATGGCGCCAAAATTCTTGCACCGTAGTGGCACCAAAGTTCTTGCACCACCCCCAAAATGTCCATGAATTGCACACACAAAAGCAAATCCTGTGCACCATAATCCCAGCATGTGCAAGAAGTGAAAGCACCTCACTGCCCCCAAAAATGACCATACAGCACCTCACTGCCCCTAAAGGTACTGGCATCATCCACATATAACCAAGGGTAATGCCCCTACAAACACGACAAACAAAACACAGCAGGACAACATGTAAAACCCACAGTAAGTAGTAACCAGATCAAGTCCATGGCGCTGAAAACCCTGCGCCAACCCCAGCATGTCCCTGAAATGCAAAACTCTAAATGCAAATCCTTGGCGCTAAAGTCCCTGCGCCAATCCCAAAATATCCATGTAATGCAAGAAAATAAATGCAAAAGTTATTGACCTGGCGCAAAAAGTCCCTGCACCCATCCAGCATACCCATGAAGTGCAGGAAAAATAAAAGCAAGAAATTGACATGGCGCAAAGGTTTCTGTGCCAACCCCACACCCCCATGTCCACTTCCACCCACCTGGAAGAAAAACATTGTAAACATTACAAACTTTGCCAACGAACCCCACCCACGAGTCCGTAGATAAAAGCCCATGGAAAATGTCCTAAACAGCAGGCCACGACATAAACACAACAGCAGTACATTAGATCACAGGCCTTACACTGCTAACATCAACCCAGGACCCAAACCACACTGTACTAAACCCAGAGGCCACCACAAAAACACAAACAGCATAACCATTAAAACCGGCCTCCCCAATCACATACCTCTACTCAGTGACTTGTCAGATCCTTCATCACGTCACTTGTCCCCCACTGATCCGGATCCAGCGCTCTCCTCCTTGCCATCCTTCTTGACAAATCACCTGCTAATGGCATGCTCCGACCCGCAACACACACTTTGTAGACGCCCAGAATCTCGGAACCGGCCAACGCACTTGCCATCATCTCCAAAAGTAAACCTCTTGTCGCAGCTGTATCCTCCGCGCTCTCCCAAGATGAAAAGATTTCCATCCTGCAGTCCAATACACACGACACACTGGCTCTGTTCCTGCCAACGGCCGCGCACAGCAGCTCCCCCTGGTGGACGCAGGGGCACACGACGCTCTCCCAAGCTGGAAGGGTTTCCAGCTTGTAGTCCAATACACAGAACACGCTGGCTCTCTTCCTGCCAACGGCCGCGCACAGCTGCTCCCCCTGGTGGACGCAGGGACACACGACGCTCTCCCAAGCTGGAAGGGTTTCCAGCTTGTAGTCCAATACACATAACACGGTGGCTGTCTTCCTGCCAACGGCCGCACACAGCTGCTCCCCCTGGTGGCCGCAGGGGCACACTCCTAGGAAGAACCAATTGCCGATCCTGCCCACGGTCACGCACAAAAACAAAATCCAGCCACGACCCGACTGCCTTACCGGCCCGGCGGAATACCAGCCCAAAGGGAAACTCCTCTCAATCCGCTCTCCAGTCCTTAGGCTGTTCAGGAGTCACGGCAGCCCCCTCCAAACCTCCATCAAACTCTGGACCGACCCACCAAAGTGCACAGTGGGTGCGCAGCTCCAGGCAATGAGCCACATCAGCCCCAGCAGCACCTGGACCCTGGACTTTCCAGGAACTGGGCAACCTCAGCCCCCCCCGCCGGTACACACAACAGCGTCACCAGCTGTTGCTCCTCCACTCCTGGCACGGCTATATTGGGCCACCTACACCCTTCAAAGCCCCAGCCTGGACTTTGAAACCTGGGCCACAGCACCGCCCAGCCCGCCAGACACCTCCGCTTCAATTGGACCTCGACCTGGACCTCCACTGCACCACCCGGCGTGCAGCTTGTTCCAGTTTGATGGATGTCTCTCAGGAAGGCAGCGCTTCTCACCAGCTGCCCCTTCCCAGCAGCACCGGAACCATCCTCGTCGCCAATTATATAAACATGAAGCTCCTTCTCCATAAGACCAAGACCAGAAGGTAAGTAGTTTACATGTAGGTTTTATTCTCTTAGTTAGTAAGTCGAGAAAGCACTGGGACATCCATCTAGCCCAGCAGCTTAGGTCCAACTGCCACCAGTAGAACCCTGCCCACCAAACATACATCAACATTCCACCAGAGTCCCAGTGACATGACCACACCAACACTCCACCTAGAATGTTAGTGACATCACCACTATCACAACACTCATAGCCATAATCAATCACAGCACAGACTATGACATATGTCCCTCTCTTCAACCAACACCACACTCACAGCCATAATCACTCACAGCACAGGTTATGACACTAACCAACCATAACTCGCGCCGCCACCGTGCACTGCTAAGACTAACACCCAGGACATCAAAGATGACATCACAAATGTCATTGATGACATCACTGATGACATCACATGTGTATGTACTTCTCATGAAATATGTGTAGAAGGGATTCTTATTATGTTGCGAAAAAAGTGTCAAGAATCATTGCAAGAAATATACCCTAATAAGTGCATTGAACGATGCATTGATATAAATAGCATCCTATTATGGGGTTCTATCTAGTATACTAAGCTACTCATACAGAAAATAACATTGTGTGCAGCGTAATAGATGAAGGTATGATATTCGTAATGTTAATATGTTGAATAATGAAATGATAATTGTTTTCTTAACAGATGTTTGTGTACTGTGAAATATGTAATAAGTAGCTAATAAAACCCATGTATTACATAATTGCATTACTATAGACAAAACACAAAGACACAAGAACACATACCAATATGGGTATATACAGGGAAAGTGAAGTTAGCAAAAAAGCACAAGTAGTAGCAGAAACAATTCATAACTTAACTGATTAGTTTCATGCAAATAAAGGATTGCTCTGTTTCAAAGCTGCTATTTACCCTATGTATATGTATCACTTGATGTGTTTGGACCCTAAGGAAAGTAGTGTGAGTACAATGTATACAAATATGACCTTATACGGGGAAAGTACAGCCATAAAAAAAACAGAACTATCAGAAAGTGCTCATAAGTCTAGTGATTATCTTTATGCACAAAAAGGATTGCTGTCTTTCAAGCTTGTGTTTTCCCATATGTATATGTTTCATATGATGTGACTGTACTCTAAGGGAATTACTGTAAGAACCTACTAGAAGGATATGTCTACAAATAAAATAACATTCTTAGTTTCTGACTGTTACTGAAGAAAACCATGTGGCCTAGATATGTCAGCAAAAGATAAAATAGTGAGCCAGACATGTGATGTCATCAGTGATGTCATCAATGACATTTGTGATGTCATCTTTGATGTCCTGGGTGTTAGTCTTAGCAGTGCACGATGGCAGCGCGAGTTATGGTTGCTTAGCTTACCATAACTGCCGAATTTCAAGGGTTTTTCAGTTTTACTTGGAACCATAACGTCCCTTTAACAACGTTTTTTCACTGAATTTCATAGGTTTTTAGTAGCGCAACTTAACCATAACGTCCCTTTAACAACGTTTTTTTCACTGAATTTCATAGGTTTTTAGCAGCGCAACTTAACCATAACGTCCCTTTAACAAAGTTTTTTCACTGAATTTCATAGTTTTTTAGTAGCACAACTTAACAATAATGACTTTGACTTTATATACATGTCATATGGAACTGACTAGATCTCTTCTTATGAACTTGATGTCCGCAAACTTATTTAATGTTCGCGGACATGTTCGGAGAACGGTACCACCACCTAAAAACTCTGGGGAGGTATGTGTAATAGTTATATCATAACATAGGAACATTTAACAAATTCACAAAGCAGCACACATACAAAGTATATGTAGTAATACTTAAAAAATGTTACCCATATATGTAACACACTAACCATTCATGTAAATACAATATATTTTAAAATGGAATATACCAAAAGAAGATAAAGTGGCTTCCACCATAATTACCTCACAGACGCTCCACAACCAACAGCAAGACCAAACGTATACACTACTGATTACATATCTCACCAGACATAGTAAGTGCACTTCTTTTTACTCATATATTTATAAACTTTCTATATTAGAAAAAAAAAACATATTAATTTTTTTGTTTTCTCACAGAAATGTGTAGTACTCTCGACTGGCTAGAGGAGCATTTCCCACAAGAGGAAATGTTAGAAAATAGTCCACCTAATGGTACACACTTTACTATATAAACCAATTAATAAATATTATTTTGTATACATTTAACATATACATTTTTTTTTTTATTACAGACCATACAAAAATTCCAAGCATCTCACAACAACAATCAGAGGATATCACTCTACAGCAGATTCATAAAAAAATGGACGACCTTATGCAAAATTTTATGGATATGAAAAACTTTGTGGAAAATTATGTGAAACCCCCAACAGCACACCATTGTCCAACCTGCACTTGTCCCCCCTCACCCTATCCCACGCAGTTAACCCCAAACCCTGTCTATGGACCAAAGCGTTTTTCAATGAGATTTCCTTCCCTTCTTCACCTGATCCCAGTTATCTAGAAATCCCTAATTCTCCTGTTTTTGTTTCCGTTTCTGCCCCACCTTCCCAGTCATAATTGTATATATATATGAAATAAAGTTACTTTTCTTATATTGTGTTGTAATTACTTTCAGTTCCTTGTAATAAAACCAATTTAGGTGTCCACGGACACCGCGGTTGTTCGGAAATGTTCGTAAAGAAACCAAAATGTAACTGTCCTGAGGACACTACATCTCTCCGTAATGTTCTCATGCAAGTTCAAAATGTTCTAAGAACACTCGTAGTGTCCTGAAATGTTCGTAAAGAAACAAAAATTAAAGTGTTCTAAAGAACACTATATCTGTCCGTAATGTTCGCTATCAACTTAAAACTCTCCTAAGAACACAATTGGTGTCCTGAAATGTTCGCAAATAAACGAAAATGATGTGTCCTGAACAACAGTACAACTGTTCGTAGTGTTCGCTACCCAATTGAAAGTGTTCTAAGAACACAATTGGTGTCCTGAAATGTTCGTACATAAACTAAATTACACGTGTCCTGAAGAACACTATATCTGTCCTTACTGTTCGCTACCAAGTTTAAACTGTTCTAAGAACACACGCGGTGTCCTGAAATGTTCGTTTCACGTGTGACGCACTTTTAATTACTTCAGAACCCGAACAGTGTCCGTAGGACATCAATGCGCATGCGCTAACCAATCTCCGTGCACTTGGTGTCCTGCGGACAGGCGCTTCCTTTGCAGACTAGTTCGCAAACAGATCATATGACCGCGCCCACGCTCATCGTGTGTCCTGAAATGCGGACACTGTTCGTGTCCCCGAACAATTTAAAAGTACATTTTCATTTAATCCATAATATTTTTCAATAAAATCTCACCATGCCACAAGTCCCACATAGCAATCTTGAGTTTCTATATACCTTTTGAAACTTTCTGATCCTTTTTTTGTGTTCGATCTGTCCGCGCACAGTGCGCATGTCCGCGGACCGTGCACAAGCACCCCTATAAAAGACCACGCCCAAGAGCTTATTCCCATTGTGTTTCTGGCTATTCTTCAGAACACAGTGATTTTTGCTGCCACCTGCAGACTACACCATCATCGACATGGCATCCTTGGCTGCTGAACTGCCACTTGGTGCTGCACCTGCTTCAGCACCACCACCACCCCCTCCACCACCACCACCTCCCCAAGGGCCTGAAGAGGGGAACAGGACTGAGGATGCGGAGGAGGAAGAAGAGGATGATGAGAATGAGGTAGAGGAAATCCCTACTACCCGCACTAGGCGTGAGTCTTGGGTGTGGCGGTTATTTACCATTCATGGAAATGGCCCTAAGGCTCGTGCGAACCATGTTACCTGCAATGAGTGAAATGAGTGCAAAATTATACTCAGTCGCAGGAAGCACGGTAACTACAGCTTTGGGACCACTACTATGAAGCGACACCTGAGGTCATTTCACTCTGGGGCTATTCGCAGGGTTGTACCTTGCGAAGAACGTAGCAGGTTGATTTCCTCTACTTCATCCTCTGTTTCTGATCATGTCACCACAAGGACCACCTCTGTGGGACAGCATCTTTCTCAAGCTGCCTCACAGGCCATACAGAATGCTGATGACCCTTACCTTTCGAGGGTCACAGTTGTATGTATGTACTGTGACACAGTACTCTGCAGGGGGGAGCGACTTCGGAGTGCTTTTGAGACTATCGTCTCAGAGCACGAGAAGACCTGCTCACTACCCAAATAAAACCCACTCTACATCTTCCTCTCTCAGCTCACCCTTTCTTATCCCTGTGGTTGGTGTCCCCCCCTTTACCCTCCTTTACTCTCCTCTCCTAGTGTGTCGTGTCTGAAAAACCCAAAAAAATACAAAATTACAAAAACCAGTTAAAAAATAGAAAAATATTTTTTAGAAGTCCGCGGACAGTTCGCGAACATTAAAAAAATTGGGTTACTACTCCATCACAAACATTGTAATTTTCTCTGGAAAGAAGTGGTGGCTCTGAAAAGAGCCTTTGGGTGGTGTTTGTAAGTCAAAAATTGTAAATACTTAACATCTACTTCAAAATCGTTGTTGTAATTCCAAAAAAGGTTACAATGCATTTTGTACATTTCTCAGAAAAATCTGATTGCCAGCATAAGTAAGATGGACTCCATCTCTGCGAAAAATGTATGTACTACAAAACATAATATTTTCATTGTGAAAAGAAGACATGCCAAAATCTCTTAGAAAGCCACAAACAGCCTTATTAACATTGCGCCTTGCTTTTTCCATTTGTGGACCAAATGAAGAAGAACGAAGCCACATTTGTCTCTGCGCAATCCGTGAAAATATCACTTGAGAATTAGGAAACATGTCCATAACCTTCCTCAGTCCTTCTTTCATAGCAAATTGCAAAAAAATTCCAGTCACATGTCCTAAACTGTTCCCTCCACAATGAATTACAATTATGTCTGGATGTTGCTCTGTCTCCAAAGTAGCACAGAGAGGTAGCAAGTCCAACCACTTCATTCCACGTACTCCATGCCAGTGTACTTCCACATGTGGGAATCCAAGATCTACAGCTACTCCACAGCTTTCTGCATGCACCTTCAACCAATGTATCCACGAATCTCCTAAAATCCAAACAATCTGTTTTCTGAAACACACAGCCATAGCTATCTTTTGTTCTCTCAGCAAAAAGAGTATCTGAGAAAATCTCTCCTGGCACAACACACCCACCAAACTTTCCTGACCAATCCCTTTCAGTGCTTATTCTCATTTGCATGACTTCTGAACCCAAAAATCCCCGGATGTAACTCCCGATGTCCGGGAACTACCGTAACATGAACAGCCCTTCTACCATTTCCACTACACTCTCTCTGCCATTCCCTCATTGGATGTACCTCAAAAATCACATGACCATGCACCAATCACATTCAAGACCTTTACATCTAACTGCATCATCATAGATCAGCACTGCAAATGTACTCTGAATCTCTCTGAGTACAAGTGTCATATCATTGCCAAGCAGCATCTACCACAAATACTGTACAAGTCTTCAAGATTTCTACTTGCAGCTCCATGCATATCCATATGCATGAACACAAACTTCAGGTATGCATATTTTCTGTATAGTAGATGACATAGCTCTCAACCGTTTTTGTTTTACAGGCGGGTGAAATCACCCGATTTTGTTTTTGGCGGGTGAGACGCCCATTGGAATGAATGGGCGTGCAGGAGGCTTGGCGGGTGAGTCTGCCCTTTACAAGGCGTGTGACACCCGCCAAAAGCATGTGAGTTGAGAGCTATGGTAGATGAACACATTTTCAAACAGACTTTTACCTTGTAAAATCTGTAAAATAAATTTACTGTACTTTTTTCAATTTCCTAAAATCAACGATCACTTATACACCTTTATACTTTTTACTTTCTTTATACACACACACTCAAATCATGTTAAACTAACATTTTTTAAATGAAATATATAGACTACATATATTCAAACAAAATTGCATGCAAACACAATCTATGTTTAAACCTTTATAAAAATACTTATACAATTTCATATTTTTTGTTTTTATTTATTTATTTACTTAATTACTTTAAATTAGACATGACATTGAGGCGCTATTACCTAGAACAGTTTACTTACAGAAATAGTGGTATTCACTAATATATTATACATTTCACAAGACATAGTAAAGATATTTTATTTTTGCTACAGTTAGTCATTCAATACAATTTGTTCATTAAGAACATATCATATGTACTGAACTGATGCAATGTATCTTATGTAAATAAATTAGTTTAATGGTTTTACAGAAGGCACTGAGGATTTCAATTAAAAAAATCAATATCTAAATTAAAAACAGTGCTATATACAAACAAAGTTACTAATTTGAAGCTTTTACAGTTGCAGTGAAGACCAGTTTCCTGAAAAGAAGCAGCCAAATTTGAAGAAGAAAGAAAAACTAAGAAGTTACCTGTTAATTTAAAAAAAAAAGTAAGTAAAATATCACCATAATATTTATATTATTAATCAAATATACTATAACATTAATACGAGCTATTTTGGTTTCTTAAAATAGAGATTTTGTACCATTTTGTCCAAAAATGTCCATGTCTTAAACAGCGATTTACAACCAGAATGGCCCACAAATTTCTATTTTTGGACACACAAATTAGCCAACTGAACCACTACAATTTTCATATTATAGAACAAACAACTGTTTTAATTGTATACATTAGATTTACTATTTGTACTTCTCCACACCACTAGCTTACTTTTTTTTGTCATCTGAACCCCAGTTTAGTAACACATAAATTCAAGAATACCTATCCCTACTAGTTTTAGTTCCCAATGCACAATCACACACCATTACATACATCTTTATCATCTTACTCAAACACTCATGCACACAGCACACATACATTCCAGAACACCCCAACCCATATCTTCTTTATTTTTTTCAACAGACCCTAAAGAATGCCTACCAAAAGACAACTCCGTAGAAAGCAACGCAAAATTAGAGCAAATGAAAATAAAGGTGTCCAACATAAGCATCCATCTCTAGCAGAATTTGTAAAAAAAAGTTGAAACAAAACAGCTAATACAATCATTTAGTGAAACACAAGAAGTTTCACGTACAACAACTTTGCTTCCTCTATCAAAATGTAAAACAAACAAAAAAACAATTAACAGAAAATCAGCTATCAGTACAGATAAAACTACTTCTTCAAATTTTAATATAGTGCAAAGTAAGCATACCAAGAAAAGTATTTCAGCCAAAATATACCGTCACAAAATCCTTCAAAATCTTATAAAAACAGGAGAGAAATCAGGTTCAAAGCTTAAAACCTATCGTAGGAAATTAATCTTAGAAGCATTGATGGACAGTGCAATTCTTCTCAAAAGAAATGTATTTATTTTACTGTTAAACAAAATGAAACCACTAACAAAACTAATAACTAAATTACAAAAAAGACTTCTCAATAAGCGAAATGTCAACAGAAAGAACTTCTTAAGTATCTGCGGAGGTGAATGGAATCACACTACGAGCACAGAACCATATTTTAATGAAGAAGCGTACAAACAAAAGCAAACAAATACAATTGCCATAAATAGCAGTGGTCGAGGTTATGAAAAAGTGAATAATACCATAATGGAACAAGAAGTACTCCTTACAAAAATATGCCCTGAAAACTTAGAATTACCCCTCCATTCAACTGAATCAGAACGTCTAGTGTACAAATGGCCATGCACGTCAATGTGTAACATTCCCAAACAATGTTTCAAATCTTTACACCAATTCCTCAATAAATATGTAAAAAGCAAAGACAAAATCAAAATTAAATTACTGCAAAATATAGATACCTGTCCCAAGGACATTCATTGGCCTGCATTACAGGACCTACTTGTAAAACCACTTTCCATGATATCAAAAGGATATCAACACATCATTGAACTATAACAAATCTAGTCTATAAACTGTACTATGCTAAAAGTCCTGCTTTAGCACTAGCAAAGTTAAATAACATCCTTCTACATGGTACAGCAAAAGACCTACTTGAAGAAATTCTCTATATCCAGAAAAAATATTTTGGAAGTGAAAGCCATTTTCAGAATGAGATAGCTTTAAACCAATTAAGCAACAATTCTACACATGGAAACCTTTTGCTCAACACATACAAAAAAGAAATACTAAAATTTAAAAGTACATCAGCTGAAGTACCAAACCATGTATGTGTATGTTGCCATAGAATTTTTTATAAAAGTAACACAAAAACTGTGGACCTATCATACAAAATAGAAGACAATGAAGATTCTAAATGGTTTGAATTAGCTCTATACCTTGTAGCAGAAAACAAATATGAAATAACTGAGCCCTTAATACTTTGCAGTTATTGCACTACAAAACTTGACAACAACCAAACTCCTTCACGTTCTATCACAAATAATTTGCAATTATACCCAGTACCAAAACCTCTACAACAACTTAATTTATATGAGAGCATCATAATTCAAACAGTACACCCATTTCAAGCAATAATACGCCTTCAACCAAAAACAGCAAAATTACCTCCCTCTGAATTGGTAAAAGGCATTTGTGGAAAAGTAGTTTATTTACCATTAAATCTAAAAGAAAATGTGCATACTCAAGGAGTGCAACGTCCAATGCAGCAATCTTTAATTATATTAGTAAATGGAGTACCTACAAAAGACAAAGAAATATGGCAACAGCTGGTAGATTTATATAAAGTTAGACAAGCCTTCCAATATCTTAAAGAGAATAATGAATATTATAAAGAAATTAATATTGAAGAAAACTTGAAAGATACAACTGAAATAATTCAAGAAACACAAGAAGCTAGTCAATTTGAGCTACTAGATCCTGCTACAATATCAAATACTTTAGACCATTATACAATTCATCCTTTGCACTGTAATGACACCGTACAAGATGTACTAGAAACTTACCAAATGCGTCAAACAAAAGGCTCGCCAATCAGTATATGGGAAAAAAGTATAGAAGCACGTGCTTTTCCTCTACTCTTTCCTACTGGCAAAGGAGGAAGGTATGATGATAGACCTATTCAAATATCAGCTTCAGAATACCGCTCATTACGGATGTATTCTGAAGATCCCAGATTTAGACAAAATGTGGAATACATATTCCACCTACTCTTTGAAAGTGAACTAGCAACTTTATGTTACAGAGTTGCACACATATTAAAATCAGGATCACACTTTCAAAATATGACAGCTACACAATTATTAGAGAAAGTGCAACAAAAGGATGAGGTTTTACAATCAAATATTACAAATCTATTAGCAAATATGCGTGGTACTAAAGAGTACTGGTTTTGACGTCATGGAGATGTACGTTGTATGATCAGAAACCTTGGCCCACCCACTTGGTTTGTTACATTAAGTTGTGCAGAATATGCATGGGAAGATTTACATGATTTCCTACGCATATCAAATAAAAACAAAACAAACATAGATATTCTAACACCCGGAGAACTTTGTTCTTTGGATCCTGTTAATGTTTCAAGATATTTTCACCATCGCTTCATTGCTATGCTACATTTTATTTGTAATAAAACTGTTCCTCCCCTTGGAGAAGTGCAACACTTCTTTTGGAGAAAAGAATACCAAGCCAGAGGAGCACCACATATCCACATGCTTTTATGGATTAAAGATGCTCCTAAATTTGGTCAAGATAGTGATGCCACTGTTTTACAGTTTATTGAAAAATATGTCACTTGTGAAATTCCATCAGAAGCCACAAATAGTGATCTTCGTGCACAAATTTTACAATTTCAAAGACACAAATGTGGAAAATATTGTCGTTGCAAATACAAAAACAAAGGCAAATACTACACCAAATGCCGATTTGGTTTCCCTAGACCAGTTACAAATACAGGTCAAGTAAACAACCTCATGTCTTCAGTTAGACATACTGTTAAAGGAAAGTCACCTAAAAATACATATTACATAAAAAGAAAAGAAGAAGAAAAATATATCAATGATTATAATGCAATCATTGCCCACTTATGGAATGCAAACATAGATGTGCAGTACATTGCAGACAATTCTCCTGCAGTTGCACGATATGTCACAGCATACTTAACTAAAGCAGAAAAGACCGAGCTCCAAGACCTCTGGAATGAACTGTCATCAGATAAAACAGTATCTCAGAAATTATACAGCTTGGGCATAAACATGCTCACCCATAGAGAATGTGGATCTTATGAAGCAGCTGATCGTTTAACTGGTACTTCATTGTATGGTAAATCTGAAAATATACTATGGCTAAGTCTTGGTCCAGCTAAATCTAGAAAAAGAGTTCTAAAATCATATGAAGATATAGAAACAATAGCCAAACATGATCCCAACAGCCAAGACATTTTAAAAAACAATTTATTGGACACATACTACCCAAACAGAAGTAATACTTTGGAAAACATGTGTCTATACCAAATAGCCCAAAACTACACATACAAAAATAATATGAAACCCGATGAAAAAAAAGGTAAATATAGAGTGACAGACTGTGAAGGCAGCTTAGTTAAACTCACTAAACCAAATTTAATTAATCATATCAAATTGTCATTGAAGACTCCTCAACATAAAGAAGTATATTACATGTCCCTGCTACAACTCTTGAAACCATGGAGAAAAGAAGAACAATTACTAGATAACTATGACTCATATGAGGATGCTTTCAAAGCAAATGAAAGCACTATAACTGATGTAAACGTTACACAGTACAAAACAATGTTGTACAATGAACAGCAACATGAAGAAGAACTCCAAGCCCAACTAGATAAGGATACTCCTGACAGTAGTCAACCTTCTGTAACAGGAAGCCAAGAACCACTGGGAGGACCACTAATAACAAATGAGGCAGAATTAGCTATGATAGAAGTAGAAAACACCATGTGTCAGTATGAAGATAAGGAAGACTTAACTATACTACAATCAAAACTAAACAATGAGCAAAGTAGCATTTTTCAAGAAGTAACAAAACAAATTGCACATGGTGTAAAACATGAAAATAAAGAATGTTCCTGCCATAATTATAAACCTATACTACTATACGTCAGTGGTGAAGCTGGTTCTGGCAAAACATTCCTAATCAAAATCATTAGTAAGTTCCTTCAACAATTGACAAACAACAAGCTGTCAGCTGTTGTCACTGCCCCCACAGGTTTAGCTGCCTACAACATAGGTGGTGTTACATTACACTATGACCAGTAGAACACCAGAACAAATTAGACTATTACAAACTTTCTGCAGAAGCTGCAATGGAATTACGCAGAGTATTGAAACAAATGAAAATTCTACTAATAGATGAAGTGAGCATGGTCTCCAACCTGATGTTAGCTTTGATTCACCTCAGATTACAAAAAGTACTCAAAACAGACTATGAAGAGCTCTTTGCAGGAAAACACATTATTGTTTTTGGAGATCTGCTTCAATTAACACCAGTAAAAGGTGAACCTATTTTTAAAACATTAGGGCACAAACTCTGCCGTAAAACTGTTGGCAGCATTGGAAATATCAACCTTTGGCAACATTTCCAATACAGAGAATTAACAGAAAACATGCGCCAATCTGCAGATCTAACTTATGCCAACATTTTAAAAAGTTTGAGAGTTGGTATACTTTCTAAAGAAGCAGAAGCAACATTGAAAACCCGGCACATTAATGCACTTTATGGCGATAATGCATGTGCTACAGATGTTATGGAACAATTAGCCCACAAAAATGTCAATTGTATGGCCTTAATGCCAACTCTTGCAAGCTGTTTCAAATTCAATGAAATCATGCTAAGTAAAGAAATGCAACCAATAATGGAAATTAGCGCCACAGACAAACTAGATGTACATGGTATGACACTACCCATGTGTGACCAAGCCACAATAAGACTAAATAATTTAGAAAAATCAATCTCAAACACAGCAGGCTTAGAAAAGATGTTAAAATTATCCTTAAATTGCAGAGTAATGCTTAAACGTAACCTGGACGTGGACCAAGGACTAGTTAATGGAGCACTGCGTACAGTTGTTGGCTTTCCAACATACCCACGTGACAACAAAATTCAGTTTGTCAATATACTCTTTGACAAACTTTCAGAAGTAAAACGGATAGGACGCTCAACAGCTAGATTCCTTCTCTTCAAAGATATGTATGTACGCAGAGAACAATTTTCTCTAACTCTTGCACACGCAGTCACGATTCATAAATCACAAGGTCTTACCCTAGACAAAGCAATGATAGATATTGGTAACACAGTCTTTAAAGAAGGCATGAGCTACGTAGCACTATCACGCTTACGTACACTTGACGGTCTATTTCTAATAAACTTTGATGCACGTAAAGTAAACGCTAATATTCCTTGCATTTTAGAATATAATAGACTTCGCTCACTATACACTCCCCATCTAAACACATATTCTGTTCCACAAAAACTAAAACGTTGTAAAAGAAAACTAAATCAAACAGAAATGCAACAGGACGTCACTGCAAATCCTCCAAAGAGAGTAAAAGAAACTAATACTTCATCAAGTACCACAAACAAAAAAGAATCAATTAGAGAAAGTAAACCAGGTACTTCTTTAAAGAAGGAAGACAAACTCCAAAAAAAGCAGTTAGATACAGAACTACCTGGACCATTTAAATTCTCAAATATAGTTGGTGTAAGTTGCTATGCAAATGTAGCAATGAATATTCTATTTCAATTACCACCAATTGTTGACAACATTTACTCACACAGTACAGACCCATTGTGTTTGCAAATGTTAGTTCTTCACAGAAATGCAGCAAACAATCCTGACAACAAATATAGTGTTTTTGGAATAAAACAACAATTGGACTACTGTGCTGGAATGGTGAAATTCACTATAAACTCACAGGAAGATCCTCAAGAATTTCTAATGTACTTACTACAAGTACTGGAAAACAAAAACATACCTATAAATGAAATCTTTCAGATTTCATACATGTGGAAACATACATGCACTCTCTGCAACAAAGTGACACAAGAAGAAATCCCCAATGAACGCTTCATATATATAAAGTACCAAATACTGAATCCATTCCATTTCAGCAACTTGTACAAAATGCAAACCATGGTAGATTATGCTCTACCTGCAATTCAGATAATCGCTCCACGTTAGTAATACAAACACATAGTAAATACGTAATACTAATGCTTCTACATTACAATGCAGATGGTACCAAAAACAACTGCAAGCTGACTGGATTCACACATGGTCAAATATCACTTGGTAAGAAAACCTTCACAACAATAGGTATAATCTACCACGCAGGAGCCACAACCAATTCAGGGCACTACACTGCATGTATAAAAAAGAAATGTGGATGGTTTGAATGTAATGATAGTACCATTGCTCTAAAGCAGAGATTACCAGCAAATCTCACAAACGCTTATTTGATGTTCTTAAAACTAAAATTTGATAAATAAACTGTATTTAAACCTTTAAGTAAATTTGTGTTACAAAAATATAAAGTGTTAGAATACTCCAAAAGCTATCTAACTGCTCAAAGATTCTACAACAACTAATCAGATAAATGAATACCACTAAATTAGACCAAGAAATACACAGTTAGAATACGCCAATTGGTATCTAACTGTCCCAAAATTATAAATTTGTGTTAAAATAATATAAACGGTTAGAATACTCCAAAAGCTATCTAACAGCTCAAAGATTCTACAACAACTAATCAGATAAATGAATACCACTAAATTAGGCCAAAAAATACACAGTTAGAATACGCCAATTGATATCTAACTGTCCCAAAATTTAACAATATCCAAATAGATAAATCAAAACCACTAAAATATATTTAAAAAATAGACAGTTAGAATACGCCAATTGGTATCTAACTGCTCCAAAATTTTATAATATCAAAACAAATGAAGAATCTGTTACTGCTCCAAAAAAAATACAACAAAGCAAAGTATAAAGCATTAGCCAGAAACAACAAGTGAACACTGAAACCAGTTTTACAACGGTAGCGGGCGCCCCTCTCTCGAAAGAACAGACTTGATAACCTGTTCAGTGGTTATTAACCACTTGAGAGTTCGCAGCCACTGCTTTTACTCACTGTGCCTTTCACAGATGGGAAATATCCATTTGCATATCAGTCTTTGTCCTGCCCAGGGGCAGTCCAGCACCGAAATGCAATGGCAACTCCAACCTGAACGAGAGTACCACCAGCAACCCCATACACGTGTTTCACCCTTGTTGGGGATCATCAGTGAGGTGAAGCTGATGCCTCTCTAAGCACAGTGAGAGGGAGACCACGTCTGGTTGCCCCCAGGAGACCTAGGGTTACCAATCCCAGGTTCCTTGAAAAATAGTTTTACAACGGTAGCGGGCGCCCCTCTCTCGAAAGAACAGACTTGATAACCTGTTCAGTGGTTATTAACCACTTGAGAGTTCGCAGCCACTGCTTTTACTCACTGTGCCTTTCACAGATGGGAAATATCCATTTGCATATCAGTCTTTGTCCTGCCCCGGGGCAGTCCAGCACCGAAATGCAATGGCAACTCCAACCTGAACGAGAGTACCACCAGCAACCCCATACACGTGTTTCACCCTTGTTGGGGATCATCAGTGAGGTGAAGCTGATGCCTCTCTAAGCACAGTGAGAGGGAGACCACGTCTGGTTGCCCCCAGGAGACCTAGGGTTACCAATCCCAGGTTCCTTGAAAAATAGTTTTACAACGGTAGCGGGCGCCCCTCTCTCGAAAGAACAGACTTGATAACCTGTTCAGTGGTTATTAACCACTTGAGAGTTCGCAGCCACTGCTTTTACTCACTGTGCCTTTCACAGATGGGAAATATCCATTTGCATATCAGTCTTTGTCCTGCCCAGGGGCAGTCCAGCACCGAAATGCAATGGCAACTCCAACCTGAACGAGAGTACCACCAGCAACCCCATACACGTGTTTCACCCTTGTTCGGGATCATCAGTGAGGTGAAGCTGATGCCTCTCTAAGCACAGTGAGAGGGAGACCACGTCTGGTTGCCCCCAGGAGACCTAGGGTTACCAATCCCAGGTTCCTAATTTAGAAAAATCAATCTCAAACACAGCAGGCTTAGAAAAGATGTTAAAATTATCCTTAAATTGCAGAGTAATGCTTAAACGTAACCTGGACGTGGACCGAGGACTAGTTAATGGAGCACTGCGTACAGTTGTTGGCTTTCAAACATACCCACGTGACAACAAAATTCAGTTTGTCAATATACTCTTTGACAAACTTTCAGAAGTAAAACGGATAGGACGCTCAACAGCTAGATTCCTTCTCTTCAAAGATATGTATGTACGCAGAGAATAATTTACTCTAACTCTTGCACACGCAGTCACGATTCATAAATCACAAGGTCTTACCCTAGACAAAGCAATGATAGATATTGGTAACACAGTCTTTAAAGAAGGCATGAGCTACGTAGCACTATCACGCTTACGTACACTTGACGGTCTATTTCTAATAAACTTTGATGCACGTAAAGTAAACGCTAATATTCCTTGCATTTTAGAATATAATAGACTTCGCTCACTATACACTCCCCATCTAAACACATATTCTGTTCCACAAAAACTAAAACGTTGTAAAAGAAAACTAAATCAAACAGAAATGCAACAGGACGTCACTGCAAATCCTCCAAAGAGAGTAAAAGAAACTAATACTTCATCAAGTACCACAAACAAAAAAGAATCAATTAGAGAAAGTAAACCAGGTACTTCTTTAAAGAAGGAAGACAAACTCCAAAAAAAGCAGTTAGATACAGAACTACCTGGACCATTTAAATTCTCAAATATAGTTGGTGTAAGTTGCTATGCAAATGTAGCAATGAATATTCTATTTCAATTACCACCAATTGTTGACAACATTTACTCACACAGTACAGACCCATTGTGTTTGCAAATGTTAGTTCTTCACAGAAATGCAGCAAACAATCCTGACAACAAATATAGTGTTTTTGGAATAAGACAACAATTGGACTACTGTGCTGGAATGGTGAAATTCACTATAAACTCAGAGGAAGATCCTCAAGAATTTCTAATGTACTTACTACAAGTACTGGAAAACAAAAACATACCTATAAATGAAATCTTTCAGATTTCATACATGTGGAAACATACATGCACTCTCTGCAACAATGTGACACAAGAAGAAATCCCCAATGAACGCTTCATATATATAAAGTACCAAATACTGAATCCATTCCATTTCAGCAACTTGTACAAAATGCAAACCATGGTAGATTATGCTCTACCTGCAATTCAGATAATCGCTCCACGTTAGTAATACAAACACATAGTAAATACGTAATACTAATGCTTCTACATTACAATGCAGATGGTACCAAAAACAACTGCAAGCTGACTGGATTCACACATGGTCAAATATCACTTGGTAAGAAAACCTTCACAACAATAGGTATAATCTACCACGCAGGAGCCACAACCAATTAAGGGCACTACACTGCATATATAAAAAAGAAATGTGGATGGTTTGAATGTAATGATAGTACCATTGCTCTAAAGCAGAGATTACCAGCAAATCTCACAAACGCTTATTTGATGTTCTTAAAACTAAAATTTGATAAATAAACTGTATTTAAACCTTTAAGTAAATTTGTGTTACAAAAATATAAAGTGTTAGAATACTCCAAAAGCTATCTAACTGCTCAAAGATTCTACAACAACTAATCAGATAAATGAATACCACTAAATTAGGCCAAAAAATACACAGTTAGAATACGCCAATTGATATCTAACTGTCCGAAAATTTAACAATATCCAAATAGATAAATCAAAACCACTAAAATATATTAAAAAAATAGACAGTTAGAATACGCCAATTGGTATCTAACTGCTCCAAAATTTTATAATATCAAAACAAATGAAGAATCTGTTACTGCTCCAAAAAAATACAACAAAGCAAAGTATAAAGCATTAGCCAGAAACAACAAGTGAACACTGAAACCAAACAAACAAATAAACTGTAGCATAACAGAAAAAGGTTTTTTTTTTAACATGGATTTTTTTTTCTCCCACAGACCCTATGATTTTAGCAACAAATACAGAAACTGAGCAAATTGCACAGTACTCTGATTTGTACTCTACTAAATATGAGGGTAAAAAAAAAATAAAAGTATATTGCTTATACAATGTATACATGCTATTTTCTTTTATCACAGAAATGAAGAAGAAAAACATGGACTCCCATTACTAGACCAAACAGTAAGTATACAATAATAAGGACAACCATAGCAGCATATCACATCCATAGTATCTAATACCTTTGTTCCTTATCCATTTGTTTTTCACCCAAGGTTATAAGCAAATATGAATGTGATATGCTGCGGTGGTTGTTGCCAGGGCATACAATGTTGGGTGCATGGCCAAATGGCCATGCACCCAAGACTCTATGCCCTGGCAACAACCACCGCAGCATATCACATCCATAGAGTCAAACATTTCAACTATGATCTATTGGAAACTTTTAATGTCCGCGAACAATGTGAGTGTTCTTAGAACACTTTGAACTTGCCAGCGAACAATACGGACACCGTTTTCAGGACACCCCCTACGAACATTTCAGAACAACGCGATAGTTCTTACAACACTTTCAACTTAACAACGCCAATACGGACAGGGTCCTAAGGACACCCCCTACGAACATTCCAGGACACCGGGAGTGTTCTTAGAAGCGTCTTCAGAACACCACCATCTTGTTTATTTGCGAACATTTCAGGACACCGCGAGTGTTCTTAGGACACATTCAACTTGACAAAGAACAATACGGACAGCGTCCTCAGGACACCCCCTACAAACACTCCCCGGACAGCGGGAGTGTTCTTAGAAGCCTCTTCAGAACACCACCATCTTGTTTATTTGCGAACATTTCAGTACACCGCGAGTGTTCTTAGGACACATTCAACTTGACAGAGAACAATACGGACAGCGTCCTCAGGACACCCCCTACGAACACTCCCCGGACACCACGAGTGCTCTTAGAAGCATCTTCAGAACACCCCCATTTTCTTTATTTGCGAACATTTCAGGACACCGCGAGTGTTCTTAGGACACATTCAACTTGACAGAGAACAATACGGACAGCGTCCTCAGGACACCCCCTACGAACACTCCCCGGACACCGCGAGTGTTCTTAGACGCGTCTTCAGAACACCCCCATTTTGTTTATTTGCGAACATTTCAGGACACCGCGAGTGTTCTTAGGACACATTCAACTTGACAGAGAACAATACGGACAGCGTCCTCAGGACACCCCCTACGAACACTCCCCGGACACCGCGAGTGTTCTTAGAAGCGTCTTCAGAACACCCCCATTTTGTTTATTTGCGAACATTTCAGGACACCGCGAGTGTTCTTAGAACACATTCAACTTGACAGATAACAATACGGACAGCGTCCTCAGAACAACCCCTACAAACATTTCAGGACACCGGGAGTGTTCTCAAAAACGTCTTCAGAACACCCCCATTTTGTTTATTTGCGAACATTTCAGGACACCGCGCGTGCTCTTAGAACACATTCAACTTGACAGAGAACAATACGGACAGCGTCCTCAGGACACCACCTACGAACACTCCCCGGACACCGCGAGTGTTCTTAGAACAGTTTCACTTTGCTTGCGAACAAAACGGACACATATTGACTCCTTAGAACACCCCCTAGTCAGTTTATTTAGAACATTTCAGAACACCCGTGATGGCCGCAAACAAATCGAACACAAAAAGAATGTCTAACACATAAAAAACACAACTTTCATCCTATCTCATACACTCCCACCCTCCCCAAACACTCCTACACACCAACACACTCTACAAAATACACATTTTGAACAAAGTTTCACCGCGCTGTCCGGGGACGTCCGCGAATCCAAGATGGCGGGCGCTACCGAAAAATGTGACGCGCTTCACGCTCCACGCCGTCCAATCAGCGAACACTTTGCATGTCCGTGAACATCACGCAAGACGATTGGCCAATCAGGACACTTTCCGCGGAGCGAACAGGGAAGTGTATCCGCAAACCGAACTCAGATATCACACATTTTTTTTTACCTACTTTTTGGTCATTTTAAAAAAAACTACTCGACGGATTTTCACCAAATTTGCAAAAGCACGCTTTCGGGACCAAGCCGCTGCTCCTGGTCCAAATTTGGTGGAAATCCGTCCAGCGGTTTGGGCTGTATGCGCGAGCAAAAATTTTTTCCCATTCACTCTATGGAGAGTGAGTATAATGTATACAAATATGAGCATATAGAGGGAAGGTAGAGTAATAAAAATAAAACTATGAGAAAGTGCTGATAACCATAATGATTATCTTCATGCACAGAAAGGATTGCTCTCTTTCAAGCCTGTATCTTCCGCTATGTATATGTTTCATATGATGTGACAGGACCCTAAGTCTACAAATATAGTACCTTTTCAATTTTTACTTCCTGACTGTTACTGAAGAAAACTATGTGGCTTTGATATGTCAGTAAAGGATAAAAAGGGAGAACCAGCCATGTGATGTCATCAGTGATGTCATCAATGACATTTGTGGTGTCATCTTTGATGTCCTGGGTGTTAGTGTTAGCAGTGCACGGTGGCGCGAGTTATGGTTGCTTATGTTACCATAACTGGCGAATTTCAGGAGTTTTTCGGTTTTACTTTGAGCCATAACGTCCCTTTAACAAAGTTTTTTCACTGAATTTCATAGGTTTTTAGTAGCGCAACTTAACCATAACGTCCCTTTAACAACGTTTTTTTAATATCACGCAAACAATATACAAACATGGCGTGCAAAAACCAACTTCTACAGATGGCTTTACACAGAATGTTGCAAAGTAAGAATTTATGCTCGTTCACAGTGAAGGTCAGCTGCTTCCACAACTTCTACAGATGGCTTTACACAGAATGTAGCAAAGTAAGAATTTATGCTCGTTCACAGTGAAGGTCAGCTGCTTCCATTTTTTTCTCGGGCCCCGGAGAGGCTCACGAAGCGGACTATAAGGTTGTATTGTGTTTTGACCTTGACAGACAGAGATTGTGATGAAAGACTTCTCTTGAAGGAGTGTTGCTAAAACGTAAGATAAAGATGAAATTTCTGAAACGAAACCACTTTTATATATTATATCACTATACGAAAGATCGTTGGCACACGCGGAGTCATATTTTGGGACTGCACCACTCGTAGACAATGGAAATTGCAATTGTACTGTAAGTAACCCTTTAGATTACTTTATACCAAATATAATTACAATAGCGTAGCATTAAAGACCGCTCAAGTTGAACTTGTTCGTTGGAAGTGGCATAATGTTTTCTACCGCGCACTATCACCGCCGAATTGATCCCCTGTCGTTTAGAGGGCTCTGAAAAAGGCATACGACACTGGGTGGGTTAATAGAAATAATTTAACCAGTCTATAGGCGGTCAAATGCTCTACTCGCTGTGCCACTTCACTCTAGCCTGTCAAGTGGCACAGCGAGTACAGCGCTCGCTTTGACATCCGTGCACAGCTTTCTAACGCAAGTTTGAATCCCGGCAAGGCCAAACTCAGCCTTTTATCCTTCCGTGGTCGATAAATGAGCACCACACACCGTGGTTAATAATAAGCACTGCTTACATACCTCACGGTTCTTAGCGCTATATGAATGGGAAAATATTATTATTTTATTATTAACATACTCTGTTGCACTATCTTCGATAGCAAATAGTTTCACGCCCTAATAAATAAAATGATGATTTTTAATGAAGATCGGCTGGTGAGACTAATTTATGTTTTTTAAAACAGGTATGTGGCCCCATTTTGTCTATGTCACGATTTACAGACTCCAGTGGATGGGGTCTTCAACTGCCAGGTGCAAGTCCAAATATGCAACTTCATGACCCTCACCATTTTATGGGACAATCGCCAAGGACCAATATGCCCTTACGCAGTACTAGCGGCTACAAACAACATACCAACCAATAGGGTGGTCTAATGGCTCGTTGTTGGAGCAACCTTCCTATTATCAGAGCGACCATTTACTGCTTTTATCATAAACCAACAGCCTATCTACCACAAAGGAACAACGTGTAACTCCAAATAAACTTTTGCTGATCGACAGCAGAGACAATAGCAAATCGCTGAATATTCACTAAACATTTCATGTGAAATAAATGTACTTTACCAAATGTACAATCCTGCTGTTTACTTTTAAACCACAGTTTCATATTCCGAATTGTGGCACACTGAGTTGTAAGCTGATCTAACACTCTCTGTACCGCAAAGGAACATCGCGTGTCTCAACATGAACTTTTGCGGATCGACAACAAAGACCAATGCAAATTGCTGAATATTCTCTAAACATTTGATGTCAAATAAATGTACTTTACAACATTTACAATCTTGCTCTTTGCTTTTAAACCACAGTTTCATATTCCGAATTGTGGCGCGCTGTGTTGTGACATAATGTGTGTTGTCTTCCGGGTTCTGTGTAAAGTCGTGTAGTACTGGAGACGACTGGGCGCGTTCCATTACGCACCCTGTAACGTCACGGAGAAAGGCGGGGAATATGAATGCTTTGATAATATCAGGCTTAGGGGCGGGAGATATGATTTAGTGTCGCAAAAGCAAGTCAGCCAGGTCAATAGCGCCAGTCATAGGATTATCACATAATGTCGGCGCACACCAGCCGGATTTATCGTTTCTTTAGTGGACAAAAAGTCGGTTGACGCCCCTAGGAAATTGTACTATTAGCGAACAAAAGGAGTGCTCTTAAAATACTTTCACCCTGACAATGAACAATACAAACAACGTTCTCAGAACACCCCCATTTTGTGTAATTACAACCATTTCGGGACACTGCGAGTGTTCTTAGAACACATTCAACTAGACAGATTACAATACGGACAGCGTCCTGAGGACACCCCCAGTTTGTGTATTTACGAACAATTAAGTACACCGCGAGTGTTCATAGCTCATTTTTACCTTCCTTGCGAACAAAAATGACACATACTCTGTCCTCTAAACACCCCACCATTTAGTTTATTTACAAAATGTCAGAACAGCCGTGTTCTCCGCGACAAATCGAACGCAACAAAAAGGTCTAGCACATAAAAAAACAAAACATTGAACCTATCTCGTACTCCCCCACCCTCCCCAAACACTCTTACACACCAACACACGGCACTAAATACAATTTTTTATCCACGTTTCACTGCGCTGTACGCGGTCGACTGCGAATACAAGATGGCGGGCGCCACAGAAGATCTGACGCGCTCCACGCCCCTCGCCGTCCAATCAGCGAACACGTTGCATGTCCGCGGACATGACGCAAGGCCATGGGCCAATCGGGGTGCTGTCCGCGGAGCGAACAGGGAAGTCCGTCCGCGAAGCAAACACAGATATCACAAATTTTTTTGCCTTACATTTTGGTCATTTTTAAAAGAACTACTGGACAGATTTACACCAAATTTACAAAAGCACGCTTTTGGGACCAGGCCGCCGCTCCTGCTGCAAATCTGGTGTAAATCCATCCAGCGGTTCGGGCTGTAGCCGTGCGCAAAGTTTTTTCCCATTCAGTCTATGGGAAAAAAAAGTTTTGGGACCCCCCCTATAACTTTTCCCCCCCTGGACGAATCCTCACCAAACTTTGCAAAATAATTCAGAGTGACCCAACTACTTTTTTTGCAAAAATTTGGTGAGGATCCGTCCAGGGAGAGCGAAGTTATAAGCCGCCCAAAAAGTGCTCTTCCTATGGAAACAGCAACTTAACCATAACTAGATGGCCACTAACGTGGCCATGTAATATATATACGTAACCAAATGATGTTACTTCATCATGCGAGGAAGATGTTCAGGGTACAGTTGTCAGGTTGATATATTATGAATTGAGATGAAGTGAGCATTTTGGACTTGTGATTATATTGTATTGATGTTTAAGACTTTCTATGGTGAAAATTATTTTTTGTTATATAAAATGTGTTAAGGTTTTTTAAACTAATGACACAATAAAAAAAAAATCCAACTATCACTGAAAGCGCCCATTAAAAGATGCCATGCTGAATCGCCTAATTTACAGAGATCCTGATCTGGTAATTGAGCCCATTAATCTTTGTGTCATACTTTAAAGCATTCCTTTGGGAATCAACTCTAACCTGTCGTTGGCACCACATTCTATTCTAATGCTTTCCCCCACTACCACATGTGCATTTCTACCTTCCACTTGCACAATGCTCTACTACTTGCCAGCCAGGTACTGATATGCATGCATACATGCATAATTATGTCAATACCAAGTGAAGCAGACTTCCACTCTGCAAGCATGCCTAACCTCTCCAATGAGTTAATTCATCCCATCCCCACAAAATCCCCCTGATTCATCTTCTTGGACTTTTTTATTATCCCTTTTCAGCAAATCCTACAGTTATGCCACTCTGACAGGCCGTCTCCTTAAACACCTATCGTTGTTCCCTCTTCTCTGCTCACACCTCTCATTCCCAACATTTACATTGCATTATTTGTAAATATTTAAGTTTTGTAAAGTATTTTGTTGCTGTCTCTACTTTATGAATAACTAAATAAATGTAAATTTGAACTTATGCTGGGAAACACCTATGTATTCATTATGTTTGTTCATGCTCATTTTATCAATTTAAGATACGAATATGCATTGAGTGGAATTATGATCAATTGCTTTGCTTTTTTCGTTTGAAGAGGGAAAAGAAAAAACACAATGCTTAATTTTTCAGATCATTTAAGTTTTCTTTTGGGAGCAAAATCCAGGCATGTATTACTTTGGTGAAACATATTTTCTAGGTCTTTTAATTTTATGCTACAATATTCGTTCACATAGGTTACCAATTGATATAATTTACTGTATAAAAATCTGTGTATTGAAGAAATGAAGGACAGAAATGTGTAGAATGGTCCCTAAAAAGTAGGTGGATAATTTTTTCAGAGCAATTATTAACATTTTAGAGTAGGTTATGAATACCTTACCTTTAGACACACCCATGCTTATTAACAACCAGGAAAACAGAAATCTGATAAGTACATGGATCAGAATGTGTTTGTGTAATGCCCTGCTCTTTAACTCTGACTAATACAAGGACCAAGTGACTAAAAATAAAGTCCCAAATGTATCACCCAAGGATTAGTGACAACCACTTAGTGGCCATCATCCTTGCAGTAAAGATCTCTCTGTCTCTATTAATTATGTAGGAATGGTCGTTAATCGATTACATTTTACAATAACCATTTTTTATTTCTAACAGCTGTACAATTATTATCCAGCCTTGGCTGGCCTGTTTGGGGCTCACAAGACTGTTGAAGGAAATGTAAATCAGCAAGTTGCTTTCCTGCAGGACTTCTTCGAAGAGCACAGAAAAGAGTTGGACGCAAACAATGTTACTGGTTTCATTGATGCATACCTACTGAAACAGGAGCAGGTATTTACATTAAAATGTACTCTCATCCGCAGTTGTCTAGGGTCTACTTGAAATACTTGGTTTGTTTCATGGGAGAGTGAACGTTTAGCAACTCGCGACTTTCTCGAGAACGTCCTCAAAATAGCATTTCCAAAGTGGTTAATATTCACAGAGCAGGCCTCTTTTTATTGCTTATCTTGAGCAGTGCCAAATTATGCCTGGAAGTCTTCATGCAGTTGACTGTCGACTGATGCATTTCCACACACTTTTCACAGTCCTTTGAATAAGAACACATGACAATGTTCTCTGTATTAACTTCTTCATTTGGGGTTTCATAATATCGATGGTATGGAAGCCCTCTTTGAGTGTCGGATTTCTCTTATTCTCATGCTTAGGCATGCCATGCTGCTCTCAAATTTTCTATCTCACAGCTGAGTGTGACAGCTTGACAGTTGAGGGTTGTCCAACTCCAGGCCTCGAGGGCCAGAAACTTGATGAGGTTTCAACATAGTCCTCATTAATATTCATGAGCAAACATGTGCATACATTTAGAATCATTGTATGCAAATTCATGTCATGAATATTAATGAGGACTGTCCTGAAAATCCGACCTGGATCCGGCCCTCGAGGCCTGGAGTTGGACAACCCTGCCGGGTCAATGCCAAGCTACATTCACTTTGCTCTGTTTAAACACAGATTGTCATGCTAGTTCTATATTTATTTATTCATTTGCCTTTATTTATCTTACTGTTATCCTATGTGCTGTACTATGGTCATGCCATTTCTATATTGTTTTATTTTTTATTTTCTTATTTTGTTTGCATTGAAATTGAATTAACAATTCTTTTTAGCAAAACACAGATAGTTAATTTTTCAGTCTAAACAACAGTTTGTACAGTTTACGACTATGAGTCGAGAAATGTATTTTTTTATTTATTGCCTTTATTTATCTCACTGTTATCCTATGTACTGCAGTATCCCCTGCCCTTTCCCCTCTGCACTTTTCCCCTTCACCCCCTCCCCTGGACTTGTGCGATCTCAATGTCACCTGGCCTAGTAGGATCATTGTCTTTGTCTTCCCTCTGTTTCCCCTCCCTTGCCTCATCGCGCCTTGAAACACTTGTGTATAGGCGCACTATAAATGCCATATCATATCATATCATACATAATTATAAGATGACCTTGCCATTCACTGTATTGCTCCCAACGATACATTGTCACGTAAGTCTCCTGACAGAAAAGTGGCCTGTCACTTTCAACACTGCACTACAATGCCATTTTCCTATTGCCCCTGTTGAACACATATTGGTCAATTTCTACATTGCCCGCAGAATGGTGTCATGCTAATTTCACATTGCCCACAGAAGTATCCATGTCTTTTGTTCTGAAATGCATGCTGGATGAAATCTAATCAAATTTGCTTGGTTTAAATGCTCACTAATCAATATCTAACTGTGTCTCAGTGGTTTTTCCCAATTTCTAATTTTGTTACCAATGTCCCGTTTCTATTTATGGCAATTTCTATCCGTTTCAGGCAGCGTTTTTTCAGATTATGGCCATAACAGCCCCAGAAAACTGTAGTGGCAGCTTCCATATTTATCCAGTTAACCACATACTGGCATTCCAGCTTCTACTTGTTATGCCACTTTTTGTATTGCCACCACAGGATTATCATGCCGGTTTTAAAATTGCCATTTTAGTTTGAACAAGGCCATGCTAGTTTTACATTGCCAGAGATAGTCAGGTATCATAATGCCAGATTCTACATAGTGCCCATCGAAGATGGTTGATTGTATTTATTTATAAAATGTATAAAGTTCAGCTCATCCAGAGGTACCAGTGTGCTGCGCTGTTTAATGCGGATAGACGGATAAACTGAAAATTGCTCTATGCCAAAGTCTCCAGTATCATCATATTGAAGGTAGCGATATCATGGTCACAGTTTAACCCATCCCGCAAAACATCCAAGCCAGGAGCAAACATCATATAGCCAGGTTATGCTTCCAAACCACATGATATGTAGTACATGGCAGAGCCATCACTCCCCCTTGCCACACACACATGAGTTGATATGTAGTGCCACCAAGCCTCCTGCGCTCACGCCCTGCTCCTTGGCCCTGGCAACCCCCCGGAACCCTGACTGCATAAGATCACACCTGGGGTAAAGCCCTGGGATAGTACAGGCAAGACCCCTGCTGTCGACGAGTGTGGACTAGGAGCAACCCTCCTGGGGCTCCACCATCATCTGTGCTGGGACGCTGTCCCTTGAGGAATCTACCATCTGGTGGAGCAGGGTACTGCCTGCCTGTGTGTCATTGGACCATGCAGCGGATCTCCCGCTCTGGGCAGCTCCTCCGGTCACTGAGCTGCCTGTGGCCACGCCCTGTTCCTTGCACCCCCCCACCTCCACTGGAACCATGAATGCATAAGATCACATCTGGGGCAATCTCCTGGCCATGTCCGGCCAAGTTCCCCTGCTGTCTGTGGCTGTCCACGGTACATCCATGCCACACTTTACATTTCCATCTCACCATGTTACAATCCTCTGCATCCTTCAGCCACCACTTCTCTTCTTCTCTGGACTGCAGGGTTCCGATCCCTTCTATTCCCCCATACCCTGCATGCCGCAATGAGTTCTCGCTTTCTTCTAAATCTATGGTGCTGCTGCCATTGTTTGCGGTCTTCTTCACCCTCCTGTTTTCCACCTGTTGATATACTCTCTCTCTCTTTTCTCTATCTATAACGGCTTATTGCATTACGCTCTGCCTCTGTAGTCGTCCCTTTGTTGCTCACCATCAATTTCATAATCTAAATTACATTGTCCCTTCCCTCTTCTATTAACCTTTCTCCCTCCATCGAAATTGCCTTGTGGAACACCTGCTTGCTGTGCACAAAAGCCCATTCAGTCTTAGGCAATTTTCTCTGCTAACAGTTTCACTTTTTTGGTCTAACTGAGACCTGCTCACCCTCTTTAATACTGGAACCCCAGATGTTCACTGTATGCCTTCTTCGCCTTTCTCTCATACCCGTCTCCTGCCTGAATGTGGTGAGAGCATTGGCATTCTTTCCTTGACTTTTTTCACTCCTACCACTATTTCCTCCTACTTGCTTTCCTTCCCTACCTTTGAATTTCACTTTGCCTGCTTTTCTAAACCTCATCCTATTGCTTTTCTACCACCTCCTGGACTTGTTACATCATTTTGTGAGGATCTTGACACCCTCCTTTCATCTCTTCTTCCATTGCAGTCATCTCTTATTCTTCTTGGTGACTTCAATTTGTGTCTTACTTCCACCCACCGAAATCTCCCACTCCTTGCCTTACTTGACTCCTATCATCTTCTACCTATCCATAGCCCTCTCTCCCATCTCTCTGGCTCTCATCTTCATCTGATCTTTCCAACTATTCCAAGCATCTCCTCTCTTACTGCTGTTGCATTCCTTCCTTTGATCTCTTTCTTCTTACCTTCTCTCTTGCTTTACCCCCTCCACCTTCTGTTTCCCCATCATTTTTATTTATTTGTTAGGTATTTATAATGCGCATGTACAGCAAACGGTGTTTCAAGGCTCATCACCTTTTCAGTGCTGTGATCTGTGCTCTTTTTCTCCTGTACCTTTTATTGCTCACATCACTTCTTCTTTCTCTTGACACTTTCTCGTCACTTTCACCTGACTCTGCCATCTATACTTATCACCTTTCTCTTGGATGCTCTCGATACCCTATACCCTTCTTCAGCCTTTTGTCCCTCTTTGAGACATTCCCAGACATAGATGAATCCCTCCCACCGCTCATCCCAATGTATTCTACAAAGGGTTGAACGTCGATGGCTCAAATCACAATCATCAGTTGATCTTCTCTTCTTGTGTTCTGCTCACTCTGCTTATGATGCCCTGCTACTCAGTTGCTCCACCCCCCTCCAGTATTCACTCCTTCCAAGCCTCTACTTAAGGACTATAGACCAGCTCCAGTCAGAAAGCATTGAGTAGGCTGCTGGTCATATGACCAGTACCTGCCACTGAGTTGCACCGCCCGCCTACAGTGTCTGTGCCTTCCAAGCCTCTACTTAAGGACTGTAGGCCATCTCCAGACAGACAGATATGAGTAGGTTGCTGGTGACATGACCAGATCCTGATACTCAGGTGCGCCGGCTACCTGCTGTTTTCGCTCCTTCCAAGACTTTACTTAAGGACTGTAGGCCAGCTCTAGTTAAAGAGAATTGAGTAGGCTGCTGGTCAAGTGACCAGGCCTTGCCACTCAGTTGCTCCGCCCACCACCTATTTAATCAGTCCGTTTTAGGCGTTCTCATTGCTACTGTCCTCAGCAAAGGATGTGCAAAGATAGGGCCTCACCTGTTTTTGCCTATTCGGGCCTGATAGGGCCAATGGCCTCACCCGCAATGCTGCATTTCACCTACAAACTAATTGCTACTAGTACTACTCACCAAAACACATCACCATGTGTCTCCTCCCCCCACATCCCATCCACACTCTCACTAGGATCCGAATGGCCAAGTGCCCTGAGCAGCCCCGGCAAGCTTGCCCCCATCCAACACCCACAGACCACATGCACACGCCCTCTCATGTTGATCACTGCTTGCCCAGCAGTCGCTCATGCTGCAGAGATCACTGGCCTCATCTCGTACAACAACCTTGATAGCTTGTTCATCACTGAAACATGGTTTACCCCATCCTCCCCACATGTTCTCGACATCCTCCTATCCAAAGGCTACTGCATCCAACATGCCACCCGGCCAGGAAGGGAAAAAGGCGAAGTCGTAATCATACGAAGAAGTGACTGGCCCTGCTCCATCATCCCCTCTCCCAGAATAAGCTCATTTGAATTACTCGCCTGCCGGTTCCCTCTATCACACAAGGAATCCATCACTTTCCACCTCATCTACAGACCACCTTACAGGAGTGACTCTTTCATTGCAGACATCTCCAACTTACTCTGCTCTCCCAAATTAGCACATTGAAATAATGTCTTTCTGGGTGATTTTAATGCCCTGAGTCACAGGCTGACAAGCAGACTCGAAGCATGCTTTTTGCACTGACCACTTCCATGGACCTTAAGCAAATTGTGCTCTCCCCAATGTACAACAAAGGCAACTCCCTAGACTTAGGGCCTCATCACGAGTTGGGCAGTATCCCAGTGGTAATACCGCTGGGATACAGACCAAGGCTAATATCGCTACCACAACTCGGTCTGGTGCAATTTTGTTGTGCGTTGAGAGTCGTGAAGATATAGGAGACCTCCGTCCCCAAGTGCCGCACAGGGAGAATCACTTATCACTCCCTGTGCAACCCTTGAGGCCACAGGTGGAGAAGATCCAAAGCCGGAACTGAAGTACCAGGAACCCCCAGGTAGCTGTAAGGGAAGGCAATGATTACAATCCAAGCAAGCAGGGCACAACGAGTAATCAAACAGAGAACAATCAGGGTCTTACCGGGGACTTGATAGGAAGGACGTTGAACCTGAAAGGGAGGATGGTTCCAGGACTCACTCAGGCAAGGGACCGGATAGGACCAGATGTAATCCGTCAGTCTCCACCTGAAGAATTTTGTACCGGAATAAAGGGTCCCAACAGTCTGATTACAACCACCACTTGGGAGGCGTGACCCACCGTGCAGCGAGGGGATCTGGAAGATCCAAGAGAAGTCCGTTGAGCAAAAGATGGGTATGAAGCCAGGAAGAGCCGTCCGTGGAATAACCAAGAGCAAGATCCAGAGGGAGTCCGTGATTCAGTCCGAGGTCAAGAGCCGTGCTGAACAGAGGAGCCGGTGTCGCCGTAGCCAAAAGTGATCCGCAGGAAGTCCAAATAACAAGAGCAAGGTTTCAGCAAGCCGGGTAAGTAATAAGAGTAAGTTCGCCGCCAGTCAGGGTTTCCAAGGAAATCAGCTGTGAAGCGTGGAGTACAGGTACTGCCCGGTTTAAATACGTTCACCTCCTGGTCACGTGACGATGATTGGAGTCACGTGACCGTGAACCCGGGGCACATGACCGTATGGACGAGTCACGTGACCGGGTCAACACGGTACGAGGGCTCGAGCGGCTGCCTAATCTCCATGGCAACTGCCAATGGAAAAACGGCCGCAGGCGCGACTGAATAGCGTGCAGCGATTGTTTCGCCAGCGCGCGAGCCACACCGGGTTGCCTGTTTGAGCCCTGGGGGACAGGTGGAGGAGAGTGAGTGCTGGATGACGGGACATGGCCGGAGGTACGTACCGAAGACATGACAGAGCCCCCCCCCAAAGGCCCACGACCCCGTGGGCACGAAGGATGCTCCCGGTGAAACCGAGCAACCAGCCGGGGGGCCTGGACATCCGAGGCAGAGACCCAGGAACGCTCCTCCGGACCATAACCCAACCAATCGACCAGGTATTGCAGGCGACCTCTAAGAAAACGGGACCCTAGAATGATAGAGACCTCGAAAACATCAGGCACCCCCAGGGAGACAGGGGCAGGAGAGGGGCGAAGACGGGTTGAGGAGGGACAGGGCTTGAGGAGGGAGGTATGGAACACAGGATGAACCCGCCAAGAGGAAGGGAGAACCAGGCGATAGGCCACCGGGTTGATGACCCGGGAAACGACATAAGGACCCACGAAACGGGGCAACAGCTTGCGACAACCATTTAAGTGGAGATGACGGGAGGACAACCAAACCCGAGAACCAACGGGATACAAGGGTGCCATGGTACGCCTAGCGTCCGAGGAGGCCTTCATGGAAGCCTGCGCCTCCTGCAGATGAACGAGGACCTGGGCATGGAGGGACGTCATATCTCGAATGCAGGCTGCGGCGGCAGGGTTCTCGGAGGGTGAAATGTCAGGGACAGGGAGGAATCGGGGATGCTGACCATACATGGCATAGAACGGAGAGAAGCCCGTGGAAGAGTGTGTAGCGTTGTTGTAGGCAAACTCAGCATAACGGATGTTCTGTAACCAGGTTGTCTGTTGCTGCAGCATCAAACAAAGCAGATACTGCTCCATGGACTGGTTTGTTCTTTCCGTCTGACCATCGGTTTCCGGGTGGTAAGCGGAGGAGAACCGTGCATCGATACCTAGCAGAGCGGTCAGGGCACGCCAGAAACGGGAAGTAAACTGAGAACCACGATCGGACACCAGGACAGAAGGAAGGCCGTACAGGCAGAATATGGAATCAAAGAACAGTTTGGCCAAGACAGGGGCAGAAGGGATACCATGACAAGGAACGAAACGAGCCATTTTGGTGAAGACATCGACCACTACCCACACGGTGTCATACCCCTGAATCCTGGGTAAATCAGTCACGAAGTCCATTCTCAGGGTGTGCCAGGGCTTTGGCGGCACGGGTAATGGGCGTAATAGTCCCAACGGACGACCCCTACGATGCTTGCCCTGAGCACAGACCGAGCACGAGGCGACGTAACAGCCCACGTCCCGTCTCATGGAGGGCCACCAACACCAGCGTTTTAAGAGATCCAAGGTGCGGGCCTGGCCTGGGTGACCATTGACCGGGGCGTCATGTGACCACTCCAGGGCTAGGTTTCTGGTGTCAGTGGTAGGGAGGACTAGACGGTCCTGTACATACGGTAGACCGTTATGAAAGGAGGGATCCCATTCTGACAAATGATCGGGGTGTTTTTTTACCCAAGAGCGGATCTCCTCGAGTAGAGGTAGAGGAGGAGTACAAGTACAAATAACATGCCCCCGGGGCAAGAGCGTGTCAGGAAATACAGGTAACGAAACCCCCCCAGGGGAGCGAGACAAAGCGTCTGCCTTACTATGCTCAGAACCAGAGCGATGTTTAATCTGAAAGTCGAAAGCGGCGAAGAACAGGTGCCATCTGACCTGTCTGCTGTTAACGCATTTCAGGGCTGCCAGGTCTTGCAGGTTTCTGTGGTCGGTGTATACCGTGACCTTATGCTTGGCCCCCAACAAGTGATGACGCCAGGTACGAAAGGCGTCCATCACCGCCAGCAGCTCTTTTTCTGTTACGGTATAATGGGTTTCTGCAGGGTTAAACTTACGTGAATGAAAGGCTACAGGATGTAGCCGCCCCGTATTGGGACAGGCTTGTGACAGGATAGCCCCCAATGCGAAGGAAGAGGCGTCAGCCTCAACTACGTACGGCTGGTCAGGGTCGGGGTGCTGGAGCACAGGGGCAGTGGTGAAGGCGTTCTTCAACGCGTCAAAGGCCTGCTGGTGCATCACCTCCCATTCGAACGGGACAAGAGGACTGGTAAGGGAAGTGAGAGGAGACACAAGAGAAGAAAACCCAGAAATAAAACGCTGATAGAAATTGGCGAAACCCAGGAAGGATTGCAAGGATTTCAGGGTTTTTGGTGTTGGCCATTCGAGGACCGCCCGTACTTTGGCATGATTCATGGCTAGACCACCAGGTGTAATATTGAACCCCAAAAACTCCACGTTAGTTACATGGAACAAGCATTTTTCGGGTTTCACAAACAACGAGTGGTGTAGCAGCCGGGACAACACTTCTCGTACATGTTGGACATGTTCCTTCAATGTGTGAGAAAAAATGAGTATATCATCAAGATACACCACCACAAAAATGTCCAGGATGTCCGAGAAGACGTCATTCATGAAATGCTGAAAGGTGGCCGGGGCGTTGCATAGGCCGAAGGGCATGACTGTATACTCGTAAAGGCCATACCGCGTACAGAAGGCGGTCTTCCACTCGTCTCCCTTTCGGATGCGGACGAGATTATAGGCCCCCCGCAAATCCAACTTGGTATACATGGAGGCATGGGTTAAACGGTCTAGAAGAGGAGAGATGAGTGGAATCGGGTACCGGTTCTTAATAGTGATGGCATTGAGCCGACGGTAATCCACACAGGGGCGAAGGTCGCCCTCTTTTTTGGGCATGAAAAATATGGGGCTAGCTGCAGAAGATCTAGACGGTCGTATGTGACCCAGGTGCAGCGCTTTATCGATGTACTCTTTAAGCGTCAGATCCTCCGACATAGATAAAGAATAGATGCGGCCCGAGGGTACTACAGTCCCGGGAACCAAGTCAATCGGGCAATCATATGGGCGGTGAGGAGGGAGTACTTCGGAGGAGCCCTGATCAAATAGCATGCTGTAATCCCGATAAACCACAGGAATGTGATTGGTGACTAAACCCACTATGTGTGAAGCAGGGGGAATAACACCGCCCAGTATTGATAGTTGGGCAACCACACCAAGAGCCACTGCTGGGGTGTCAGTCTCTGTGTCTGCGGGTAGACAGAAGTTCTGGCAGAGCTCGGATTCGAAATATATCTGACCTGTTCCCCAATCGATATGCGGGTTGTGCTCTCGTAACCATGGTATGCCTATGATGATACCGAACTGGGGCATGGATATCAGATCGAAGTGGAGGGTTTCTCTATGGGTCGATTGGATGGTCAGGACGAGGGGAGCTGTCTGTTGCTTGATGGGACCAGAAACAAGCTCAGTCCCGTCGACTGCTTGAACCGGTTCGGGTCGGTGTTTGTTGATCAAAGGGAGATTCAGTGTCTGGGCTAGGGTGATATCGATATAGTTCCCGGAGGCCCCGGAATCTATGGTGATCTGTACGGGATGAGTGATACCAGGGGCAGGTTGTATGGTAGCTTCTACCTGGATGGGCCTGATTCGACCAAACGACGGAATGTGACTCGGGGAAGGGCATGGAGAACTCGATCCTACCCCCGTATCTAGGATCGAGCTGGACGAAAATCCGGTTTCTTAGTTTTGGGTTTTCAAGGACACTCCTTGACTAAATGCCCCCCCAATCCACAGTAAAAGCAGGCGTTCTCGGCCCTTCTGCGCTCCCTTTCCCTTGAGGTGATGGGACTCCTAACACCCCCTATTTGCATAGGCTCACTGGTGGATTCAGAGTAAGACGATGAGACGGCAGAGCCGGCAGACTGGGAGAATCCGGCCTCAGCCCTGCGTTCAGAGCGCCGTGCGTCCACTTGGAGTGCCAAATCCACCAGTGCCGAAAACTGAACTGGTAGGGACGGGACCATGGCCAGAGCGTCCTTCAAAGGGTTGTTTAGCCCTCTGTAGAATACTACCGATTTTTTGCTTTCGGGCCATGAGGTCTCAGCTGCTAGCTGATTGAATCGTGTGATGTACTCAATGAGGGAGCTCTTACCCTGCGATAAATCCAGTAATTCTAGATCATGGGATTGCGCTTTGTATCTGGTGTCAAACACTCTGGACATTTCTGTTATTAACTGGTCGAAATCATAGAGGGCAGGATGATTGTTTTCTAACAGCGGGTTTGCCCAAGCAGCAGCCGTGCCGGCTAGGTGTGATAGAGTGAATGCCGCCTTGGTGGTGGGGTCAGGAAAAGCAAGGGGTCGACACAGAAAGTGCAATTTACACTGGTTAAGGAAGGTTCTAAACTTCCTCGGGTCCCCATGGAACTTTTCTGGGGCAGCCAAAGGAAAGGGAGAGGGCAAGACCACCGGAACAGGAGCCGAGGGAGCCGGGAGTGGGTGTACAAAGGGTACAGAAGCTGGAGTGGCGTCACCCAGCTCTGGATCTGCGGGCAGGGGATGCTGGGCACTCTGTAATAGGTCGAGACGCTGATGGACTGCTGCATTAGCAGCCACCATGTCGGCCCGTAGTACCGTAAGTGCTTGGATAACAGCGGCCAGGGGGTCTTCAGCGGCGCCCTCCATATCTCACACGACTAGGCTTCACAGTCTGTTGTGCGTTGAGAGTCGTGAAGATATAGGAGACCTCCGTCCCCAAGTGCCGCACAGGGAGAATCACTTATCACTCCCTGTGCAACCCGTGAGGCCACAGGTGGAGAAGATCCGAAGCCGGAACTGAAGTACCAGGAACCCCCAGGTAGCTGTAAGGGAAGGCAATGATTACAATCCAAGCAAGCAGGGCACAACGAGTAATCAAACAGAGAACAATCAGGGTCTTACCGGGGACTTGATAGGAAGGACGTTGAACCTGAAAGGGAGGATGGTTCCAGGACTCACTCAGGCAAGGGACCGGATAGGACCAGATGTAATCCGTCAGTCTCCACCTGAAGAATTTTGTACCGGAATAAAGGGTCCCAACAGTCTGATTACAACCACCACTTGGGAGGCGTGACCCACCGTGCAGCGAGGGGATCTGGAAGATCCAAGAGAAGTCTGTTGAGCAAAAGATGGGTATGAAGCCAGGAAGAGCCGTCCGTGGAATAACCAAGAGCAAGATCCAGAGGGAGTCCGTGATTCAGTCCGAGGTCAAGAGCCGTGCTGAACAGAGGAGCCGGTGTCGCCGTAGCCAAAAGTGATCCGCAGGAAGTCCAAATAACAAGAGCAAGGTTTCAGGAAGCCGGGTAAGTAATACGAGTAAGTTCGCCGCCAGTCAGGGTCTCCAAGGAAATCAGCTGTGAAGCGTGGAGTACAGGTACTGCCCGGTTTAAATACGTTCACCTCCTGGTCACGTGACGATGATTGGAGTCACGTGACCGTGAACCCGGGGCACATGACCGTATGGACGAGTCACGTGACCGGGTCAACACGGTACGAGGGCTCGAGCGGCTGCCTAATCTCCATGGCAACTGCCAATGGAAAAACGGCCGCAGGCGCGACTGAATAGCGTGCGCCGATTGTTTCGCCAGCGCGCGAGCCACACCGGGTTGCCTGTTTGAGCCCTGGGGGACAGGTGGAGGAGAGTGAGTGCTGGATGACGGGACATGGCCGGAGGTACGTACCGAAGACATGACAAATTTGCACCGGATGATGAGTTGTGGGGGGTGGTAAATCCCCATTCCCCATTGGGGGCGTGCTATTCTCACCAGCAGTAATTGTACTGGTAGCAATAGCGCTGAAAACAGCCAAAAATTGTAGTTTTTACCTCCAGAAAATAGCTGGAGGTAAAAATTTGCTTTTTCTGCCCAACTCGTGATTTGGCCAGCCCTTAAAGTGGCGGTAATACCGTTACCACCGCATTTAAGGGCTCAGGCCAAACTCGTGATGAGGCCCTTAGTCTTCACATTATCACCCTGCATCAACTGTGCAGACCTTATCACACTTGACTTGTCTGACCACGCCACCATCCCATTATCAGTCACCCACTCATCTATGGCTCACAAAGGTCAGGCTAAATGCCCCCTCACTCAACACCTTTCATTCAAAGCCTTCCTGATAAATGAGCTAGAAGCAAACTTTGCAGACTTCCCCACCATAGGGAATGCCTTGGGCCTCCTGGAATTATTCAGCAACTCTGCTATGAAACTGGTGGACACTCATGCCCCCCTAAAACTCAGCTGGGCTAAGACCACACCATCCGCCACATGACACACCACTTAGCTAGCCTCCAACAAATGCTTAATCACAGTGCCGGTAAGGTACCGGCACTGTTGTTACCGGACCAGCATAATCTGAGTTCTGCGTGCAGGTGTCTTCCCGCCCGCCAGTTCTGACCTGGTGGGCATTACGGCACCTGCTCGCAGATCTTGACAGTAGAACCGGCACCATTATGAATGGTTCCGGTGCTACCATCCTCCTCATTCCCTCATTCCCATTGAGTCCAATGGGCCTCGAATGGGAATGGGGAGTAATTTTTTCTGCCGTCCGGCAATGAGTAATTACCGGGACCGCCGGGGCTGTAATGCCGCAGTAAGTCCCCATTGCCAGGCATCGAAAAAAAAAATTACTCCGGGTCATAATGAGCTCCCAAAACTTGGTAGGCCGCACCATCCTCACATTTCTGCACCCAAACCGTAGGATTCTGATTACCAAGGACAAAGTAAATTACTACTCTACCACCATTGCGGCAGCCTCTAATGGCAGTAAAGAACTCTTTGAAGTGGTAAAGCATTGTACCAAACTCTCACCTGAACCCGAGGTGCCAGCTACTCAGGAAAAATGCTGTGTCAACACGATATGGAAGGCAAACCACCTTTGGCTCCCTCTCCTCCTCTTCATCCTCAAACCGCAGGCGTAGATGGAACAGCAGAAAGTCAGGGATTTTACTCAATGAAAGATTAGAAAGCAGCAGCATACACCAATCCTACTTTTGCACCTCCAGCATATAGCAGCAAAGGCACACTTAGTGGCGCAAGGCAAACAAATAAAAAAGCACAGTATAACAGTGGCTAATGTAAGGAGCACAGCGAACTACAAGCCAAACTGAAGGAAAATGACTTGGGAAGGACAGGACATAGTAGAGGTCATGAGGCGATAGTCTCGCCGAACGGATGGGTAGGTGGACAGATATTGCTTAAACTGGATGGAAAAGCCACACGTGAGATGGGAAATAGGGGAGAGGAAGCTCCAAATTACAAAGATATGGAGGAGGAATCTAAGGAATGGACAGAAGTAATGGCGGAAGTACGGAGAAGAGAAAGGGAAGAGAAGGAGGAATATCATAGGTCAAAAAGAGAATGAGAGTGAGCGGAGGAAAGGGAGGCAGAGGAAAGAGAGAAGAAAAATCCGAGAGAGCTAGAGGAAACAGAGAAGAAAGGCTGAAGAAAGGCAGGAGAGCAGGAGAGACAATTACAAATAAAGAGAGAGAAAAGAAGGTTGGAAGTCAAGCGACTCATTAAAGAGCGCTGATGCAGAGAAGAAGAGGAAGATAGGAGACGTGTCCGGGAAAGAGATGAAAGAAGGGAGAGACGTTTTAAGAAAGGGGTGGATGTTAGAACGGACTTGACACATCTGAATGAAGATGACAGGGAAGGGATACGAAGAAAACTAGGGGAACTTCACAGAAGAAGTGGAGATAGTTTGGCTGCCCTGCAGACGAGTAGAGGTAGCACAGGGCCTTCGTTGAAGGGGGAATGAGGTTTTACAGTTCGAGCAAGGGAAAACGATTGGACAAACCGATGTTGAGGAGGCTTAGTTATGAGGACGAAAGAGAAGAGGACAGTGACAATAGTATTGGAATCATGGGGTCAAATGAAGAACAATGGGAAAGTGATGATGACGAGGGGGAGAGGCCTCGCCGCCACTCCAGGGAAACATGTTCTGACAGAAACACAGCATGGAGTGAAGAGGAAGACATGGAAAGAGAAGAGGGAGACCTGAGGGATGACTGGAGTGTCCAAGTGACAGTTCACACAGTGCAGATTAAATTACCCCATCTGCACAGTGGCTCAGAGCCCTGTCAGGATGGAAACAGACAGAGATGACAAAGGCATTTACTGCCACTAAAGACATTGGAAGACAGGATGGAGAAATTAGACTGATATAGTTTCCATTATTAGAAAAGGGTGACGGACAACCTCACTATATTCCTTGGCAACAGATGGATAAGAAAAATTTAAGATGCAAGCTACCGTCGTTGACTACTAGGGTTGGGAAATGGATTCACAAACTTGAAAGACTGACAACAGGTACAACACTGGCAGTGGGCGACATGAAGGCCTACTTTCAGCCATTCTCGGGGAGGTAGCAGACGATGTTTGGAAAAAAGCAGGCTACCCCAGACTGACAGCACAAAACACAGCTCACAATGGCACACCATTCAATAACTGCTGAGCAACCGTATCACAAGCTCTAAGTGTACAGTATCCAAACACATCAGACATAAGCGCGATCATGGTTCACAAAATGCGAGAGGATGAAGACCCACTTCAATATATTCAGGAGATTCAAGAGTGTTGGTTTCTCGAGACGAGAGAGCCATGGGATAAAATGGTGGGGTTGTTTTGCCACAGTTATGGCAAAGGCTGCCAGAACAGGTACAGAAACAGCTGAAGACGTTAGTGGTGATGGTGGCTAATCCATGGTCAGAAATCCATCTAACTATAGTGCACTATTGCTGGTAGATGCAAGAGAATCCGAGAAAGAAGCGTGATTAGAGGATGCGGGAAAGAAGCAAAGTTAGTGCAGAAAAAACTATCGTAGTATACAATGGAAGGGGTGACGTCACCCAGAATATACAAAATCGACTGCAGGCAATAAGGGGAGGTTTTTCAGGAAGGGGTAAAACAAATCATTGGCCATGGGGAGGAGTGTCCCGGGGAAGAGGGTTTGTACATCCAATGCAGCAGGGCACAGACAGATTTAATGGGGGACAGCCAAGACCGATGGGGGTCCCATACAATGCTGGCTATATTGAAGGGTAGGTTATATAGCTTGAATGTGCAAAAGCATAGGTGGAATGCAATAGAATGGGGGGATGCCACATCAACAGACATATCAGGCAGAGAAAACAGACTATCATGCCGAGGATCACATGCAAGCACAGGCATATGCACCACAATCGGTGAACATACAAAACATGCAAATGCAGTCATCTCAGCCCCATAACTGGAACACATGCACATGCAGCTATCTCAACCAGCACAGCAAGCGCTGGTGCAGCAGAACATTGTAACAACGACACAAGCAGACTCCACGATGCAGACTCCCAGGCAAAAACTGCGAGGAATAATTGTAGTGGGGGAAATCCATTTAAAGAGACAGAAATGTAATTTTATCCACAATAGGACAGCCCACAGACAAACTTGATGAGTTTGTTGCAATCAGTTACACCCAACCCGAATGAGGAACCACATATAGGGGTGACAATAGATGAAAATACTTTCTCCTTTGTCGTAGCTAACGGGGAACTCTATTCTGTTTTAGGGAGGGAAGTTCCCTGATGTCAGGCATTGCTATGAATGTGCAGGGATTCTCTGGGGCTACAGATTTGGTCCCTTGTATTGGCAAACTCCCACTTTCCATGGGAGAACCCTACCTGACTAGGCTATTGTTATATTCCGACAGATACCAGTACACAATATTGGGTAGGGACATGATGAGCTGAATTAACATGACCATTTCTTATACAGACCAAGGGATAGTGTGCTCGACCAGGAACTACGTGAATGTGAGGGAACCTATTCAGGCATATTGCGGGCAGACTGTACAGAGGGGGTGCCAGCAGACCTAAAGATTTTCCAATATGGAGTGGAAGTGCTAATAGCATGGCTTCCAGGGATACAAGGCAGGCTATTACACATACCCAACAAGTTCTTGTTTAGACAAGAGATTTTTTTAGATGAGAAGGAAGGACAAGTGATACCGCTAGAACTAGAAGTGGTTATAGTAAAAGACGAGAGAATAGTGCTGTATGGGACTGATGACACAATATGGTCATGGAGGACAGTAATCGCATTAGGGGAAGGGCACAGGCTGACTGACGTGACAGATGAGGAACTGTTCAAGACGATCGTTCAGATCTTGAGACAGTGGGCCTCATTACGAGTCCGGCAGTAACCGAGCCGGAAAAAACGGCAGGTTACCACCAGACCCGTATTACCATTTCGCCTCTGTGATTCCCGGAATCACCGGGGCATTACGACCCCAGCGACCCGGGAATTCCGGAGGCAGAATTGTGTATGTTCCCATTCTCATGGAGCCCCATAGGACTCCATGGGGATGGGGACTATGGAAACACCGGCTCCGTCTATGACAGAGCCGGTGTTTCCATGTCCGCCTGCAGGTGGGTGGTGTTAAACCCGCCAGGTCTGACCTGGCGGGAGTGACACCTCCCGCCTGCAGGACTCTTAATCAGCCGGTCCGGAAAGAATGGTGGCAGTGGTTTTACCACCACCGTTCTTTCCGGACCAGCAGGGTCGTAATGAGGCCCAGTGTTTTTCATGAGCCTTACACATTTGGTGAGAATACATTACAGAGACGTGCCACAGAGAATGGTTTTGTTGCAAAGGGCACGACCACCATTTCTTGAGGAATACTTGGGATAAGTACCCAGCATCATATGGACAAACAGTCCATTTGACTTGGGTCTTTTAAAAGGGATAGGAGCTGTTAAAATTAAGCTCATGCCAGGGGCTAACCTACCAAGGGCAAGACAAAATCCCCTATCAAAAGAGACAGACAAGGGCATTTATGAGACGATTGCCACGTTAGCGAACCAAGGAATTCTAGTGCTTCAGAGTCACAGTGAAACACAGCTGTGTACTCGGTGAAGAAGGCAACAGGAAGATCATGGCGTTTTATTCAGCATTTGCGTCCTTTAAATCAAATTGTTGAGGCAGAATTTCTGCTAGTTCCCAATCCAGCGACAATTCTATTTGGCATCCCGCCGGAAGCTACTCATTTCATGGTAATAGGTTTGAAGAATGCCCTCTTTTCTATATGACTTAACAAAGATGCACAGGACTTGACTTCCTTTCTGTATAGAAAACGGAAATGGAAACACACGAGATTACCACATGGGTACTGTGAATCACCCCCTATCTTTGAAAGTGTCCTCCAGTTGGACCTCAACAAAATGCATACATATGGAGGGTACCATCATTCGGTAAGCAGACGACATTTTGGTTTGCAACAAGTCTGAAGAGCAGTGTCGAAATGACTCAGTATACCTATTGAGAGTATAAGCAGAGAAGGGTTACACTGTAGACAAAGTAAAATTACAATATTGCCAGGAGGATGTGTTGTACATTAGACAGCTGATATCGCAGGAAGGACGAAGGGTAATTCCAGAAAGGCCAGAGGCGATCTCCTGAAAGCTGATGCCAAAGACAGTGAGAGAAATTCAGCAATAGTTGTGCCGTTGTAATTATTTCAGAGCCAGGTAATTCAACTACAGCACATACACAAGACCATTATTAAGTGGGCTCCATAAGGCACAGAGAGGGGATGGTAACCTATCATGGACACAAAAAATGACTGAAGCATTTGAGGAGCTGGAGAAGGCCATAACCACAGCTCCAGTGCTAGGTATCCCTGATTACCATTACACATTTTATTTGTTCTCACACCCCAACTGAGCAGTGATGGCTGTGGTACTCATGCAAAAGACAACCTTAGGACACAAGCCAATGGCGTGCTATAGTGGGGGGTTAGACCCAGTGATCAGGGCACATTACCCATGCAAACAAGCTTTAGCTGCTGCTGCATTTGAAAGTATCACAATGAGGTGCAGCACCACACTTTAAGTGGAGCATGCCCTCTTCGCGAACCTCAAAAAACTCAAAAGCACATTGACTACCCAGAGAACATCTGGATATGAAGTAATTATCTTGAATCCAACGATAGAAGTAGTAAGATGCAGAATTGTAAACCCAGCGACATTCCTAGCTGAACCTGTGAAAGAGGGAGACTATCTGATCGAATGTAATACGTACATGGAACAGTATAAACACATTCCCAAAGTGGGAGAGAATACTCTCGAGGAGGGAGAAGTACTTTATATTGACCGGTCCTTGATGATAGAACAGGTGACAGGGAAAGACATACTGGGGCGGCAGTGGTGAAAATTAAATCAGACGGACAACTGAAGTAGTAGCAAGAGCGAGATTGCCTTCATATTTTTCAGCGCAAGCAGCAGAATTAGTGGCTCTCATAATGGCATTAGAAGTGCGCAAGGACCAGGAAGTCACAGTGTATTCTGATTCAGCCTATGTGATGTCTACAGTACACGCTGGACTGTCTCAATGATCAAGGAGGAGCATCTGACATGCTGATGGCAACCAGTGCAGCACTCGCCCCTAATGGGCAGACTCATAGATGCGCTACAACTCCCATCAGCCATAGTGGTCATGAAGTGTCAAGCACACACAAAGGGTGGCGGGGGCTTAGTTTCCTGTGGCAATAAAGCCAGAGACACAGAAACGAAGCTTGCAGTATATTTTACATAAATAAATGAGTTTGATACTCCATCGTACAAACGTATCCGCGTGCAGAATATGATCTGAAAATGGAGTTCCAAGGGAAGGCACTGGTAAAAGAAAAGAAGCTTTGTGTGAAGAGGGGATGTTCAATATCCTCTACAGATGCCTTGTGGTGACAGGAGACCACAGCAAGTTATGATCCCAGTAGCATTATGGCAGTTTTCACTTAGGCAATTGCATCATCCCACTCATCTAAATAGGGATGTACTTGCTGCACACATTGGGGAAGAGTTGTTCTGTGCAAATACGGCAGAGCATAGAGCCGCATTCATGGACAACTGTATTTTTTCTAAGAAATGTGAAGTGGGCCATACTTTATGCGTAGTGCAGAGAGCAATGCCCTACCCAATTGGGTCTTTCTAACACCTCCATGTAGACTATGTTGACATTATCCAAGTATGCCAAGGCTACCACTACATGATAGTGGTTATATGCCCATTTTTCTGGTGGATCAAAGCCGGTCCCTGTTCACACACTGATGCTCTCAAAGCCACTAAATTCCTCCTTAAAGAGGTATTCCGACGTTGGGGGGTGTACGAGGTCCTGCAGTCTGACAATGGACCTCACTTTGTAAATGAGACTTTTGAGCATATCATGGCTCTACTTGGAATCAAGCACAATTTTTACTGTGCTTATCACCCACAAGTGATTGGAGTATGCAAGTGCCTCAATGGCCTGCTGAAAGAGGAAATAGCAAAAATTATAGCCACTTCAAAAAAGGGGTGGGTCCATTGCCTGCCTTAGCCCTATTCATATTGTGCAACCAGCCTGGATCTGACCACCACTTAAAACCCCATGAGGTGGTGACAGAGCGCTGCATGCAACTCAAACTTGCTCCTCCTACTAAAGCACTGACAGACAGCCACAAATCTGCTGTTGTCCTAGGAGATGAAATGCATGATTATATTCCTTCGAAGATGGGTAGTGTTTCTTTTTATCTCTCGGCAGCTTCAATCCCAGCAGGAGAGATCAAAGAAGAGTGAGGAAGACCATACCCCAGAAATGATCAAGAACTTTTAAAACTGACACTATTTTACCTAGGGGACACTGTTCTTCTATGTAATTTTGCTCAGCCTTGGTTCAAGCCAAGTTTCGAGGGACCCTATCTTGTCAAGCAGGCCACTGACCATGTGGTTAAGTTGAGTGGTAAAAGAGTCTGAAACTATATCAAAGATGTTAAACCCTGCCGAGGTGAGATCTACTCAATCGAGAGCAAAGACAATTTGATACAAGAAGAACCAGACAAAGGGGAATTACCACAAGCAAGATTGACTTGTTCTATGGCTAAAGTTAGGGAAGGAAAAAATGCACAATAAGATGAGGTACACTATCTTTTCTTCACAATATGTATTCATCGTGAAAGTAAAGGACTGTTTAAAATACATGATTCCATACCTGCACACAACCTTTCAGCAGCACTTTATTAGATTTGTAGTTGAATCAGAGACTGAACGGATGATCCGGCCTCAATTGCGCTTTCATGCTTTTCTGCTTTACGTGGCACAAACATACCCACAGTTGACCCACGGAAACCCATCTATTATGACCTCTCTTAGTGATACAAGAATAGGGGTAGTTTGGGAGGGGTTGTTTTATGCAGCACTCTCAAAATAATTTAGGCGAAGAGCTTAACCTAACACACTAAAATCATAATTATGCCTTTTTTAGGTGATTTTTACAGATATTCGGAGCAACACAAGAAAACATTTGGTACTAAAAAAATGGGAACTGTAATTCGAACTGTTGTATTGATGTTTTGTGCCTTTTGTTGTCTCTACCTCTTTACCCTCCTTGCATTAAAAAGAATTTTGTTTTTGCATTCACATGCCTTGCCCCCTACTATCTGGGCAGATGACAAGTGCTGCCAAAGAGGTAAAAAGACTCAAACGCAGTGCAGACGTAGACCGTGACCAGGTAAATTTGTACTTGTTTTGCCCCATATTTTTGATAACATCTGGTACAAGAACAGGGCCAATGTAGGGAAAGAAACAATGAAGGTGGGCTGTTATGTATGCTCTCTCATTCCCTCCGCCATGAGTACATCCAGGACCTTCATAGCAACTGAAGTTCTGACTGCCAGATCACAATGCCTCATGCATTTGTTACTCTGCACAACCATAGAGGCTGATACAAAGCGAGACGGGCCACATTCAGATGGATGTCGTGGAAAACGTTCCTGTATGAAGATAGTTACATCAAGACTCTAGAAATGATAGATGACTACTGTAGTACAGACAAAACAATAGAATGCATCTCTTACGGTCCACACAAAGAAGATGCAAAGATAGTGACACAAAAAGAATTACAATGCCACGAGATAGGACAAAGGGGAGATGGAAGGAATGCCAGGCTGCTGGGAGAGACCACAGCTATTAGTGTACAGGCAAATGTACATAGCAGAAGGATGGAAAGAAGCAGTGGTTGGGAAAAAAGCACATGCGCTCCTAACAGTTTCAGTAGAAATAGTGCAAAAAGAAAATGACTACTGCCTCAAGGATTGGGAAGCAAGTGCAAATTTGCTCACATGGGTAAAAAATGAAGCAGGTCCTATGCCAATTCTACCACTCAAGAATAATTTGTTATGTTTCCAGAATGATGGTCCAGTCAAGGTTGGAGAGATTAAAGAATGCAAGCAAATTTCAAAGATACCAGGCATAAAGGTTGGTACCCAGTGCTCATGGACCACTACTGAGCCTGTGGATCGAAGGCGTACATGCAGTTGCCACCTAATTGGGGACGGATATGTTCTGTTATGTTATGTTGCTTGGCATTTATCTAGCGCCTTATGTATCATTGGTATGACCTCAAAGCGCTGGTAGGTTGAACGCCCTCGGCACCGTAGTTCAAGTCAGTAGAGAGAGAGAGAGACGTTTAGTGCGTGGGCACACCGGATATGTGTGCAGTTGGTGTGGTTGTTGCATGATAGCTGCTTCGTAACAGTAGGTGTGGTGCTGAGGAAATCAGTTAGATGTGTTCAGTCTAGAGGGTGAACACCCAGACTGCGTTCTGGCTGCGTTAGGCCTGAGGAGACGCTTAAGCTAGCAGTATGTGCTCAGCTAACTGTGTTATATTAGGCCGATGAGCGGTTTGTGGGGCATATTAGTATGACAACAGCTATACTGAATGTGTCATAGTATAGCTGTGTTCTAGTTGAGTGATGGTGTATAGGAGAGAGTAAGCGTAGTAGTGTGATATGGAGGTTGTCAGTAAAGAGCCTGCGACCAGGCACAAGAGCGGAACAGGGGGCGTACATAGCGGTATACATATACAAAGGGATGGATAGGGTAAACATGTGGTAGGATAACATTGGGTGTATGGTACATCGCATATACATAGCATAAATATGAGATACAGGGATATATCGAGGTATATCTACTCGATCCTGTCTGTCCTTTCATCCACTCCATTCACTCTATCCTTTCCATCTACTCGGTTCACCCTATCCTTTTCTTCCACTCCATTTACTTTTTCCGTCCGTTCTATCCAATCCATCCACTCTATCCACTCCATCTTCTCCATCTATTTCGTCCTCTCCATTCACCATATATTGTCCATCTGTTTCATCCTTTCCATTCACTCCATCTGTTCTATCTATACCATCCTTTCCCTTATTTTCCCTTTTTTCATCTAGTCCATCTACTCCATCCACTCTATCATTCATCCACTCTATCTTTTCCATCCATTCCATACACTCCAGGGCGTTCTATTCATCCGTTCCATCCGCTTCTTTTGTTCCATCTGCCTCATCTCTTCCATCTGCTTCATCTGTTCCATCCGCTTCATCTGTTCCATCTGTTTCATCTGTTCCATCCGCTTCATCTGTTCCATCCGTTCCATCTGCTTCATCCATTCGATCCGCTTCGTCCATTCCATCTGCTTCGTCCGTTCCATCCACTTCGTCCGTTTCATCCACTCTGCCCACTCTGCCCGCTCCGTCTGCTCCATCTACATCATCCAATTCATCCATCCATGCCATCTACTCTATCCATCTATTTATTTCATCTATCCATCTATCCACTGCATCTATCAATCTATCTACTCCATCCATCCATCCATCCATGCATCTACTCCATCCATCAATCTATCCACTCCATCCACTCCATAAATCTATCCACTACATCAATCTATCCACTCTATCCATCTATCAACTCTATCCATCTATCAACTCTCTCCGTCTATTCACTCTGTCTTTTCCATCCGTACCATGTGCTTCATCCACTCCATCTACTCATCCACTTCATCCGTTCCATCAACTTCATCCGTTCCATCTGTTCTATCTACTTTGTCCGTTCCGTTCAATGTAATCAATGTAATCTTTCCATTCACTTCTTCCTTTCTATCTGCTTCATCCGTACTATCCGCTTCATCCGTTCCACCCACTTCATCTGTTCCGTCTACTTCATCCGTACCATCTACTTTATCCGTTCAATCCACTTCATCCGTTCCGTCCACTCCATCTGTTCCGTCCATTCTATCTGTTCCATCCACTCTATCTGTTCCATCCACTTCATCCGTTCATCCACTTCATCCGTTCCATCCACTCATCTCCTCCATTCTCTCCATCAACTCGTCTTCACTATCCACTCCATCCCCTCACCCTCTCCATCCACTCCATCTACTTGTCTCCTCTATCCACTCAAACCATTCTACCCGCTTCATCCATTCGATACACTTCATCCATTCCATCCATATTCTGCATCCTTCCCATCCGTTCCATATGTTCCATCCACTTGGTCAATTCCATCCGTTCTATCCACTCCATCTACTCCATCCATTCATCCCCTCCATCCACTCGATCCACTTCATCCATTCCATCTACCCACTCTATCCTTCTCATCTGTTCCATCCACTCGATCATTTCCATTCTTTCTATCCATTCCATCCTCTCAATCTGCTCCATCCACTCATGCCCTCAATCCCCTTCATCCACTCAATCTGCTTCATCTATTCCATCCACCCACTCCATCCATTCTATCCGTTCCATCCACCTGATTAATTCCGTCCATTTTATCCACTCTATCCACTCCATCTACTCCATCCACTCATTCTCTCGATCCACTTCATCCATTCCATTTTATCACTCCATCATTCCCATCCATTTCAACCATTCGATCAATTCTATCCACTCCATCTATTCCATCCGCTCCAGTCGTTCCAGCCGTTCCATCCACTCCAGCCGTACCAACCAGTCCAGCCGTTCCATCCACTCCAGCCGTTCCATCCACTCTAGCCGTTCCATCCACTCCCGCTGTTTCATCCACTCCAGCCGTTCTATCCACTCTAGCCGTTCCATCCACTCCAGCCATTCCAACCACTTCAACCACTTCATGGACTCCATCTGTTCCAACCGTTCCATCCATTTCATCCACTTCATCCGTTCCATCCACTTTGTCCGTTCCATCACCTTCGTCCGTTCCATCCGCTTCAACTGTTCCATCCACTTCATTCGTTCCATTCAGTCTATCCATTTTAGTTAAACTATCGGTTATTAGTCTTTCAATCTATTCGAACGACTCTCTTTGCTCTATTATTTTCTTTGTTCCACAACCGTGGGTTTCAGTTTATTGTGGCTACTTACTCCGTTTGTTCCAAGTGTCGTTTTATTTATTTATTTATTTTAAGGGAAGAGCAACGTTTTCAGTAGTTTGCGGAATTACATGTAATCTTTGGTGAGTCAAATGGGGGGTGGGAGCGAGTTCCACAGAGTGGGGGCCAGGGCTGAGAATGATGAACCTCCTAACCTGACTGAGTTGGTGTTTGGTATCACTAAGAGGAGGGCAGAGCTCGATCTTAGAGTGCGAGGTGGCTGGTAGGGTTTTAGCTTGTCCTGTAGATATAGGGGTACGGTTTTATGCATTGCTCGGTGGGAGATGCATAAGGTTTTGAAAGTCACCATCTGGGAGCCAGTGGAGAGTTCTGAGAGCTGGAGAGGTGTGATCTCTTGGGCCAAGTGCAAGAAGAAGTTTGGCTGCAGCGTTTTGTGCTCTTTTTAGTTTGATTAGGTGATATGCTTGGACTCCGAGGTAGAGGGAGTTGGCATAGGCCAGTCTTGACATTACAATAGATTGGACAGCGGCGAGTCTGTTGGGAAAGGAGAGTGACGGAAAGATGCGTCTAAGAATTTTGAGGTGGTAATGGCAGGACTTAGAGACGTTGTTGATTTGGCGAGAGAGGGTTAGGTCAGAGTCGAGAGTGCATCCAAGGTTTTTTACTGTGGTTGGGGGTTTGCCCATGAATGATGGCCAAGGTAGAGTGTGGGGGAGCAGCTCGGTATTGCCGCACACCATGATTTCAGTTTTGATGGGGTTTAAGAGGGGATGGTTTGTGGTCATCCAGCGATCGATGTCAAGGAGGCAGGCAACGAGGTCGGGCTGACAGTTGGGGTTTGAGTTGAGGAGTTTTAGGACTAAATGGGTGTCATCAGCATAGTTATAGCACAGAATACTGTATGATCGGATTATTCCCTGGAGGGTGGACATGTAGAGGTTGAACAGGAGGGCTGATAGGCACACTCCTTGTGGAACTCCGGTATTGACTGGTCGGGCAGCAGAAGCAAAGGAGGAGTGCAGGGTTATTTGGCTCCTATTGTTGAGGAAGGATGCTATCCACTTGAGAGCATTTCCACAGATTCCTAGGGAGTGGAGATGGTCTAGGAGGATTGAGTCGTTGATTGTGTCAAAGGTGGCAGATAGGTCTAGAAGGATTAGTGCAGCGCATCCAGCAGAGTCTGCAGTGATCTTGAGGTCATCCCAGATTGAGGTCAGAGTGGTTTCGGTTCCGTGTCGAGGTCTGAAGCCTGATTGCGCAGGGCGTAGCAGATTGTTGGCTTCAACAAAGGCATTTAGTTGAGAGTATGCGGCTCGATTGATGAGTTTAGCAAGGAACCTGGTGTTTGAGATGGGGCGGTAGTTTTGGGTTGAGAGGGTCGAGGGAAGACTTTTTTAGAAGAGGCTTGTCATGAGCAGTTTTGAAGGCGTCAGGGAAAATTCTCGAGGAGAGGGAGTCATTTATGATGGTTCTTGCGTGCTCTCCTGTGCAGATGGATGCAAATATTTCTTTGAGGGTTGAGGCAGGGCAGGAGTCTAGGGGGGACCCGGATGGTTTCCGGGTGGAGTGAAGTTTGAGAAATTGGTCTTTTGATATTGGTGTGGACGTGTCGAAGTTCCCAGGGTAAGCGGGGGGTGAAAGGTAAGCTGGGTGGATTACATGGCAGGACACGAGGGCCAGTTTGTTGTTTAGAGAATTAGTTCTTTCAAGAGCAGTGTTGTAGAAGTGGAGAGAGAGTGAGTCGCAGCGTGACTCAGATGGGGTTGATTGGGTGGTGGTACAGGTTGGTTTGGTGAATTCAGAGAGGATTTTGTGGAGTTCCTTGCTGGGGTTTTCACAGTTGAGAATTCGAGAGTTGTAGTGGACTTTTTTTGCTTTTCAGATTTTGGCTTTGTAGTGGCGATGGTGGTGGGCCAGGGTGGATCTACTCAGGATATTTTCTGCCACTTGCATTAGAGGGATTTATACAGTTGTTTTGCAGTTTTCAGTTCTGGTGTAAACCATCTGGGAAAAGGGCCATGGCGAGTAGAAGATTGGCAGGTGGGTTTGAGTGGGATTAATGAGATACTGAGCCATGAGTCAAAGGCATCAATAGTTAAGGGTTCATTGCGTGGGGTGGTTGGGGCAGGAGCTTAAATTAGTGCATTGGCTAGGACTGGGATGATTTTTAGTTTTTTCCAGCATTTGCATTGATCCGGGGGTTCTGGTTCGGGTATGGGGAGGAGGGCGGGTGAGCGAATGGTGAAAGGCACAATGAAGTGAAGCTCACAATAAAGCTCTCGTAGAGCTAAACACACCAGCATTAGTAGTGCACCAGAAAGATATACAAGTAGACAGATTTCCCAAGATGGATGCTCATCAAAAGAAGAAGAGATCTATCAAGCTGACAAGAGTGAAGAGAGGGAACTATGCATCATCAAAAATGGGAGATGCGTTGGACGCAATCCCCCCAGAACATAGGCTGTTCAACAGGACCGGGATGTTCTTTGCGTCCATCGTTCCAGCAGTTCAAGGTAATGTGAATGCCAAATGGCTCCAGATCATGTGTTGGGAGCTGATGCATACGATGGATGCCATCAAGGAAGAATTGAGAGCTGTCAGGTTAATGATCCTCCAGAACCGATACATTCTGGACCTCCTCACAGCCATGGAATGAGGCGTTTGTGCCAAGATCGGACATTCTTGCTGTACATTCACACCTGCCCATGATGAAGCGAATGGGACCTTGACAGAGGCCATGACCCAACTATCAGAATTACAAATTAAAATGGAAGCAGTGACAAACGCCATAGGGAAGGACGAGGGCTGGTTGTCATATATCTTCTCATCGATACCATCATGGGCTGAAGGTACTGGTAGCAGCATTGGTACTAGTGTTATTCACCTTCTGTGTCATCAGAGCAGCAATATCATAATGCAGGAAGACCACTGAAACCGAGGAAGATGAAGAAACAAAGACACGCAATGCACTGAAATTGCAGTTGACGCAGTGTCCTCTGTTCCCTGAATGAAGAGTGTTCGAGTTTCCCTTCAACACACGTGACTGTTGGGAAACCTGGGTCTGGTGCAACACTAGTGGAGACTGCAATTATCTGACCTGGAGTTTGCACGACCTTGCAAAATGTCATGGACAATTTGGAGGAATAACAAAGGTTTGGCTCCTGAAATTGCGTGTGAACAGGGAGAGTCATCTAGGTAATGTGGTCGACTCGTTGACTAGAGGGGGGTTGAGGACAGTGGTCCAAGTGTGGCCCTTGTGACCCCCACCTGACTCACAGCCCAAAGCAGAGAAATGACAGATGCACATCACTCCTAGGCCCTTCATCACCATTGTTGATGTTTCACAGACGTGAGAAACATCACTCTCTCAGACAGCCATTTAAGCCATACCCTACTGATGATATGGAGGAGGTAGAGTTGTCATCAATCAAACAGGTCGACTGACTATTACTCGAGAAGTTAATGAATTCATCACTGACATCATGACATCATGACATGGGTGCACGTAGACATGAAATACATAGGCATCCATGAACGAAGCTACGCAAACATACATTAGATTATTGCAGGTAGACATGAAACAAATTCCTATGACTTATGCAGATAGATGAAGGACACATATATATATATATATATATATATATATATATATATATATATATATATATATATATATATATATATAGTTTGCCAAAGCAGAAACTGCAAGATGCCAAGAATACATATATCCAGCTTGCCCATGCTTAATTGTAACTAACATGGAAAGCCATAAGAACAAAAGTTTAAGCTATAGGTGCGCTAAAGTGAATGAGAAATGGGAGACATACTTCAAATACATGGAGGGGCTGACAGCTTGATTCGGTTAAAGGCAGGCAGACAGAGCCTCCAGCACAGACACGGTGCACACCCTAGCCAAGGATGAGTATAGACGGAAAGTTTCCAATTACCAAGACAATAAGGCATCTACAAGGAATGCAGTCAAAAATCCTCATAATTACAACCAGGAGAGCTCCATTTCGTGGTCTCTACACAAGTGACCTGGAAGAGCAGGACAATGCCTATTCACTCAAGGTAGATAGAGGAAAGCTGTTCCCATCGAACCAGAGGTGTGAAGATACAAGTGTTGCTCAAATTTAACAACTGAATGTACTCTCTCAGGCTTATGTGATCAGAGATGACAACATGATGGAACACACAGCACGTCCGTGTTCGTTCCCATCCCCTTGAAAATGTACACCCAGTCTGGTAGATGTCCAAGGTCCCAAGGCTGGGAAGACACGTTCTTTCCAATCCATATTTACCTTTCATGTTAAGACATATTATGTTGACGTGACCAATAGCTTCTTGACTTTCCTGCAACTTTGTATTTGTTGTAGCTAGAGGTGGTCCCAGGAGGAGCCACCAGATATGGATATCCAATAAATGAACTAACCCCTATATATTGTATATGTATTTTCCCTAAACTGACATTCCACATCCCTGATAGGCTTTGAGGGACATACCTGTTTTTGTGATGTCACTCTTGGTTGAAACAGAGCGACACACGTTAGAAGGGCCAGAGCTCTGGAAACTATATATTGTTCTAGTGTGATCCTGTCATTTTTGGTGGATAATAAAGACATGAAAATGTTCCCTATGGTTGAGTCTTCTGTTCTTGTGGCAGAGATTTTGTTGGGGCCCAAGTATTCGTTTGATGGTAATCGGGGTGACTGCTAGAGATCCCCTGTCACTCCTTTACATTACCTCTCAGCTCGAACATTTTCTGTCTCCTAGCATGGCCAGTCCTCCTCTCCTCACCCTCGCACATATGGTATAACTCCAGGTTCTGTCCTCTACTTCATTCTCTCTACACTATCCCACTTGCTTCTATAATTTCTTATGCAGAGGATTCCCAAATCTTTCTATCCTTTTCTGCCTTCACTGCTATAATTCCAAACTACCATCTCAAGGTTGGATGACTACTCACTATCTTCCCTTAAACCCATCAAAAACTGAAATCATCGTCTTCCCTGCTTCTAGTATCCCTCCCTTCCTTCTCCTTCTATTTCCTTTCCTCCATCCTCAATTGTACACTCACCTACTGCCTGCAATTTGGTTGTCCTTTTCAACTCTTTTCTGTCTTTCTCTGCCCATATCTCTGTCGTTTTCAACTCCACAATATTCACTAGTCCTGTCTATTCCTCAGTCTTTAATCTCTTCTCTTGTATTCTCTCTCTTCTACTGCTCTGCTATCCTTCTCAGTATACCTCCCTATCGACTTGCCTCTCTGTTCAATCTATAATTCCTCTGTTCATTTACTTCTTCATTTATCTCCCACCGATTCCATTTCTTCTGCATTACTTTCCCTTCATTGGCTTTCTTTTGACTCTGGCTTATATTATTGTGTTTGTATTGTTTTTAAATGTCTCTATGGTCTCGCCCCACCTTACCACTCCTCTCTTATCTCCTTGTATTCCCTCTCTCATCCTCTCAAGGCTCAGTCCCAATTTATCCTGTCCCCCCTGTGCTTATTCTTTCTTTCACTCTTTTTCTCTCCTAGTCCTTAACTCTTGAAATTCCCTCCCTTTATCTATCTGTTCGATCTCTTCTTTCCCCCAATTCATGATTTGCCTCAAGGAACATCTGCTCTCTTCCTAATTATGATGTCTTCATGTGCTTTCAACATGTTTTTTTCCATTTTATAAATGTGTTCAGCGCTTTGATGTAAAGCGCTATAAAAATACAGTAAAATACCAAATACTTTGGATTTAGTATGGTCTACTTGCCACAATCAAATAGAATCACAGGCACCAGACTCCAAGCTCTATCTTATTCCAACAATATAATTATGAGTCAGGATTCGGGGAGTAGATAGTTAGAGTGGACAGTTAGAGTTGGACTTCATTACGAGTTTGTCAGTGTGTAAAAAAGTGGCAGTAATTCCGTTACTGGAACTATTTTTGGTAGTAATGGAATTACATCTACTTTTAGCACCCTTTACCTCTTAACAAGAGGCCATGGTAAAATGAGAACCGATGAGAAGGCAAGGAGGTTAATGCTGGGCTATAAGGGATTCACTCAAATGAAAAAACAGGAAGCCTCCGAAAAAGCTTGGGAAAACCTACAGTATTTTGGGACTTGGTCTCTTGGAAAACCCTTGATATTGGGCTAGTTATCAGAAAAGTACTAAATGGGGGTGTATTGTGAAACATGTTTTGAATGTATACTTTGATAGATAACCCAAAATATCCATCACCATTGGAAAGGGTGCATGTAGAATCAGTCCTGTGTGTGTAGCTCTGTTCAAAGGTGAAGCAAGTCATCGATAATCAAAAGCAGGCACAATGGTGCAATGGGTTTCAGGAAGATTCTATTTTTGTGCAACCCACAGGAGTGGAGAAAATGTTTTCTCCAGTTTTTATTTGAAGTGTGCTTTAATACTTCCAATTTATTGAAAGGGGTGTTGAAAGGAGATGAACAATTACCATCCAATTTTGCTAATTATCACAGTTTGTAAATTGTTCCAGATGAAAGAGAGGCCATCTGCAGATTACAGGTTAATCAACACTAAAGGGGAGGTTTCCAGGATGTTTCAGCACAATAGACCAATGCATAAGCCTGAACCCATTCAGAAGCAAATATGTATAGGTACCCTTTCCATGTCTTTACAGACATTAATAGGGCCTCATTACACGGACGGCGGTAAGGGTTTACCGGTACCGGTAAGGGCACCGGTACCGGTAAACCCTTACTGCCTTACTACGAGGTCCCTTTGCGGGTTGGTACTTTAACGCCTGCTGTTTAGCAGGCGTTAAAAACCAACCCGCAAAGTGACCAGGGTGCTAATTACGGTACCGCAATTTGCGGCACCGTAATTAGCGCCTTCCCCATTCCCATTATGCCCTATGGGGCAAAAATGGGAATGGGGAAGGGCAATGTGGGAAGGGGGAATTACCGTCCAGCCAACCTTGGAATAGGGTGGTAATTCCCCTTTCCTCCAAGGCAGTGCCAGTATTTTACTGGCATGAACCAAGGTGCCAATAGCACGTTGGTCCTCCGCCTACCGTGTAATGAGGCCCTAAATCATCATTTGACTCCATAGATTGCAGAATTTCTGTGAAAGTCCTTAATCCATTTGGCTTAGACAAAGGTATAAAATACCTATCACATGAATTACATATAGCAACCTGGAGTTGTGTTGATTGCACATTACCAAGAGAGACAACAGGTGACTTCCCAATGAAGAGGAACACCCACCAGGTGTACCTCATGGCTCCAAAACCTTTCAACGTATCCTTGAATGATGGTTTATTCAGACTGGAACCATTCTGCTGTAGATGGGTGATGAAGGGTTCCAATTTCACTCTTCACCGATGATGCATGCACCAAGAATAGTCTGTTACTGTTGCTTCCAGCTTTCTAGAAATTCTGCCACTCAAAGGGCTTGATCATAAAGGCCTTGAAAACTGGGACTATGTGAATGTTGACCAAATGATAAATAAGATGAGTTATCTCAGTAGCCAATGGCCTCTTAGAAAGAGTGGACGAATTGCACTACTTAAGAGTAAGACTTGCAAAGGACCCTTCTTGATCAAGAAAGAATGACAAAGGTGTCTCTACTCTAAAGCAAGTAGTGGGAGGTATTCCCTGCTTTCGCAATATGTGTTGACATCATTCTGCTGCAGCAGTTTGTGGGGCACTCTATGGTGAAAAAGCTTTGGGGTCAAGCATCAATGCAAAACTGTAAGTCACAGAGAATGGCCTCCTTAGGTGGTCACTGAGATATCTTAATGGCCAGCTTCTTGAAGAACTTGGAATGAAAGAAATGCACTCTTGAGCTCCTCCTGTACCGGACGAGAGTCTGGGCAGAAGACGGGCCCTCACTATACAAAGATCATATCAGAGTAGACCTAGAACTGCAAGGTTTGATTAGAATGTGCTCGTTTTTCCAAATTAAGATGGGGTTGGAGGACTACCGTCACTTTGGGATTCACCGGATCAGATTATTTGTTCTGGTCGTACACGGCCAATAATCTTTACTGGGAATCCCAGGAGAATGAAACTATTATCATTGCCCTGGGAAATAGTCATCCGTATGCCGACTTTTCCAAAAAGGAGTGAAAGGTCTGGAACCTTTTCTGGAGCCCATGACCCGCAATAACTTTGTTAGTTAGTTCATCTCATTTTGGTTCTGTTGTTAGTTGGACTAATGTCGGCCCTGTTGAATGTTGCTGCAGTGGTGATGGCAGATCTTGCAAAACGATGATCCCCTTGTTGCGCTTGCATCCTCTCTGCAAAATACAAAGAGCATCCTCCATGCAGTATAATATGAACATCGCAGGACTCAGCACGTGGCTAGAGGCCCTATCGTGGTCAAAATCCCCAAGCTCCCCTGTCATGGTTTGTGGAGTTACAGCTTAATTGGGACAGGTCTGGAAACTAGAGTCCAGGTATCACAAGGGTTAACAATGTGAGGACTGTGAGGCTAGCTTACCTATATTTGAGGCAAATAGAATTGACAAAGCCTCTTCCTCAACTGTCTTGTTTAAATTTAAATGTGGAAAACGTTCCATGTTTTGTATTTTTAATATTTTACTTGTTGAAATAACCTTTGAGATGTTTGTGTAGCCTATACATTAATCTAAACAATTTGTAAAAGCAATGACAATGAAGAACTAAAATTGATTAGATTGTATTTGATTTGACAATTAACGTTTGTGTGGACCATCAGCTAAAACATTATTTTGTAGCTACTTAAAAGCACTTAAATATTACCATGTTTTCTACAGTTCAACACAGTAACGGAAGGACCAATACAATCCTGTCACATTTTAATGATCGCCACAAACAATATGCATATGAAACATGTGCATATAATAGTTCTCAGTTAAGCATACGTGAATACTTCTGGGAAATTCTGAAAACCAGACTGGACTTTAATATTCCTTAAGTCAGCAAACTACATGGAGGAAAAATGTGAATTAATTGTTAAACTATTTTTTTTTATATGAATGAATATTGCAATCTTATTTGGCAATGTATTTTCCTTGTAAGCGTGGTCTGATCTACACATTTATTGTGAAAGAGACTGTAATTTGGTTTATTCTATTCTGTTTGGTTGATTCTATTCTGTTTTACTTTGAAGGAGTCAAAAAATGGCAGCACGCATTTCAACGAGAAAAACCTGACCTATTCCACACTTGACCTTTTTGCAGCCGGCACTGAAACAACTTCCACAACTCTTCGCTGGGGCCTTCTATTGTTGATGAAATATCCAGAGATCCAAAGTAGGAAATTGCTTTGAAAGAAACTCTCTTATATTGTTGCAAAAATTGTATAATGGTTACAGAATCCATCAATCTGCCTGCTCGTGGATTGTCTATGCTTGTTTTAAAACCTAAGGTTATGAAGATAGCATTCAAAATGAACTCAGGGCAAGATTGGATCCTAACACTTCATCCTCTTCCTGCAAAAGGTTTGAAGCAGTAAAATAAAAAAATAAGAGGGAACTCAGAGACTCATTCCAAGTTTGGCGGTAGGTGGTAAAAGTCGCGCTAAATCCGTTACTGCCACTTTTACACTCTGCTGAAACAGATCTTCCAAAAAATGGGCACATGTTCTGCGGTTATCTGGTGTAATTACCATTCAGTTATTCCACCAAATTCTTTGACAGTCACAGTATTTCCAACACATATTGGCAGGATTACCACTCCATAGTGGATTTTGATGGTGCTACCACCGGACGCTTTGGTGGTAATGGTAATTTCGCATAGTGAAATTGCTGCCATTTTTACATCCAAACTCCGATTGAGGGTCAAAATGTGTAAGCAGCACCTTCTTTTCTGGGAAACAATGCCATTTTCAATGTTATTGTTTTTGGCAAAAGTTGCCATTGAAATGTTCCTTAAATGCAAAAAAGAAATTATATATTAACATATACACAGTGGAAAAAACACAAGTTACAAAAAATAGGCTTAGCTTACTCACTATAAAAAGGTGAAGTTCACAAACGTCGAGAATGCCATTGTTAAGGCAAAAACACTCAGTAGAAAGGTAATAAAAGTAAACTTTACCTGGGTTTGATATGCCCATGTTATCCAAAGAAGATTCAATTTAAATGAACTAATTCCCTAATGCCAACAAAAACCAACACACTATAAACCTAACCTTTATTCATATAGCACCGATATTTCAGACCACTCACTTTAACTGTAGCTTAGATGTGAACTTCCCAATATTTTAAGCAAGAGTTGGGAGCATGTGGTGTACTGCGAGTTAAGCTTACATTCATAATGTTATGGACTTTGTTTCTATTACGGAATTAGTTAATGGTGACTAAGTTGGGTGGTATCCCGGCGGTAAATCCTCCGGAATGCCGCCCACCTGAATTTCCGTGACCGCCACTTCTGGCGGAATTATCGCCAGATTACCAGTGGCGGTGAAAGTCCCCATTATTTTTGAGTCCTTAAGACTCAATGGGACTTTATTGGTGGAATTACCGCCGCAGAATTTCTGCCGTGGTAATTCTGCCAATTCTGCAGAATTTTCTGCGGTGAGTGCGAGGATTTACTTCCAGGACAGACCTCATAATTTGGCATAGTGGTAAAGTTTGCCATAACGGAGTTACCGCCTATTTTACCACTTAATGCCATACTTGTAATGAGGCCCTGTTTTGATATCATAAAAATGGTATTCCTGAATTTTGTAAAGTTTGCTTTTTTTATATGCAGTAAAAGAACTTTTTTTTAGAAAAAATTGTTTTCCACCAATTTCGTCCTTTTTAATATGTGTATTTCAATGTGTCTGTGTCTGTGTGTGTTTGTGTGTGTACTTTGTGTTAGCCGACTGTGACCATTTCTCATACGATCCTTCCATATTGTTCATGCCTGTTGTCTATGGCTTTTGTTCTGAAATGTCTGCGCTTATTTGTCTTCGTTGTTGCCTTGGCTTATTGTGGTCCATTGTATTCTGCACTAATGTATAGGATGTTTGCATGTTGTTTCTGTCTGTTGTATGTGGCTATTGCTGTTTGTATAGTCCTGATCTCTATTGGGCTTAATTAATAAATTATTATTAATGGCATCTGTAGGGACCCATGACACAGCCATTATATTCTGTTGCCACCTTTACTCTGAAAGCATAGGTTGCCTTCCAATAATAGTATGACAACATTGTCATAACCAAGCACTGGCATAGGCAATATTTGGCTTTTGTATAGGCTGTGGGTAGGCTTTTGCAAAATGCTAAATACCAGAATTGTATGCCGTAACAGGGTCATGGACATAGGAACCCCTCTCAACCTAGTTTAAGTGACCTATCAGGGTACAGCCAGAACCATTCATACCCCAGGGGTGACATGTGTGAGTTGGGAAGGACCCCAGTACCTGGCTCTCCATAGCGCTTGAAGATGTGCTGGCTATTGGCACCACTGTCCCTACCTCAATACCTATCGGCCTCTTTCCTGGTCAGGTCTATGTACCTTCTTTTCCAGAAAAACATGAGGACCTGTGAACATCTAACCCCAGTGAAGCCTGCGAGTAATTCCAAAGCAAAGAATTGGAAAACCTAGACCAGAGCCAGGAGAATGAAGTCATGATCAGAATTGGAATGCACTGCAGTTTTGCCTTTGCAAGAGAATGCCGGGATAACAGCCAAATGCGTGGAAAGAGATTGCAAGGGAACAGGGAAGACTCAGAAATCCTCCTTAAACTAAGTTAGAAACAAAACTCACTAAAGTTTGGTGAGAATCACTGGAAAAACAAGCAACGTGTGCCCATGTCTGCCTGCACAAGATTGGAGATTGAAAAGGGTGAGGGCCAGAAGCCTTCTTACATTCTTCCAAGGGAAGTCCTGGCCCCTAGAGTAACAACTCAACTAGTGATTGGCTAAGGGAAACAGCTGGTGAAAATGTGAATTGAGAGACCAGGAGAGGGTTTAGACAGGGAGAATATGCCTATACAGCTAGAAGGTTCAGAAGAGGGTCAAAGGTGTTCAGTTGAGGTCTGGAGCAGAGTAGACCAGCGAGAAAGGAGTACCAGGTGAAGAAGGAGATGCAGGAAACTGCTGAAGTATAGAGAGAGAGAGAGAGTGAAGGTAAGGTGTTGGACCTGAGAGGGTGGTGCCATTTGAGTTTTATGTTTGGGAGCGAGTGAGAGATTTCCTGAAGAAAGGATAACGAGAAAGTGGGGAATTAAGAGTAGGTGTGAGACAGGCGGGGTGGTGAAAGATAGAGGAAAGGGAAAGTCCGGAAGGTAGTGCAGCATAGAGGCAGGTGTAGTTGTGGGAGTGAGGAGTGTTGGGAAGGCCAGATGGGAGTTGGCAGAAGAAGACAGGAGAGCAAGTAAGAGTGAGTGAGATAGAGCCGCACGAACAGGAGAAAGAGTGTGTCGAGAGAGAGAGGGAGACAAGTAAGACCAGGAAGACCATGAAGACCAGGAAGCAGAGTGTAGGGACAGGGGAGGGACAGCGGAGAAACCATTTGGGGGGGGGGGTTAGAGAGAGGAGAATTGAGAGCAACCAGTAAGATTAGTGGAAGCATAGTGGAGAGAGACAGACTTAGAATGAGAGGGAGGAGTCTGAGAGAGAGACAGGAGACAGAGGAGTAAGAAGAATCAGTGGGGGTAACCACTGAAAGAAATTAGTCAGAGCAGCTCCCTTGGGAGGTCCTGTAGGGAGAGAGTTAGGTAAGGCCAGAGCCTTTAGACGTCCACTTAGGGTAAGTAAGGGGTAGGACCAGGCAGTAGGGGTCACCTGACAATAGTTCTACTGGTATTTTGAGAATCGTTGTGGGGGAATAGGGAAGCCTGGGCTAGGGAAGTGGAATAGGGAAGCCTGGGCTAGGGAAGTGGGATAGGGAAGCCTGGGCTAGGGAAGTGGGATAGGAAAGCCTGGGCTAGGGAAGTGGGATAGGGAAGCCTGGGCTAGGGAAGTGGGATAGGGAAGCCTGAGTTAGGGAAGTGGAATAGGGAAGCCTGGGCTAGGGAGTGGGATAGGGAAGCATGCGCTAGGGAAGTGGGACCCCAAATACAGCGTGAGATAAACTGCAGGACAGACCCCTGGTCTTGGAACCTCAAACAATTTGCATATGCATACTTCTTTCTTATAAAAATGTAATAATGGGTCATTGTCGTGAGGTTCTTTGGCTAAAGTGTGACAATGCCCAATACCTCAGATCATTTGCCAGCTGTTCCCCTCCTGTGGCCAGATAGTACCAACATTTTGTTGTTATAAAAGGAATTTTCAAAGAATTCTGCTTTAAGGTGGCTAAATTGCCTTGACAGGAGAGGAGTTTGTTTCTCTGGTGTGTTTATAGTGCATCTTCCCTATGAAATACACTTTCTGGGATTAATGCCCCACTCACCCTTCACGCTTGCCTTTTCACACCATTAGGGCCCAGGTTGCCCCGCCTACTCATTTTACTGTATAAGTGATTGGCACACTCTCTCCCTTTTCCTTGGACAGGTTCTTCACCCTTTCTTTCTCTGCCTTCTCAATGACAGGGCCTCATGATTTACTTTCTCTGCCTTTTCCATTGCAAGGACCTCAACTTTCTCTTTCTCTGCCTCTTTCTTGACCAGAGCTTGAGCCTTTTCTCTCTCTGCCTATTCCTTAGTCACAGCCTAAGCCCTCACTTTGTCTGCCTTTTCATGAGATATAGCCTCTTCTGTCCATGTGCCACAGCCTCTGTCTATCCTCTCTGGGGATAAGGAGCTCCACTCACCATTGCATCTATGAGAAACCAGAAGGTATCTCACCGGGGATCTGTCATCCAGGTGGCCAGGACATGGCCATCGCTTTTGGATCCAGTTCCTGGGGGTGGACCAGTGTGGAAGAATCACCTGGGTGAGGTGTCTTCGGGAGTGGGACACCGGATGGTGAGACATGGTATCCCCTTCCCTGTAACACCTTTACCCCATCCCACCAGGTTGGATATTTAGGAACTTAACCCCCCCCCCTTTATAACACAAACACTTTCTCACAGACAGCTCGCTATGAGAGAAAACAGACTAACACCCGAGCTGTATACCTGACGTGTCCCAATACAATGGTCAGGTCAGGCAATTACTGACCATCACACTCACCTGACTTCCATTACACTTCCCCATACGGATAAAAGACAGAGCACAAGATCACACTTAGAGTGAGGCAAAGCACGCAAGGAAACCTCAGTTCCAAGATGGCAGTTTAAAAGAGGAGAAAGATGGCAAAACAGAAGGGGATCACAAAGAGGGGAGTTCCCTCAACCTTTTCGATAAGGAACCATTACTTTCACGAAGCCTCGAGAATAGAAAGTGTAAGACCAGGAAACCAGGCTGAGGAATCCTACATTGTGTTTCAGAGGTACTTGGGGCCCTCCTGCGTTGATAATCAAGGTGGGGAGAATCACCAGCGGCCGTGGTACTGCCCTTGGCTCCAACAACAAAGCAGCATCAATGAAATTAACACAGCCGGTGAGTTGGGGAGACCGATACAAGATCGGTCTGTGTTGAAGCCAAGGATGCAAGCAGCAACATTGAATGGCGAGAGTTGGAATGAACCTTGTGTGAAATGTGTGTGATAACCAACGCAAGTAAAGTTGTACTGCAGATGAGTGATTGAACTTTGAAAGCAAGATACAATACCTTTGACAGAGTGGTTCAGTATTTGTATACTGTGCAGAGTTTTTAGAAAATCTCATGTGATCCCCTTTGGAAGTGCCTGTAAATTCAGTGGGCCTCATTCTGAGTTTGGTGGTGTGGGAAATAATTGGAAGTAAATCCTCACTTTTCCTCCAAAAATCATCACAATTACCACTAGGTAATTCCGCCGGTGGTAATTCTGACAAAAATCCCCAATGGAATACTAGGGACTCCATAAATGGGAGCTAACACTGCCCTACCACCACTTCTAATCCCATGGTAACTCCATGGGACCAAGTGGCATTATCGATATCCATTTGTGGTGGTAAATTGGTGGAATTACAGCCAAACTCGGAATAAGGCCCAATAAATGTAATCCAATTTCTCATAAAAATAGTTTTTTACAATATTATGCAACTTGTCTTTGGGAGATCCCCATGCCCTAACGATGGAATGTGGGAGTGCAGACGTGCAGCATACCATGTTCCTATTGGGATGAAGTATTTGCACTGTTCCAGTTTAAAGTTCAGCAGGCAGATGAGCGTACCGGGGTCACCTGCATCGCCAACCTAGACAATGCTCCTCCTATTCTCTCTTCGGAGCAGCTGCTGTGCTGCACAAAATCCCAGCACTCTCATGTGACTTGGTCACGTGCTATGCTTTTGCTTTAATCATCCATCCTTTGAGGGTGGGCATCCTCATCAAAAGATAGCTCGTCTAACGGTGTTTACTCTTTCCGTTCGCCCCAATTCGCACATGCACGTGCCAAAGATCTTTCACTTGTCACGTCTCTTATTTTATCTCCTACTTTACTCCTTTTTCACGTTTCTGTGATGCTATTGCCCTTACTGGCATTATCCCTCCTTCTTATCTTCAGCTCCCCTATTCGTTGCATTATCAGTGACTTCCCATGCCTTTCTTTTTGTTTTTCTTTGTTTCTGCTCCTACACTCTCGCACAATCAACTTTACTATTCCTGTATATCACTCTTCTATAACCTCTTCTTGCCCTCCACCCACTGCCACAGTCAGTCTAGCCTTATCTATCCTAATATTTAAAGCTGCCGCCGTTTTCGTGTCTCCTCTGGCTTATGGAATGCTCTATCTGTCATGAATCCCATTCTACGCTTGATCTCTTTTTCCGACCCAATCTGCATTTCCTCTGCCTTACTGAGACCTGGATTGTACCTTCTAACACTTTTTCTCCTGCTTCCTTACACACTTCTACCACAAACTTTTCTTAGACCATTTGCCTTAGTGACAAATTTGGTGGTGTTGGCATTGTTTATAATTTGCCCTGGTCTGTCTCTCATCCTTCTGTCAATCGTCCTCGATTTCCATCATTTGGATAACATTTCTCCTCTTTATCCAAAGCCCTATCTCTTCTTATCATATGTAGGCCACCTGCTATCTTCTTAGCTTTTGTGATTAACTTGATTCTCTTCTTTAATTTTGTCTTCGTCTCTCCTCTACCTTCTTTCATCTTGGTGACTATAATCTTCATCTCTTCCCTACACTTCATTGTCACCTCTCTTTCCTCTTCGTGACTCCTATCATCTGAACCAAGTTCACCCCCCTCTCATGCCTCAGATTGTCTCTCAACCTTATCTTCTTCTCCTCCTCCTCTTCAAATACCAGTCTTTACACACACCATTTGCTTCTCTGCCCATTTTCTTCCCTCCCTACTCCATGCTCCTACTCAATCTTCTTCACACGCTGTCTTTTTCTGCTGCAATTTGCTTTCCTTTGATACCTCTTAATTTCTTTACTCACTATCTTCTTTGTTGCCTTCTACTAACTACTTTTATTTTTTATCCCCTGACCTGACTGCTTCCTCTCTTCACACTAATCTCTTTCTGCTTGACTTATTCCTTCCTTCTGTCCCCCATCCCTCCTGCAAATCTCATCAATTCTGGCTATCACCCTTTCTCATTTTGATCAGGACTATTCTTTGTGAAGTGAAATGCTGCTGGAAGAAATTCCATTGTCCTAGTGACCTTCTAGTTCTTTCCTCTCTTCACTCTTCTCATGACCCCTTCCTCCTCAATGCCAAAAATGTTTTATTTTACTAATCTTCCTCCATCTGTCATCATCCTGTTGCCTATTTCTACTCCTCACTAACATCCTCTTTTCCTGTCTTCTTGATCTGCCATTGTCGTACCGTCTTTGCTCAAAGGATTTCACTGTCTCCCTTCCCTCCAATTCACCTTCTCTATCCTCTCTTTGCCTCCTTAATGATGCTGAAACTGTTTCTTTTTTAAATCATGCTCATCCTACTGCCTCTCTTATAGATCCTATTTCTTCTTCCTGGATTTCTTATAGCTATCCAGATCTTATTCCCTATCTTATCTGCTTTTTATAAATCTGCATTTCCCTTATTCTTTAAACATACTATCATTATTCCAGTCTTTAAAAACCTGCCCTCGATCCTTCTCTCCCTGCAAATTACCAGCCTATTTCTCTTGTGTTTCTTACTAAACTTCTTAAATGGGCTGTATAATCTCAAGTCCCTTCTTATTTGACCCAGCACTCCCTACTACCTCCTCTTCGGTCATGTTTTCGTCCTTCCGTCTAGTGGAGACTGCTTTTCTTCATATTTCCAGCTCCCTTCTTTCTTCTCATCAAAATAAACTCTCAAATATACTCATCCTCCTTGATTTATCCACAGCCTTTGATGCGGTCAAACACACTACTCTAACCTCTCTTGGATTCTCTGGCTCAGGTGTCCAATGGTTTGGTTCATATCTTTCTGATCATACATGGTCTATCTCCTGGGCTGGTCACATCAGTACTTCATGCCCTCTTCTCTACAGTATTCCCTAAGGTTGTGTACTAGACCCCATAGTGTTCTCATACTATGCTATTCCTCTCTTGGCTCTTATTGCATCCTTTAATCTGTTTTGTCACTTCTATTCTGATGGCTCACAAATATTTTGCTATTTTTCTTTCTTTTCTGACCCTCTTAACACCACTGTCCCTGCCTGTCTTCCTGCCAACCCATCCACGATTCATTCTCATTTCCTTCATCTTAACCCTTCTAAAACTGACGTCCTTTTCTTTTCCTTCACATCTAGTCCCATCCCCTGCCTCCATCAAGTCTCTCCTTTGCACCCACCCCTGTCAGCTTATCTTGACTCCAAGTCCTTTAAATTCAAGCTCTGATCATGTGCCTCTCTGCACCAATTCCACTGAATAATGTCTGAAAAGTCCCTTCTTTTTCCCATGTCCTTAATCTTCCCTTAATGCTTGAAGGCGGCATCCAGTTCAGATATTTATCCTCCTCTGGGCACTGATGTACTGTGTGGGAAGGAGCATTATGTAAGCATAATGTTTCAGGAGCTATGTATAACTGCTGTATCTTTTTTGGTTTCATAAAATGTGATCATGAAGAAACCAGCATGTTAGCTGGGTGTGACGCTGATGCCACTGTGTTCTTAGCACATTGCTGAGCTCTGTTCAGGTCCTGCTGTTTGCACACGAGCAGGCCTGTCCATGTTACGGGACCTGCAAGTGTGTAACACATTTGGAACTCGGAGCAGATTTGATTACCTTTATGCATTAGAACGGCATTTCAGTGGCAGATTGCTGCATAATTGGAGGCAGGGCAAATGACTGCTTGGAATTAATAGATAGGAATGAGCTTAGAGCCCACAGTCAGCCTGGTGAGCCACTAATACCTCCAATGACCCAGAGGTTTAGAGGCAAGAATGTTCCGTCTCAAGAGCTTTGGACAGAGTGTTATATAAAAAATGTGAGACCCTTACAAAAACAGACAGCAGCCGCACCATCCCCCAAGGAGTGTAGGGAGAATAGACCTTCTGGAGACGGGTAGGCAACTACACTGGTGAAGATAGTAAGGAACTATGTGAACTTGACACTTGGATATAAACAGGATTAAGGATCCCATAAGAAGATGAAGGCCGAAGGACCCTGCCCCAAACTTCCAGGAAGACCAGCTCATACCCAGGGTATTGATAAAACCATTGTCTGCTTCTTATCCATATATGGCAGAGATCTTTCTAACAGGATGGCTCATGCCAAGATAGAGTGCTTAGTTCTGCAGGTCCTTTATTTAGGATTTTTAATTCAGGGTAAGAGGCTACGTTAGAGGAAGCCTCTATTTATAGCTTCAACTTTCATTAATAAGGCTCAGACAGTGTTCTGTTCTTTTAGGGGATGGTAATGAGTGAACTGCACAGGAAAGGCATAAGGGCATCCTGTTGACAACAAACACTAAGTTGGGGATTTGGCAGAGTCGATGGATTCAGTGAGGCATGATCTAACCTTTTGGTGACAAGTTTGTGAAATGGTAAGGGAAATAAAGGATTGCGTTTATGGCCATTGATAAGGCTCAAGCCCCAAATGGAGAGATTTTCTCACCTGTGGTCTCTGGGGGGTTGGCCATGGCAGACACCACACGTCCGGTCCCTCCTCAAGATCTTCACGACTCTCCCGCAGGCAGAAAGGAGACTTGCAGATTGCTGCTCCATCTTCTTTCCTCAGAGAGGGCAGTTCTTCAGAGGCAGAAAACCTGGAGGACAAAATGGGTGGGAAACATTTTCTCGGGGATAAGTCTTAAGGCCCTTCACTGGGGGTCTATATTAGGGTGTCTTATTCGTCATTGTGGAAGAACGAGGGCAGACAGCATTGCCTGAACAAAACAAGTAACTTTATTAAGGGCAGGTACTGTATTGGAAAATAGTCAGCTCAGGAAACTTGCTTCAGTCTCCTTGGTTTCCACTCCTGGCTTCGCAGTCTGTAGTACAGGTGACTTCTCAGGTCAGCCTTGCTAATCCTCGTATGCCCAACGGTAGTTGTCTCTTTTCCGTATCTCACCTCGAAGCGTCTCCTGAAGTGAATAGAACAGTCTCTCATCAGGCTAGGATTGGCTACAGGCTTTATGGGGGGAATGATACAGCAGACCAATCACAGCCGCTCTTGTACACGGCCATCTGCACACCCCTAGTAGCCCCACCCCCTTCCATCCTTGTAGCAGGTTGTCATACTGCCTTGCTGTAACAAGGCTTCCTGGCGAGGAGTCGAGACCCCTGGACACCGTGTCCCAATGAACAATATGCATGTGCGGTGCGTAAGCAGGTGAGTGTTCGCCCGTGTAGTTGGCCACCTCCGAAAACGACAATGGAGAGTGAGTCCCTTGATGAAAATGGGAAGGAGAATCCTCTTGGGTGAGGCAAGACTTCGACAGCTCGAAGAGCGGCCCCTTCGACGATATCTCCTGTACTCCCGAGATGCAAGCTGCCCATGACATGGACACTGTCACAAACCCCCCCTCGAAGGATCCAGCAATTTGGGCTTATCAACAGTCCTATACAGGTAGTCAGCTACAAGCTGAAATGCAGCAGGCTTGTGAACCATCCGGAATGTAAACGACTGCATTATGAGGAACAAAATGTAAGACACACTGGTTGGAATCCTTCTGGACCGTCAACCACTGCATGGAGGAGCATGATTGGTGAAAATGGTAAAGGATCATCCAAGAAGTTAATACAACAGAGACTCTACGGCCCACTTGATTGCAAGGCACTCCTTCTTAAACGTTGAGTAAGGCAATTGGTATGGCAACAGTTTTTGGCTCATGAAGACCACAGGGTACCCTGGGACAGCACAACGCCCAAGCCGGTGCAAGAGGCGTCCGTCTGTAGAAATAATTGTCATGAAAAGTCTGGGCAATGCAGCACTGGAAGAGCCGATATGAAAAGCTTGAATAGTTGCAACATCAGAGAGTGGCACCCCCAAGTTAGACGCCTTGAGGGCATCAGTGAGGGGTGCGGCCAAACTCAAAAAGGAAGGAATAAAGCATTGGCAATATCCTACAAAACCCAGGAATGCTCTGATACTTTGTTTGTTGGTTGGCAAGGGCAACTTCAGGATAGCTTCTAGTTTGTCGGTTTGGGGGTTGATCACTCCGCCCCCAACCAAGTAACCCAGGTAGCGGGTATGGCTAGCACCCATGACTGTTTTTTGGGATGCATGCGTAGTCTGGCCACCTGTGAGGCAGAGACAATGGGCCTCATTACGACCCAGGCGGAAAACCATGGTGCTAATAGCACAATGGTCCATGCCGGTAACTTACCGACTCCGCCATGGAGAAAGGGAGAATTACCACCCCATTACAAGGTTGGCGGGGCGGTAATTCCCCCTTCCTCCATGGCCCTTCCCCATTCCCATTTTTGCCCCATAGGGTCCGGTACCATAAATTGCGGTACCGTAATTAGCACTAAGGTCCCTTTGCGGGTCCATTCCATAACGGCTGGTAAAACCAGCCGTTAAATTGGGAACCCGCAAAGGGACCTCGTAATCAGGCGCTAAGGGATTACAGGTACGGGTACCCTTACCGCTACCGGTAATCCCTTAGCGCCAGGGTCGTAATGAGGCCCAATGAGTTTGAGGTGTTCCAGATGTTCTGTCCAGCTCCCACTGAAAACAACAATATTGTCGAGATAAGCGGCGCTGTAAGCTCAGTGAGGTGTCAGTATGCGATTCATTAGGGATTGAAACGTGGCAGGAGCGCCGTGTAGCCCAAAGGGAAGGAGTGTAAACTGATACAACCCATGAGGTGTAATGAATGCCGTTTTGTGCTTGTCCTCTTTGCCCAACAGGATTTGCCAATAACCCTTCGTAAGGTCAATGGTGCTTAGGTATACTGCAGGTCCTAATATTTCCAGTAGTTTGTCAATTCGCAACATTGGGTATGCCTGGTAGGAGGATATTGCGTTCAACTGTCTGAAGTCCATACAGAATCTGGTCAACCCATTGGGTTTATGTACCAGAACTATCAGAGAGGTCCACAGGCTTGTTGAGGGTTCAATTTTGCCCAATTGCAGCATCTCGCCTACCTCTGTCTCGATTCCAGCTCTTTTTGCTTCTGGGATTCTGTAACGATGTAAAATCACAGTGCGGTTTGGGAGGGGGTCTATTGAATGTTCCACCAGTGTGTTTCTTTCTGGAATATTAGAGAAAACCTGAGAGAAAGGGTTGAGAGTGGCCAAGATTTCATCTTGCTCCTTAGAGTCTAGGGAAGACCCCCACTGGACGTTCTGTAGGCAGGATGGATCCTTTTGTGGTAGCTCCTTTCCCATTCCCAACTCGGAGTACATGATGGTCTGGACTGGGTCTGGTTCCTTCCACTCCTTGAGTAGATTTATATGATAGTTCTTCTCCTTGTCACGCCTCTCAGGTTGATGTAACATATAGTTGACTGGCTCTAGCACTGCATTGATGGTATAGAGACCCCTCCACTGGGCTAACATTTTGTTGTGGCAGGTAGGCAGTAATACGAGTACTTTATCACCAACCGGAAAGGTACGCAAACGACTTTGCCAGTTGTAGTATACTCCCTGGGTTTGTTGTGCCCGACCCAGATTGTCATGGCCCATCAATTGAAGTTTTTTAGAAAAATATTTTTTAACAACTTTATTTATATTTGCACACAGGTTATGCACATACTTTAGCAGCTTACTTTGATTATACAGACATATTACTTATACAGTTTATTAGCCTTCTGTGTTCAGGTTCTCTGTTTCACTAAGGTCAGCCAGATATTGCTTGTATCGCGCCCATATGTTTCTGGGTCTACTTTGTGGTGTGACCAAGTCAATATACAGTTCCTCAGTGTCATTAATCCACACCATATCTCTGTTCCAGTCCTCTATTTTAGGGGGTTGTACGTTCTTCCATCTCATCAATATGACTCTTTTGGCTATGAGCAAACTCAGATTCAATAATTTCCGCCACGTCGGATTCAATTTCCCTTCTGCCCCCAACATACAAATCCGTGGTGTCCATGTCACCGGCTGGTCTGCCATCTTGTCTAGCGCCCCACATACCCCTGACCAATAATGTCTCAATTTGGTGCAGTCCCACAGCATATGGAATATATTAGCGTTTCCAGCATTACATATGGACAGGCACCATTCGATGTGGGGTATATCTGCTTAAGCCTTAATGGAGTGTAATGTATCCTGTGTACTATTTTATAGTGTATCAATTTGAACCTTGAGTTACACGATATCCCTTTAGTCAGTGCGCAAATCCGAGACCACTCTTGATCGTCTATCAGTTGCCCCAAATCCTGTTCCCATCTCCCTTTAGCTGTGTGGTTTATCGCAGGGCGTGTTTGTATTATAGTTTTGTACAGCGTAGAGGCAGTGACCTTTTGGGTACCTCCTGTGAATATATAGCCTAATGCCATATTTATTTCTGGTTCTTCTGGAAATGTTGGGTGGGTTTGTTGTGCCATGGCTGCAACCTTGTGGTATTGCTGTTTGTGTGTATGTGTGTCTCCCAGTGTATCCTTAATATCCTCCCAAGATATAAAATGTTGGTCCAAGAATAACTGGCCCCACTGTGTGATGCCTTTAGCGCTCCAGTGCCTTGCTATTTCACTATAAACACTGAGTGATGTGTATGGATCTCCCCATATTGGCATGCTTGGATGATATAGTTTACTGGCCCCATATATGTCAGTGATTCTGGGCCATGCCGTGGATGTGACTTTGGAGGGGTTGATTGTATTGTATTGTTTCGGGGTGGGTCTGGACATTCTTTGCTGCGCCCCTATCGCCTCTCTCTCTTGTAGCGACTGGGAAACGTCAGCAGGGTTAAGAAAGTATGTGGCCCATCTTGCCGCCTGTTGTGACTGTGCCGTCAAGTAATAAAGTTCCATGTCCGGTGCCATCAGTCCTCCCCTTGGATATGTGTCTGTCAGGACTCTCGAGCTTAGTCTGGGGTGTCCGCCCCAAGCAAAATTTGCGCAGGCGCTATTGATTTTGGTGAACAGAGCGCGGCCGGGCCACACCGGAACCGTGCTAAAGAGGTAGAAAAGTTTCGGTAGTATCACCATTTTGATTAAGGCTAATCGTCCCGCCATTGATATTGGGAGTACACTCCATCGTTTCATTTTAGAGCAAAGGGTGTCTGCTAGTGTCGTGTAATTTAATGCTCGGGATAGTTGGGCCGTTCTGGCTATGTGGGCCCCTAGATACACTATGTGTATCGGACTCCTTATAAGTCTGTGAAGATTCCGGGGTTGTGGTGTGGCGTCTGTGAGCGGGAATATTTCAGATTTGTGGGGGTTGAGGTGTAGTCCTGAGTATTCGTCAAATATTTCTACTTCTGCCAGGATCTTGCCGAGCGTTCTGTCTGGGTAGTTTAGGTATAAAAGAAAGTCATCTGCATATAGCGTTATAATTTGCAGTTTGCCTTCAAGCCATATCCCAAACGAGCTGTAACGAGACCTGAGGATATCTGCCAGTGGTTCTATAACTAGGGCAAAGAGCAAGGGGGAGAGCGGGCAACCTTGTCTGGTGCCTCCCAACAGCTCCAGTATGCCCGTGAGGGCTCCATTCACTTTTATCCTCGCGTGAGGCCGAGTATATAGCACCCCGATCCACTTTATAAATTGTGGGCCAAACCCGTAGTTTCGCAGTACTCCAAATAGAAAGGGCCATGAGACTGTATCGAAGGCTTTTCTCATGTCTAGGGACACCGCTATCCCTTGAGTGGTGGCAGGAATGGAGGTCATTATATGATGGCATCGTCTAATATTAGTGGCTGTGGATCTACCTGTTATAAACCCGGCCTGGTCTTCATGTACCATGTATGGCATATATGGTGTGAGTCTCGTAGCAAGTATTTTGGCAAGGATCTTGGCGTCAGTGTTTATTAGTGATAATGGGCAATATGATCCACATTCTGTAGCTGGTTTACCGGGCTTCAGTAGAAGCGTGATTATTGCTTCTCTGGTGGTTTCGGGGAGTTCTCCTATTTCCAGAGCTTCCTTCCAGACAGCATGCAGTCTGGGTGTAAGGACTTGACTAAACTCCTTATAGAACTCTGCTCCTAGCCCATCTGCGCCCGGAGCTTTTCCATTGGGAAGAGCTTTAATTGCTTCATGTATTTCGGCCTCCGTAATGGGTGCCTCTAGTAATTCTCTAGTAGATTCTGATATAAGTGTTGTTGGTATCTTGGAGAGGTATTGTTCAATCTCGATGTCTGTGCCCTGGGGGGAGTATAATTCTTTATAGAATTTATAAAACGTGCCTTTCACTTCATTCTGGTCTGTGGACACCGTACCATCATCTATTTGTATACAGGGTATGCTAGTGGGTCCACTTTCTCCACGTACTGTTCTGGCCAGTAATTTACCAGGGCGCTCTCCCTCCCCGTATCTACGTGCTGCTATAGGCCTATCAAAGTATCTTATCTCTTGGTCTGCCGCATCCCGGTACTGCTCCAGTTTAGTCTTAATTTCAGCACCCAATTGGGGGGTCGGGGTCGCGGCATATTGGGTTTGTAGTGATGCTAATTGCGTCTCAAGCCTCTCTAATTTGGCCCTGATGTCTTTGAGGATTCCCCCTTCAATGGATAGCGATTGGCCCCTTATACAGACTTTAAACGCTTGCCAAAGCGTGGCCTGAGTTGAGACTGAGTGCTCGTTGATCTCAAAATAGTCCTGCACATATTGCGCCATCGAGTTTTTGTATACTACGTCCCTTAGTGCTGCTGGTTTAAACCTCCATGGCGATCTTGGAGTGGCCTTGTTCATGATTTGCAATGTTAGTTGTATCGGTGAGTGGTCAGAGTAGGTTCTGGGGTATATGTGAGATTTCGTAACCCAGGCCATGCTATCCGTGTCTATTAACCACAAGTCGATCCTGGAATGCATATCGTGGACTGTTGAGTAGTATGTGTATTCTCTGCCAGTAGGGTTTAGCGTTCTCCAGACATCTTTTAATTGCAGATCTGTCATTTGTGTGTTTATTGTCTGTGCTGCCTTGGTTAGTGTTCTGGTTTTTGTTGACGTACGATCTAACTGTACGTCCAGAATTGTGTTGAAGTCCCCACCACATATTACCCGAGCTGTGGGGTATCTCGCTAATTTTTCAAACACTGTGGTGTAGAATTCGGGTTGGTCAATATTTGGGCCATATATGTTCAGAAAAACTATTTCTTTGTCGTATAGCATACCATGTACTATAACACATCTCCCATCGGGGTCGCGTTCAGTCCCTTTACATACGAACAGATTTGTTTTGTGTATTAGTATCGCCACCCCCCTTGCCCTAGTGGTGTAGGTCGTGAAGTATTGATGAGTGCCCCAATTCGAAATCAATTGGTCGCCCTGTTGAGGGCCTATATGTGTCTCCTGGAGGAAATTTATTTTGGCTTTTTGTCTATTGAGGTAAGCCATGATCTTCTTTGTCTTAATCCTAGGTCCCAACCCCCTGACATTCCAGCTCAGAGCATTGATAGTTTCGGTGTTAGGCTTATCCATTATCTATATAGTATTTGCGATGTTGTGTGTCTCTATATGTCTGTATTTTGGCCTGAGAGTTTCTGTGCCTGGTACCTGTGTGCTTTTTGTGCTTACAACCTTGCTTTTTTAAACAATAATCAAACTCCCCCAGTCTTTTCCCTCCCCCCTCCCTCACAGTTCCCCGAACTTCAACCGTGCCTTGATTTCCTCCCATCTTCCCACCCCACATCTTCTCTAGCACCTGCTACAGGGGGGGCAGCTGCGTTTCCTGTGCCCAAGCCATCCATTATTATCAGCGTTGTCTCCAGTTCTGGTCTGTTGCTCTCCTTTAGTTAGCATCTTCGAATCAGCATTTGTGTTATGTTTCTTCTTGTTGTTTCTCGACATCCGTAGTATGCGGCTCCTGACTTGGAGCTGTCTCTTCGCTGGTCCTGTTTTCTACTTGATCATAATGTCTGCGAAGTTGACTCAAATTTCTCCTATTGATTTTACTTCCATTTCAGGATTGACCTTTATTCAGCGGTATGTGCGTCTCTATGAAGGTCGCGGCTTCCTCAGGAAATGTAAAAAAGTACGCCTTATTTTGATGTTGGATCTTGAGTCTGGCAGGGTAGAGCATTGCATATTGCATTTGCCGATCACGCAGCATCTTTTTGATTCCTGTGAAAAGCTTTCTCTCCTGCTGGACTGCTAGGGTGAAGTCTGGGTAGATGTGTATTGTGCTGGTTTCCCACTTAAGCTCCTGTTTTTCTCGTGCAGTTTTTAGGATCAGGTCTCTGTCTCTATAATTAAGTATACAAGCTATAATGGGCCTGGGGTATGCTCCTGGTTTCGGTTTTGGGGCCAATGTTCTGTGCGCCCTTTCCACCATGAATACTGGCGACCATCCTGGTTCTCCTAGCAGTGTTCGCAGAAGATTTTCCACCGCTTTCTCCATCGTTCCTTTAATTGCCTCTTCCGGAACACCTATTATACGGATATTATTCCTCCTTGATCTCGCCTCTAAGTCTTCACACTTAGATTTAACTGTCCCCAGTTCAATGGCCATCGTGGACACCGTGTTCTGCAGTGTTTCCATCTTGTCTTCTACTCCTGATATTCTGGCTTCTACCTCCGTCATGCGAGACGTCGTTTTGTCAAACTGTGTTTTGATGCTTGCAACACTTGCCGTGATTCCGTCCATCTTGTCTGTTAGCGTCGCAAATCCCTGTTGCATAGCTTGGAACACCGCTTGTGGGTCCATCATGGAGACAGCAGGGGTCTGTTCAACCTGTATTAGCATTGCCTCTTCTTCCTCAGGCTCAGAACCTTTCGGCATTGTGGTTGTGTATTTCTCAATTGTACCCTTGTTCCTTTTCGGGCCAAAGCTTTTGGGCATTGTCTCTGGTCTGGGAGCTATGCCGGTGTATGTCTCCTCTGTATACCTTGTTATTATATTCACGTAGCATGGGTTTGGTCGGTGTCTCGATATTCCTTGCGTAGTTCTCTGCCAGGATCGGGGTGTTATCGGCCGACCGGGGGATTTGTTCAAGTCCAGTTCAGTGTGGGTTGCATTGGCTTCACTCCGTGGGGTCGCCGAGGCGCGGGTTTGTGTAGTATCGTGTCACCTCTGTGGCAGGGGGGAGGCAATGTTATTTGCGCCCCTTATTTAGTCACTCTTTAGATGCGGGGGGAGCTGTCCCAAACCCCGGTTTCAATCATCAGTCTCTTAAGGCCAGCACCGGTAGGTCGACAGTCGTCCGCTCGCCCGCCTTCCCAACTCGTCAGTTGAACCGCGGTCCCACCCGCAACCCAGCGGTGACACGCTGCAACGGCTGTGCGGCCTACCTTTCCACTGTGGGCCGGGTTCTCAGATATTCTCCTCTTGTGTGGGGAAGTCGCTTTGTTGTGGGCGGCAGGGGGTCGGCAGGGCGCTCTACGAGGAGCGGAGCACCCACAACATTTCCCTCCGCGCCGAGCGGTCTCCGTGCATCGGGTTCCGCCTCCGCTTTTACTGCTCCCGCCCCGGGCTCCCCCTCTCGATCTTGTGCGAGTGCGCCACACCGAGTCCCACTCAGCTACAGAGTCCCGATCCTGCGAACCGCTGTACCTTTTTTCCCAAGATTTCGTGTGGGTGGTCTTGGTTCACTGAAGCATGTTTCCCTTAAAATTTGTGCCGAACCGGAGCGTATAAATGTTATAAGCAGGCTTTGTGGCCCAGGATATCGCCGGAGCTTACACGGACGCCGCCATGTTGTTCCGTGTGCAACAGCGCCCACCATCAATTGAAGTTTGACCAGGTGGAACCTTAATTCGAGAACACAGTAGGTTAAAGGTTGCTCTTTTTCCTGGTTCTCCCACTCTTCCCAGACAATGTTGATGACCATTCAGGATTTGTGACCGAAAAATAACTCGAATGGGGAAAATCCAGTAGATGACTTGGGAGTGTTGCGCAATACCACGAGGACCCAAGGAAGAATGCAATCCCAGTTTGCATCCGTTGGAGTTGTGACTTTATTCAGTATCTGTTTTATTGTTTTGTTATATCATTCTACCAATCCGTCAGTCTGGGGATGGTAGACCGAAGGTCTGATCTGTTTGATCCTCAGTTGTTGACATACGGATTTCATGACGGTTGAAACAAAGTTCCGTACCTGATCAGTGTCGATTGTTCTGGCTATACCAACCCTGGCAAACAAAGGAACCAGGAGGTTGCACACCTGGGTCGTGCTGGTTCTTCACATAGGAAAGGCTTCTGGGTAGCGTGTTGCATAGTCAACTACCACCAGCACTATTGGTAGCCATGGCTGGTAGTTTCCAGAGGTCCTATGATGTCCATACCGATCCCCAGTAAGCGTTCTTTAGTTAGAGGCTGCTGTTGCTTTGGAGCTCATGGGGTTCTATATGTGCTTGATTATTGGCAGGTAGGGTACTCCTAGCAATACCAGCTTATATCACAATATATCTTCAGCCAGTAGAAGCTTTTCAAACGTTTCTATTGCATTTTCTCAGTACCCAAATGTCCCCCTGTGGTCTCATCATGCGCTAGTTTAAGGACAACTTCCCGGTATCCCCTTGGTACGAACAGTTGTTCTAGTTCGTGGCTTGCTTTGTCGAGTATCACTCGGTAGAACAACCCCTTTTTCTCCTTGAACCATGGTGTAGTGGAGCCTGGTGGTCGCTCAGGGAGGGCCTGTTCCCACACTCTTTGTAAAGTGGTGTCTTTAGCAGTCTCACCTGTAATGGTTGCCTGCTCCCCATCACTCAACCAGTCCGTGAGACAACCGATGGCTCTAGATTCGGTCCATTCTCTTTTTATCGTCCTCACCTCCCGGCGGCTCTTTAAAGGCTGTCTCATTTTGGGTTTACTCACTTCCACACCAGAAAAAGGGGCTTTCGCCCAACCACTCCAGGTCCTTGACACACTCGCTAAATGAAGGAAGGTCAGTTCCCAATAGGACAGGAGATGGCAGCAAAGGCATTATGGCAACTCGCACGTCAGAACTAGTGTTGTTTACTTTTACATTCACTACTTTAGAGGGATAGCACTTAACGTCCCCATGCACGCATTAAATTGGGATTAGTGAACCACCACTTTTTTCCCCACACTTACTTCTGTCCAGATTTGGATGGCCTGTTGGAAGGCCTGGTGGTCTACCAGTGCCTGATGGCTCTGTACTTGCAGCAGCTGCTGAAGTTGAGCGTTTTGATGACCCCTTCCATTGCGTGTCTCCTAATCCCACTGCTGTCACCACTTTGTGGAAGAACGAGGGCAGACAGCCTTGCCTGAACAAAACAAGTAACTTTATTAAGGGCAGGTACTGTATTGGAAAATAGTCAGCTCAGGAAACTTGCTTCAGAATCCGTGGTTTCTGCTCCTGGCTTTGCAGACTGTAGTACTGGTGACTTCTCAGGTCAGCCTTGCTAATCCTCATATGCCCAACGATAGTCGTCTCATTCCCGCCTCTTGCCTCGAAGAGTCACCTGCAGAGATTAGAACGGTCTCTCATCAGGCTATGATTGACTACAGGCTTTATGGGGGCAGTGATACAGCAGACCAATCACAGCCTCTGTTGTAAACGGCCCTCCACAAATCACTAGTAGCCCGCCCCCTTCCATCCTAGTGGGTTGCCATACTGCCTTGTTGTAATGACACTTCCTGGCGAGGAGTCAAGCCCCGCGGACACAGTGTCCCAATGAACAGAATGCACGTGCGGGTGTATAAGCAAGTGAGTGTTCGCCCGTTAAGCTGAATAAGGAACTCCTGACCACCTCTGAAAATGGCAACGGAGAGTTAGGCCCTTGGTCAAAATGGGAAGGAGAATCCCGGTAAAGTTCCGCTCCCTCAAAAGCCCTTGGGTGAGGCAGGACTTCCACAGGTCCAAGAGCGGCCCTTTCAACGATATACCGCGTACGCCCGGGATGCTAGCTGCCCGTGACACAGACACTGTCACAGTCATTTTCATCAATGAGCGATTTTGCATCTCTCAGGACCCATTAGTCTTGCAAGCTGTGCAGGGATTCAGAATAGATTTTGTCGGGATACCTCAGATGTCTGTCCCCATGAGGGAGATCTTGGTGTCACAGGAGTAACATCATTCTCCCAGGAAATTGGAGTAGAGTTCAATAGAAAGAAGCAGGTTTATCCCTGCAGGTGTAGTCAGCAATACTTTTCTGGTGCACAGAAGGGCACAGGGTTTCATCCAGTCTTAAACATGAGGGTTCTCAACAGCTTTATCATCTACCGATATTTAAGGGACATTGTATGTGCAGGCGATCTTCTCATCAGGTTGGCTCTAAAGGATGCCTTCATGACTGTCCCGATATGTTTCGAGCACAGGGAGTTTCTGCAGTTTTACTGGGAAGGAAAGCAGTACTGGTCAAAGTCCTCCTGTTCGGCCTGACTTTGACTCCCTGGTGCTTCAAGGTGGGGGAAGCATATCTGTTCATCAGTGGTGCTCATTTGTTTAGTTTTCATGGATGGTGTTTTAATCATGGCCAGGTCAAAGGTGGATGTTCACTGCCATTTTCTCTTCACTGTTTGTTTTTTGAGAAACTTGTTTTTTGTGTTCAAATGAGTGAAGTCAGAGATAGTCCCTTCCTGTTTGATACAACATCTGCCTTTTCTGATTGATTACAGAGACTACACATTCTGCTTCCATCTAACTAATGTTTCACTTACACTAGCGTAGCCAGGATTTTTTTGCAGGGGTTGCCCTGCACATTATTTAAGTGGGCCCAGGACTGGGCACCCCACAACTAAAGGATATATCATTATGTATTGGGAGGTGTTATTTTTCATGTGCTCCCACAGACCAGGCTAAAGTTTGAACTACGCTAGATATTTAATACTTTTACCTAGTCAGAAGTCACAATTCCACCAAATGCTCATGTCCATTTTCCTAGAATGTAGAATTCGTAGTAATGTGGGCCCAAAAGATAAAATGGGTGAGTTATTTATTTCCTTTTGGAAACCCATCCCCCTGTCTCGTCTCCCATTCTGGCTAGGTGTATCTGATGGGTCATTGCTTGGTCAAGGGTGGACATCTCCTCTTCTGAGTCCATTCAGCTAGAAGAGCAATGGCTTCCAAGGCCTTTCAGGCTAGGGTCAGGCTAGAAGAATTTCTCATGGCTAACGACTGATCGAGGGAAAAGGGCTGTATATCTTTCCAATGCAAACTTGTGATGCATGCTGTTCCTGTAGAGCTGGTGGGACTGTGAATCTAGATAATAGGAAGCCTCTGTGCCTTGGAATGTTGTTTACTCCTAGTTTTATGTAGCAGAGTGGGGATTCTATTAATGGCACTGCAGTAAGTATTATCCTCCCCACTTAAGTCCCTCCCTGTTTTTTTTCTGCATGATCTTCAGCTGCCGGTTAATCGGGGTAGCAGGTCTCTTAGAAGTTGAAGTCTTTGACCTCTGACATAAAGATGTTCACAGAGAATGATAGCTATGCTGGTGTTCTCACTGAAATTAGTTGCATGGTCGGAACAGTATTAAAAAGAGGAAGGGCAAAGGATGGAGGGGACTTTACGGGGCCTTATTTAGAGGGGATGGTGTAGAGAGGGAGATGATCACAGTTTGGATTTATGGGACTTGGAGTCAAGAGGAATCCAGAAGGGTTTTCTTTTTCTCTGTACTGCTGTAGAAAAAAGAAAAATATTGTTGCATAATATTTGCCCCTGGGCCATTAATAGAATCCAGACCTTCTTAAAAAAATAAGGAATAATCGAAATTACCTACATTTGCACCAGTGTTTAAATCAGCAGTTTTGCCATGAAGGTAATATGGAATAGAGCAAGCAGCTAATCCTAATCTTTATCATCTGAATATGTTTGCACTAGGGCAAAAATGAATCACCCTGAGGTTTGTACTTTGTTTCCTGCATAACAAAAAAAACAAATGTGTTTGCTCCATTTGTTTTTATGTTATTCAGCTAAAATTCTAACACAAATGCTTTCTGCTTCATTTTTACCTTCGCTATAATGGATTCGGAAAGGCCTATTTGCCCAATCCCCTATTAATCGAGCAGCAAAAGTGATGCTAAATGAATAATTATACCACAGAGGCGGGAATAAAAGTAGGAGAGATCCAATTCCTCTTAGTGAATATAGAAGCATGCAGAAAAAGATAACATAGGACCTATAACATAATACCACACAGACTCATCTTCAACATATGTGCAATATACCCTACTGATAAACATGTCAATAAAGCTTCTTGTGATAGTCATAAAGAAGACTTTAGTATCTGCTATATTCTTAAAGTCATAAAGAATTTAGTATACGCTATGTTCTTAAAGTCGTAAAGAAGAATATAGTATCCGCTATGTTCTTAAAGTCATAAAGAAGAATGTAGTATCCGCTATGTTCTTAAAGTCATGAAGAAGAATTTAGTATCCGCTATGTTCTTAAAGTCATAAAGAAGAATGTAGTATCCGCTTTGTTCTTAAAGTCTTGAAGAAGAATTTAGTATCCGCTATGTTCTTAAAGTCATAAAGAAGAATGTAGTATCCGCTTTGTTCTTAAAGTCATGAAGAAGAATTTAGTATCCACTATGTTCTTAAAGTCATAAAGAAGAATGTAGTATCTGCTTTGTTCTTAAAGTCATGAAGAAGAATTTAGTATCCACTAGATTCTTCTTTATGATTATCACAAGCAGCTTTGTTTACATATTTATCAGTAGGGAATATAGCACATATGTAGAAATGACTTTAGTAATATGTTAAATTCATCCGCTCTATTTTTTCACAAAGGATACATTTAGATAATGGGGCCCCTGGTGGAGGGCGAGTTACTCTCAGAAATTCTGCCATTCATTGCCACGGATGCCAAGTATTGGTTGCTTTAATAGATGCTTCTTTTATGTTATCCAGGGCCTCATTTTTTCTGTTGAGTAATTTTGACACTGCCATTTTATTTATACTGTGTCCACACCCCCATTTGTCAAAACATATGCCAGTGTAATGTATGGTGGAATACACACATTGAGTTTGTCTAATGATTGGACGATAAGACACACCATGAGATTCTTGTAGTTGGCATAGACCTATTCTGAAATCTATCTACATGACAGTTTGCATATGGTGAACTGCATATATTGAAATGGCGATATGTCTGGTTACACATGTTTTGAACAATGTATCTATGACTCTTAAGACACAACATGGAACCAACACTATAACATACTGTTTCCACTTTTAAGTTCTTCTGGTATTAAAAAAAAGATTGTTGCGTAAGATTGAAAAGTATTCTTCCCAATTGACAGGTTGTGCCAGTCATTCAAAGTGGTTTCTCAATAATTTAACATACACAGTGAAATATTACATTTTCATCCCTTGGTAACTTTGCCAAAGGGAACCAACCTGCACTTCACTGATGAGGCACAACAAGGTCAACACACATCTAGGGTTGCTTATGTATCCGTGCGGGGGTAGGGGGGACGCGGTCTAGCAGTTCAGGCAAGACTGTTCCCTTTGGTTGTGGGACCAAGACTGAATTGCCTATGGCTGGCATATGCAATGACAGAGATGGGATACAAATCAATAGTGTGGAATTCTGTTCAGAGCAATGCCAGTGATTAAGGTTAATTCACACCCTCCACCCATCCCATTTTTGGGTTTTAATTCGCTCCCTAAGAGAGAGAGTATGCACAGATGTACACACCTTGCTGCGTGAACCACATGGAACCAAGATCCACCTCACTGTTACTCTTAATCGCTGTAAGTATTGGTGATTGCAACAGTCTAAAATGTTTCCTTTCATCTAGGCAGTGCAGGGAATTCCTCAGGAGACTTAAATACAGTGGTATCACAATTTACAGAGAAGTAACTGTGAGCTACTCTGGCTTACCCCTGAATTACTCGTGGAAAGAGAAGAGTTAGTGAGAAAGAAGTCAGGATGAATGAATTAGTCATCTGCAGGTGAATTTTAACCCACAGTTGCTTCTTTATGAATCAGTCCCATTGTTTTAATGAAAACAATATACACTCACCGATTATTAGTGGATAATTCAGCAGCAAACATGATGTTCGCTAGCCTGTGATCATTTAAAAAATAAGATTCTTTTCTTTTCTTTTGTAGGAAAGGTCCACAAAGAAATTGATAATGTTATTAAACCCGGACAAGTGCCCAAGGTGGAAGATCGGAGAAACATGCCTTACACGGATGCAGTGCTACATGAAATTCAAAGATTTGCTAACATTCTTCCACTCAACGTCTCGCGTGCCACCAACTCTGATGTTCATTTCCGGGGATACTTCATTCCTAAGGTACCTTATACTTAAAATATGTGTAATGTTGATGCATGGCTCTTGTAACAATTTGTTATCAAGCAGGACTAGCCTGAGTAGGCTACCAGCAGCCCACAGTGCAGGAGAGTTGGTCGCCATTAGTCAAACACCCTCTCTTTTCTAGAGCAAAAAGAGTCCTTTGGAGCAATGTAACACATAGAGGCTGCAAATGGGGCGGTCCCTTTGTCCCTCACAAAGATGGCGTCCAAAGATTTTCCCAGCTCACTTGCATAAAAAAGGCTGCCAAAAACCCGACCACATAGCATGGACGAAGGGGGGAGCAGCAGCTTGTTGATAAATTCAAGGCACTGATGTGCTGAAAACACATATGGGCGTTTAAAAGAAAATCATCACTGGGTAGTACACATTTTTCTCTGTATAAAGATGAACTGGTTGACAAAAGCAGGCAGTTCACCTTATTCACAAAGGTTACCTTCACATTTTGGGAGGCTCAGGCAGATAGCAACAATGCTACCAGCCTGACCCCATGAATATCCCAGTATTAGGAGCATGCATACACGCGAGAGGAGAGCTGGAGCCTGCTCACATCAGCGCACACCAAACTCCAATGCCGGAAGCATCATTTACTGTGACATGTAGTATTGCAAAAAAATTAAGAAAGACAGGTTCTGGGGAAAGGCATTATTCATTTTCAACATATGGCAACCCATATGTTGATGCAGAATACGAGGCATTGGAGCTCATTATAAGTTTGCCAGTATCCTGGTGGTAAACCTGCCAGGATAGCGGAAAACAGAAGTACCGTTGCCAGCACTCAGTCCTGCAGAATTACCGCCGGATTATGAGTGCTGGTAGTCAGTGTAAATCCCCATTCCATGGAGTTCCGTTGGACTCCATGGGCGACTTTGCCAGTATTACCGGCACCTGTAATACTGGTGATTTTTGCTGGTAAATTGTGAGAATGACCTCCAGCTTTCAGCTGGAGGTCATTATGCCACCTAACCAGCAAACCCGTAGTTGGCCGGTGCTGTAACAGGCGGCGGAAAGCCAGTAAGTTCCCTTTCCCATGGAGAATGGGAACCCTCAAGCATCGGCACTGTTAGTAATGGTGAGGATGCTTCAGTGAAACATCTGCCGGTAGGGTCCAGAACTACCAGCATCAGGCCTGCCGGTAGTTCACAGCTCTTACCGGCAGAGTTGTAGTTTGCCGGTCCGGAAAGGGTGCCGGTAACTGTTATTACTGGCACTTCTTTCCAGACTGGCACACTCATAAAGAGGGCCCACATGGTGTCACTATTAAGGTGGGTAATTAATTTCAGAGACACTAACACTGCTATCGTTTCTACTTACAGATTGGAAGGGATCATGTTGGCAACTATGTCATTGATAAGGAAATTGCTCAAGCCTTCTGCCCCTTTTCATAATACAATTCAACTTAACCCCTATTGCACTGCCCTAGCTGAATCTGTGGCCCTCTGAATACCTTTGGTGGACCTTTGGCTCAGATTTATACACGTGGTAATTGCCACTCCTGCATGCGGATATCTAAGTGATTCTGCAGCATTAGGTTATGGCTCTTCCTGCAGTGGCCAACACAGATTTTCGGAAACACTGCATACAGTGTTTCTGAAAATGTGCATGTTAACTTATGGAACCTTATGAAAATGAAATTAATTCCCTGTGTGGGGACTGGCACTGCATTAGGTAGAGCAGGGGATCATCGCGCCACTGCACCACGTACAGTAATGCCCAAGAGGATTAGGGTTGATGCTTCTGTGAACTACAATGCTCAGGGGATGGGAAGGTTGCCCTCTCCCTCGCACATTATGAATGAATGAATGAATTTAGAATGTATAGAGCGTGATTTTGACCCAAGGGTATCTTGGCGCTACTGGGAAGATAGTCGGTGAGGGACACAATAGAAGAGACACCCTGAGAAAAAGCAAGAGAAAAGACCATCGCGCACCTAAAGGAAGTGAAACGTTTTCAGTGCCCTCCTGAATGCCAGATGGTCAGAAGTAGTGCGCCAGGAATACGGTAGAGAATTCCACAGAGTAGAAGCGGCCGCTGAAAAAGCCCTCCCCCACAGTGGCCCGGCATATTGGGGTGCAGATAACAGTAACTGATTAGCCAAGCATAGCTGTCTCGATGGAACATATTTGAAAAATGTGTCGTGCAGGTAGAGTGCCCCGGTTGCATACCAGGCCTGGTGGACAGTACGCAAAGATTTAAATGTGATCTGTGCCTTCACTGGGATCCAATGTAAGCTCAGTAGCACTGAGGCCACAGGGGCAAACTTGGGCAGGCCCAGTGCCAAGCATGCAGCAGAATTCTACAGCACTTGCACACGCTGGATCAAGAATTTTGGCTGAGCAAGTAGAGTGGAATTACAATAAGCCAACGTCCCTGAAATGGTTACAGAGACCACTGTACTACGGAGTTGGGTCGGGATAAACTGGATCACCTTTCTCAATGTGCTTAATTTGAGGCGGGCAGAGCCACACAGCTGGCACTAACCTGTGGTAGCGTGGAGAGGAATGAGGCGATCTTAATTCCTAAATTCCTAATGCGGCAGACCAAAAATCACTGGTCCACAAAGATTGAATATCTGATGAGCAGCCCAAAACCATAACCTCAGTCTTCTCAGCATTTAGTTTTCAGCCAATTGCCATTAATCCAGCAGCCCACACCAGTAAGGCGATTCCTAAGACGTAATGCCACAGAATCATGCTCGGGTCAATTCTCTACACCAACTGCTTGTCATCTGCGTAGGCTTAGAATAGACCCAGTGGGAAGGAAGAAGTCTAGAGCGAGAACATAAATATTAAAGAGTAATGGTGAAATAGCTGAACTCTGCAGAACCCCGCAGCTAAGAGAAGAAGGAGCAGAAGAAACAGGAGGAAGAGAAAGTACTCTAGAAGCCCCCCCACACTATTTGACCACTACTGTGCACGGATGCCCCAAGGCCCAGCACATTTCTTTGCATCATTGACAACAGTTTTAAAAGAATGTGTGGGCTGGGGTTTTCCAATTTGTACCTCCAACTATTGAGTAGGCGTACATAATTGGTAGGGTTTTCAGGGTGTGTTTCACCTCATAATTAGGCTACATTTACTGCACACAGTTTTCTCAAAGGATGTCACATGACGTGTACACTGATATGCCTCAAATTTGGCAGGAGGTAAAAAACCAGCAGTACTGGAATCACTACTTGTTTCTAACATCACCGCCATGTTATAATTTGGGCCTATGTACTAAATCTTACAAGGAGTTTTTCTCAGGGAAATACAGAACAAGCACCACCCCCTTAGGATGTGAAGTCCCCAATGAGTGACATATAAGTTGCTCTCAGTCATTCACAGGCAGTGGAGGTGAGGGTAGGGGTGTCATATGTTGAATGTTTGTTAACATGTTGTAGTATCCTGTGTCTTCCCTGTCTGAATGGAACCTTGGGTAACGGCCTTTTCTGCGGCCTATTGGAATGTTCCCTGAATGTTCTGTCCTTAGTATTCCATGTTTGCCAGTTGGTGAGAGTGTGGATGCCCGGTATCTCTGTCCCCAACTTACCTACCTGTACTTGCCACCTGAAGGTTCTGGTCTTACCAAAAAGGACACTTACCTTCCACTACCGTCTCATGGTCATCCTTAGAGCGCCAGAATATTGAAATATAACACGCTTTCTTTTTTTTTTATACCAGGGTACAGAAGTAATCCCGTTGCTGATTTCAGTGCTATATGACAAGTCCCAGTGGGAGACACCATACACCTTCAACCCCCAACACTTCCTAGATGAGGATGGGAAGTTTCTCAGGAAAGACGCCTTTCTGCCATTTTCTGCAGGTAATGAGGCAGTTGGAAGCACATCTTAGTATTTTATGATCTGTACACGGTGTGAGCCTGGCTAAAATAAGCTGGAAGAGGAGGCCGGTGATTAGAGTACATGCCCACTCCACTACTATCATCAATATGTTGAACATTAGCTTTTACAGACGTGCAGACGCTTCTATGGCCACTGCAACAGCTTTCTGGTATGGCCAAAGTGGATATTAAGGCCTTGGCAAAATGTTAAGGCAAGAAGTGGTTAAACAGGAAAGACAGGGCTCTCAGGTTTCCCCATGCTATGTTTGAGACCGCCATCCTGTCTTGGTAGTCCAACCATTCAAAGGAAAAAATCTAATGGGTCTGGCCTTCTCGCCCCCATGACAAAGGGAAACTTGAGAGCTCTTTAAGGAACTGAGTTTTAGGGTGTTTGGTTAAGAGCAAGTGACCTTACACAGACCTAATGTGAACCAGAAAAGGGTTCAAGAGTCTGTTTCATGAAAAGAAAACCCACAGATAACCTTCACGCTTTTTTCTCAGAGACTGTGGTTGCAGATCTCAAAAGGCTTACATTTATTTTGGAAGAAAATGTGGCTGAGTCATAGAATGTTCGGTCTAGGATTCAGGGGTCCTCAGACTTAACTTTTCACTTCATTCAGAGATTGTGTTGATGTGTTCTCTTCCGATCTTTTCATTTTTAGGAAAAGGTGAGCCACTGTGTTTTGTGTGGTTGGCAATCACATCAGCAGGTACTTGGCAACACACAGATGTGCTCTACTGGCAGAGTCCAGATGTGACAGAGAAAGAGACATAGTTGCCTGAACTTTAACTGAGACATTCAGAGAGGCAAGAATACACTTTCGGTGCTGCGGGGAAGAAAATCACCTTTTCAGCACTGTGCTCACTTAAAGATTCATGGTCACATTTTCTTTGACCACTGGTACCAATTATTTGACCAGTGGTGAGGATCGGGGCAGCTACTAAGCTCAGAATTCCAGAGTGATCTAGTAACCAGGTGCTGGCAGGCTTGCCCATCACCAATAATCTCTTTCTTATAGTGTAGTATTTTTAGAATATTTTCCCGAATCTATAAATTCACACCTAAGAGAAAGTTTGAAAAGGGGTCTGATGCATTTCCAGTATCTGAACATTGCTTGAACACCAATTGACTGTCATTGGCAAATTGTCATACCGTGACATATAATGTGTTTGATGAATGGGATTAGGTAGATATTAAAATGAAGTGGTGGTGTAGTAGAGCCCGGGGGGACTCCACCGTCTAGTTGCCAAGTGTCAGATTGATATGAAGGTAGAAAGACCACCTGCGTTCTGTTGTAAAGGAAGAATTTATTCCAATTCAAGACTGCCGCCTGGCACCTGCATCATGTGCTCTGGAGAGTTGAATGACATGGCTTACACTACTGAAGGCAGCTGAGATGTCCAAAACCACAAAGCTCCCTGGCAATGTCCCTATCTGCCTGCCGTCATAAATCATTTAGGGTTGATGTTACCACTGACTCCGTCTCATGCAGTGGTGCTTAGCTGATTTGCAGATCGTTCAAAAAAGTGTTAAATTCAGAAGATTGTTGCAATTGTACAACCACAAGGTTGGAGTGGGCCCGTGGCCCTGGCGAAATCGTCCCTTGGGAGTGGGGTCCGGTTTCTGCCATGCCTCGGCCGGTTTGAAAGAAAAAGAAAATGGAAAAAAATATATATTTTTTTTCAATTCTTTTTTTTTCTTTCAAAAAGCCTTTCATCCTTCTTAGGTCGATAAATGAGTACCAACACAGGTTGGGTGATACTGTATGCATATTTGTTCTATAAAAAAGACCTTAAGAGTAAGTGCTATACAATAACATATTATCATTTGGCCTTGGACGTCTGCTTGGATTCACAGTAATTTAGTGTACTTAGAAACAATGCTATTTGATGCCACTTCCTGTTTTGTCAAGGAGTGAAAGGTTGTGTTTCATCGCTTCCCGGGATGTCACTTTGGGGTGGGGTCAAATGACATCACTTCCGGTGATGTCTTCAGAGGTCAAGGGTCGTGAGGCGAGGGGTGGGCCACTTTTTTGAGGCAATGAGTGGGCCACTTTTTTTTGGGTGACTGGGCTTATTTCTTGTCCTAGTTCTACCCTGTCCAACCATATGGGTGAGGAATTAAGCTAGATATAGTGAGTTTGATATCTGTCTAGAGTAAAATCTGTTAGGGGATTAGCTGAACGGTTTTTCATGAGGGGTCTTAGTGGGGCACATTCAAAGACAGCAGGACTATGTTGCATATATATATATAATTTAATGAAAACATTTTTGGGCCTCATTACAAGTAGGGTGCAAAGGGATACCGGGCACCGGAAATGACACTGCTTTTAGCAGGCGTTAAGGATGGGACCCGCAAAGGGACACCAGGGTCAATAACGGTACCGTAATTTACGGTACCGTTATTGCCCCCTTCCCCCTTTCCATTGAGCCATATGGGGGCTCAAATGGGGAATGGCCCTGGTGAATGGGGAATTGCTGGTCCCTCTGACCTCGGAATGGACCGGTAATTACTCCATTCACCAGGCCGGAGTCGGAACGATTTTGGAGGGAGCCATGCCGCAAATAGCAGTGTGGTTACCTCCAAAGTTGGAATGAGGCCCTTTGTTCAAGGGACGTTATGGTTAAGTTGCACTAATAAAAACCTATGAAATTCAATGGAAAAACATTGTTACAGGGACGTTATGGTTATAAGTAAAACCGAAAAACCTCTGAAATTCGCCAGCTATGGTAAACTAAGCAACCATAACTTGCGCCACCACAGTGCACTGCTAAGACTAAGACCCAGGACATCAAAGATGCCATCACAAATGTCATTGATGACATCACTGATGACATCAAATGTGAAAATAATGTTGATGAAAAGTCCCTACCTACAAGGGGTTGTTGTTATGTTGGCAACAAGATGTCAGGGGTGATTTTGTAATGTTAAACATGTAATAACTAGCTAACAATTCAAGACTTACTACACACTTGTGCTAGTACAAACAATACATATGAAGACCCACAATGCATATAAATCAGAAGCACAGACAGGGAAACTAAAGTAAGGAAGAAAGAAACAGCATCACCAGAAAATGTTAATAGCATTAAAGTTTATCTTCCTGTATACAAATTAATTGTGTGTTTGAGGCCCGCTATTGCCCCATTCATGTGCACCATGAGCTGAGACCAAACCCTAAGGAAAGTACTTTAAGAACATACGACAAGGTTAACGTTTTGATGTAAATCACCTTTTGAATTTTAATATTCTGATTGTCAGTGAATAAAACCAGCTGGCCTAGATTTGTCATCTCTTTAACCAGGTTTTTTCAGGTAATTTCATGGGTTTTTACCAGTGCATGCTATTTTCCTACAACTTACTAATATCATACTTAGCCAATAAGTAATATTTCTGTCCAATTTACGAAGTTTTACCTTAAAACTCTGCCATTTCTCACCTTGTAGCATCATTTTTAACTCGTCTATACACTTTTTGCAACTTTTTCAAATAGGTTTGCATCCGAAGATGGCCGGGAACGTCTGACTTAATTGCAGACCTTCTGGACAGTGCCGCGTGACCATACCCTTGCACATGGCATGGTGACGTGTTTGTGAAGGCGTCTGTACTTCGTGATCGTATCTGTGCTTCGAACACAATTCAGAACTGCATTTTCTACTGATCTAGGAACTTTCAACTTCAGAATTTCCCTTGCACACCTCCTACATCTTTTCATACTCATTATCCATTACCAATCTAGTACACAGTACATACTTGGAAGAATTTTATAAAAACTGCTAGTTATCCTAAAAATGGCATCAGTTATTGCCATCCCTCCTCCCCAAGAGCCACCACCACCAGGTGGTGGACCTTCACAACAACAAAAAAGTGCAGTACTTTCAAAGACAATGAAGAGGACCAAGAAGATGAGGTAGAGGAAGTGCCTACTTCTAGCACCAAGATTGAATCATGGGTGTGCCAGTTCTTTACTACTGTTGGGAGTGCACCAAAGGCTAAAGCTACCAAAGTGAAATCCACTAAGTGCAATTTAGTACTCAGTCGCAGACTACATGGACAGTACTCCCACGGGACCACCTCCATGCTCTACCACACCAAATCCAATGACTGCAATGCTCTCAGAAAGGTTGTTCCTTTCTCAGCAAGTAGTAAGCTGTCTTCCTCCACCTCACCTTCCTCAACAAATACTGTAATCACACAGCCTGATGTCTGCGGGCTTTGGTGCATTATAAGTAAATAAATAAATAAGGAGGGCTACGGACCATTATCGTCCATTGCAGCCCGTGAAAATAAATAAAGGGTAAAGGATTAAGGCCATTAGCACCCCTGGTTCCCAAAGCGGGAACCCTGGGTGGTAAAACATAGATTTGTCTTCCTATAGCGGGGCGCCTGTGGCGTCCCGCTGTAAGAAGGAAGGATTATCCTTCCTACAGCGGGACTACTGTGGCAGCCCGCTGTAGGAACGAAAATCCTTTTCCAAGACAGCCAACATGGAAAGAGAAGATGGGGGTCCGTACACAGCCCCTCTTCCCTTGCCATGGCAGCCTGCAAAACCCTATGAACATATTACCACAAGCACTTTTTTCCCTTTCAAACCTATCCTACCTTCGAATAACTTTAGCACATATCCGGTCCCAGGTAGACATAGCCACTTTAACACCATTTTTCGTCCCTAGAGGTCATGGCCAGTAGCCAGATTGTCCGCGTCATGGCCTTATCCCATGACCCAAACACTCTGGCTACTGCCCACGGCCACAGGCTATACCTCAGTCACCAAAGGCATATGACTATTTTGTGTACCTACATTATGACACTTGTCAAAAAATAAAACACAGGCACATTTGCAAAACCATGCTTTAATGTCCTTGCCAATGCTCCTCATGAGTTTGCTTGAAATCCGCCCATGTTTTATTTTTTAAAAAGTGTCAAAATGTATGTACATACAATAGTCATATAACTTAGCCCCAACTTGACAAAATCCATTCAGTCTTTACACAATCATTGAAGGTTGGGTCTATAATCTTTCTCAAAACATTTGTACACATTTGTCAAACAGCAACAAAGTTAAAAGCCATCTAAAAATGTTGTGACCCCCCTCTAATTTCACCTCCTCTTGAGAAAATCAAACCAAACTTTAGAAAACCATTTATATCTAGATCCAATATTGTTTTGCCAAAAGTGCAGATTCGTCAAATGACACCACATGTATATGCCTTTACAATATTTTGGGACCCCCCCTCTAATTTTGCCCCCTCTTGACAGAATCCCACAAAACTTTACAAAACCATTCAGAATTAGTTCTAGAATAAAACTGCAAAATTACATGCAGTTTCATTGAGTGGCGCAAAAGCTATAAGCCATCCAAAAACTGCTTTTCCCCAACCCTGTAATGCAGGAATAGGTACAGATGTCCTAGGACATCTGAAGTGTCCCTGAACACCACAGGATTGCCCCAGGACATCTAGAGTGTTCGCGGACTTTTAGGGAGGCGGGGGTGAAACAACCCGTTTTTTGGCTTCTTATGGCTATATCCAATCCAATCCTCACCCCCCCCACATCACCAGAGATTGCTTGTTGAGTTTGACAAGTGCAATGCTGCTTTTTTTTAATGTTTTCACTGTGCTGTCCGCAGACCACAAAAAAGTCTGCAAATCCAAGATGGCGGGTGTTTCAGGAAAACCGACGCATTTCACATTTTCTCACCACCCAATCAGCGGCCGCGTCCCAGTCCGTGGACCGAACAGGAAAGTGAGTCCGTGGAGCGGACATAGATACCACACATTTTTTTGCCTTACATTTAGGTCATTTAAAAAAAAACTACTGGACGGATTTACACCAAATTAACTAAAGCACGCTTTTGGGACCAAGCCACCGCTCCTGCCGCAAATTTGGTGACATTTTTTCTCCATTCAGTCTATGGGAAAAAAAGAAATTTGGGGACCCCCACTATAACTTTGCCCCCCCTTGACCAAACCTCACCGAACTTTGCAAATAAATTCAGAGTGGGTCAGATACTTTTTTTGCAAAGTTTGATGCGGATTCGGTCAGGGAGAGCAAAGTTATAAGACGCCCAAAAAGTGCTCTTCCTATGGGTTTAGCAACTTAACCATAACTACATGGCTGCTACCGCAGGCCCACACTGTATCAACTACAATCTTAATCTTAATACCTCTTTCTGCTAGTCTGTGTGCCACTTCGCTCCAAAAACGCTCAATGACCGGGCATGACCAAAACATATGTACCATGATGGCTTGAGTTCATTGTGTTTCTCTCTTGGAATATATCAGCAGTCAACCTGAAATGGGGGCATTGGGGATTGGTAGATCTTCCTGGGGAGAAAGACGTATGTCTATTACCGGAAACATGGGCGCAGATGTTTTTGTCACGCCTGGGTACACGTGGTTTACCACATTTGTATGCAAGAGTACCCTGGCAGAGCCAAAGATAGGCTTCTGATGCTGGTAGGCAATAATGAAAAAGTAAGGCCCAGCATTATAATGAAAAAGTAAGGCACAGAATTGTAATGAAAAAGTATGGCACAGCATTTTTTGAGACCCAACAACACGTCATTCTGGGTCATCAAACAATGTTTGTGGTCTTTGGTAATGTAAAAACAGCCTTTGACCCAGTACCTCATGATAATCCATGGAGAACTTTAAGGGGAAATAGTGCCACAGTGGAATTGCTGAAAGCTATTGAGTCATTGTAGTTCAATACCTATGCAGTAATACTATAGGGCCCTCGGGGAGAAATGAACTATTGTTTCCCTGATTTTGCAGATGGGAGACAAGGGTGTGTCTTGGCAGCAGTGCTCCTCGCCGTATACATAAATGGCATTGCCACAAATGTTGCCTTTTTAAAGGGGCAATGCTCCTCTGTTAGGTGGTGAGAAATTGGAAATTCTCCTTTTTACAGGTGTCACTTGGTTAATTTCTAAGACACCCAGTGGACTAGAACACCAATGGAACCACTGTGCTGAGAAGGGCCTAGGGATCATGTCTACCAAAACATGATCAATGTCACATAGTGTTTAACACCTGCCAAGGTTACGCATTTTATTGGAAGGTGTCCTTCTTGACCAAATAGATTGCTTTGATTACTTTGGAGTTAGTTTAAGTAATGACGCAAAATGGGGAGGCAAATTCTAAAGAGTGATTTAATTTGAGTTGGGCAGGCAAGAGTCCTTGGGATGTTTTAAAGATTAGAGAGGGCAAGGCCCTCCAACCAACTTTGGAAATCTATAAAGCTTAATTCTATCACAAGATTTTAAGGTGTGGAACTCTCGGCCCATAATGATCTTTCATCTATTAAAAAATCTAAAAATAGATTCCTTAATACATGTTTGGGACTCCTTCTAAGTACACCAACAATCCCTTTACAAATTGCGGTGGGTAGTGACCATATGGCCAAGTTATTTTGGGTTAGCATCTGGAGCTCCCTAACTCTGGCAAAATTAAATGCAGCACTGAGTGATTTCCTCGTTAGGTGCTAGATCACTTCTCTGGGCCATAAATGGGAGGGGAATGTTTTGTGTTTAAGGTCTACCCTGTTATTGGGATACCCCCTCTGCATGGAGGAGGGGTTATTGAAGTAGTTAAACAGGCATACAACTCTTGGGGCCTCATTACGAGGTTGGTGGTAAGGGGTTAACGGTGCCGGTAAAGGTGCCGGAGCCGTTAACCCCTTACTGCCCTATTACGAGGTCCGCTCGCGGGACCCGCTCTGGATGCCTGATTTTACCAGACGTCCTTAGCGGGTCCCATGAGCGCCCCAGCATGCTAACAACGGGCCCGTCATTAACGGGCTGGTTGTTAGCATGCTCCCCATTCCCATTGAGCCCTATGGGGGCTCAAGTGGGAATAATGGGGATGGTCCGGGTCCGGGTTCCCTGAATGGGGAAATACCGGGCCCTCCAAGGTCGGAATGGCCCGTTATTTCCCCATTCAGGGAACCCGGACCCGGGCCCAGGTTTGGAGGCAGTCATGCCCTTATTAAGAGCATGGCTACCTCCAAACTCGTAATGAGGCCCTTGGTGTTCAAGAGAGTGGATGAGCAAGAAGAAGCCAGGACATTTACAAATGAATTGTTTGAGGTTAACCAAACACTGGAGGAATACCCAGAAGCATAAGTTTCATCATATGACAGCATACCACTTTCTTAATATTGTGTGGGCATTTCCAGCCTATGAAGGGGCCAGAGACACAACAGTCCGCCTTGAATTACTTTACCAACTTTATCTTAAACCATGGAAGCACTCGTTGTTACTGACACCTATGCCTTTACAATATGCACTGCATGATTTAAAATACTTCCACGGAGTCATCTCTGCTTATCATGGAATGTCAATTACTGTTCCCTCGCATTGTCAGGGCCAAACTCAGCCTTTCATCCTTCCGAGGTCGATAAATGAGCACCACACACCGTGGGTAATAAGCAGCGCTCAGATGCCTGAGGGTTCTTAGCACTATATCAAAATACAAATTGTATTGCTCGCTCCTTTTAGTCACATGTTTGCGCAGACAACGGTCTTTCGAAGGGCGTTCATCCACTGCAGTGCTTCAAAGCTATGTTAATGGCAGTAGGCGCTATACATATATCAAATGACATAACATAATATATTGTGAGCAATCAGAAGTGCAATTTTACTAACTAAACTGACATAAATTCTACTTGTTAGTCTTGGTAAAATTACATATTTTGAGGGTAGCCTTGAAGAGAAGAACTCATTTTCACGGCACTATCTGTAAGATTAGTGTTGAGAAATGTAAATAAATTGAATGAACTGCTATTATTGATATTTGCTGATTATAATTATGACATGAATTTTGTCTTCTAAAATATGGTTATTTTCTCCTTCCCTTTTATGAGATTTGGACGTTATCAAATGCTGAATGTTTTTAATGTGGCTTTATTATACATGTATGTATGTATGTATTTATTTAGTTAGGTTTGGGATATTTTGGATGGATGGAATTCAGAGTAAAACTGTGTTGTTGTAGAGACCCTGACCTTTCAGGTTATAAACTGTGAAGTGCAGAATAAGACCCCTTTGGCGTTCTTCAGTGAGCATGGCCCATCCTGGTGTAGGGCCCAGGTCAGATATTCAAGGCACTACCCCAGACCTGAAAAGATCAGTAATGGATTATCAGCTGGCATTCTATTGGTGGGTGACTGTAACACACAGACACATGCCTAACAAAGAAAGATGGGCATGCTCGCTACCTAGAACTTAATTCATTGAGGGCCAGGAAGAATACAACTAGCACAATACCATTCATTGAATGCACATTTCGTTATGCACTTTATTCTAATACAGAATTCTCTTAAAACAAGCCCAAGACCTTTCGCAGTAATGGCTAACTCAGTGCCCAAGTCTAACTGTCAATTCATAGCACTTTTCTCCGAAAAGGTCTTCAATATAACACATCCCTCCTACCCCAAAAAAAAGAAAATATAAAAAACACTTGATTTGATCACTTCAACTCTTGCTTTCTTATCTTAAATATTTATATTTTTATGTGTATTGTTGTTTCTTGTGATGCACAACTCGCCCTTAGACCTCTGTGTATACAGCATCCTTCAAATATTCTGCCATCCAGCAGGGCTCACAGAAACTTAATATTCATTCCTTCCATGACATGTTTTTCCAATTTGATGTTAAAAATACCACCTGCATTCAATTGGTCTGGCATGCATGCCTCTGATCGTGATATCTCTTTAGCTTGTGGTTTTCTTTCCTCACTCCCATTCTCACCATTGCCTCCTTCAAATTCATGACCTTGGTCCTTTCCATCCACCTTCATGGTATAGGTAGGTCGGCCACAAGATCCGCCAGTTATGTGGTGATGGGGGTGCCAAAGCAAGGTGGGTGATAGGTAAAGAGAGTCAAATTGAAGTGTGCAGGCGAGAGATTTTTAGGAGCATAGGTAGTTCAAACTTCTGAATTGCAATTTTTAAATGAAGTAGGACAAGCTCCTGAAAAACTGCACTGGGTCTTCTTACAGTCAAGAAACGATCATGAATACAATCAGTTTTAATGTTGCTATGAAATTGACTTCCTTCCCACAAAACTAGACCGCCAATTGTGTGTTTATTCATGCAAACATTACTGGGTAACGGATGGGGATGTGTGATGGAGGTCTTTCCAAAGATGGTCTGGGGGAGTGGAAGAACATTGGGAATTGCAGAGACTCTTTAGCTTCCTAGGAGCAGTTGCCTTCCCCAGAATATGATTTAATAGGAGTACTCGAGTTTCCTGGGCAGAAGGGACATGGAAGAAGGAGGAGTCTCTGAGAGGTGAGATAGGCTGGCCTTTGTCGCGCTACTGACGCGTCCACTGAGCGCCTGTTCCGTAAGGTTTTGCTACCCTTCTAGATCCCAACAGAAAAGGTTGAATATACAATAATCTCTATCCACTGTGTTTGTTTTCAGTGCAATATTAATCTTACAGAATAATAAAAGAAATAAGTGAAGCGGATGAGCAGTCGAATAATAGCAGATTGATATAACATCTGCGTTTCTTTGCTTTTGCAGGGCGCAGAGCTTGTGTGGGAGAAAGCCTGGCCAAGATGGAGCTGTTTCTCTTCTTCACCGGTTTGCTTCAGAGGTTCACGTTCCACCCGCCATCTGGTGTGACTGAGGCAGACTTAGACCTGACTGCTGAAGTGGGCTTTACCTTGACCCCCGCGCCACACTGCATCTGCGCAGTCGCCCGTGAACCAATGGCATAGACAAGAAGGGGAACTAAGGACTGTGGAGATGTCCAAGTGAACATTGCGTGCAGCGGGGACATTTCCATGTTCTACAAATGCCATGAGGAAATGTGTAACATTAATGTTCGGACAGCGGGCTCGATTCGCAAAACATTTCTCCAATTTAAGCATGCAAGTTAATGAGAATATGCAAATTGCACATGTCTCCTTTCACAACATGGGAATGCTTCACTACATGAACATTTTGTCTAAAGGGAGGTGGCCAGGCAGTAGTTGACACCCTTGTATATCCTGCCCTGCTTCACAAATGGATTGGCTTGCCACCACGATAGCTCCACAAGTTCATCGCCTGCTTCAGAAGTTTCTTTGACCATTGGCTACAGGTGTGAATCATGGCATGACTGATTTAACCCTTCATCATTGTGAGGTTGATTATTTGAGAACTAGTCAATTGGGTAATGACAAAATATATTACTATAGCACTGGCATAGTACACTATGTAAAAAAGACATTGGGCCTCATTACGACCCAGGCGGTAAGTTACCGCCTGGGCCGTGACTTTACCACCATGGCGTAAACTATGTTTACGCCATGGTGGTTGGCGGACTTACCGCCCCATTCCGACCTTGGCGGGGCGGTAAGTCTCCAATCCCCATTTACCCTTCCCCATTTTTGCCCCATAGGGCATAATGGGAGTGGGGAAGGCGTTAATTACGCCTCCGTAAATTACGGTGGCGTAATTAACTCCATGGTCCCTTAGCGCCATGGATTTTAGCACCTGCTAAAAGCAGGTGTTAAATCCGCCATGGCGCTAAGGGACCTCGTACTCAGGCGGTAAGGGTCGGCGCTGTTTACGGCGCCGTAAACCCTTACCGCCTGAGTTGTAATGAGGGCCATTATGTTTGCATAAGCCTTCTCTGCAGATCCGCATTGCCCTTCATCTGTTTGGAGCCGATTTCGAGGAAGATAAGGCGGGCGGGGTTCATTTCTGATCCTTGCATGGGCCTCGCTGCCCTGTACGTTTGTGCTCATAAAGCACATACACCTTGGGGTCGTTATTTACATGTCTTCCCTTCATCAGTAGTATATATGTACTCGCTCCCTAAACCTACAGTGCTTCCTTATGTCAGTGGGCCTCTGTTCCTCCGCCCTTGTGGGTGCTGAGGACTTATGCGTAACCAAGAGTGAGGTGCAAACTTGCTGCTTAGAAGTTCCTTCATTGAGGACCAGGAAGCGGAACACTAGCACGGGGACAGTAATTGAACTCAGATTTACTTCTGCATTTTATTCCAATACAAAGTTCCTAACAAAACAATCCAGAGAGCTGGCACAGTAGCGGCTAAATCCATAACAATACACAAAACACATTTACTGTATACACCATTCCTCAAATATTCCACCACCCTGCAGGCCTTGGAGAAACTCCATATTCCTTCCCTGGCATGTTTTTTTTCCCATTTTGATGTTAAACATACCAGACAGACTCACTCGGTCCTGCATGCATGTCTCTGATCATGATATGTCTTTAGCGTGTGGTTTTCTTTCCTCAATTTCGTTCTCAACATTTCCTCATTCGAATGTATGACTCTAGCCCTTTCCATCCAATTTGGGCTCATTATAGAGTTGGTTTTCCTCAAACTCAAGCTTTCAAAGGGAACAGAATGCTGGTTATCATAAGGGGCCAACCTTTGCTCTTGCACTGTTATGAGGACCGCTTTATCCCAATGCTTTCCGGCACCCACTACCATTCTGACGCGTTCCTTGATGGTCCGGTTGACGCGTTCCGAACTTCAGTTGGAGTCTAGATGGCATGTTAATGTGTATAGTACCATTCTCCAAGCGCCTCGATGCCCCTGGGCTGTGTGAGTGCTTTATAAATGAAAATAAATAAATAAATTACATGAATAAATAAATCTCTCACAGGAAACAGTTTCCACAGCCTTAACCATCGTGATTTTTTGTGAAAGCCATACTTCCTCCAAAAGGCACTGCCCTGAATGACCTTTCTGGTCACAATGTCATGGCTGAACAGCAACGCTGGCACTTACCAAACTGATCCATTGGCTCCATGATGGACCCCTTTCTTTCCACTCCTCTCCTAAGGAGTTTTTGACATCAAGTCTATTCCTTCCCATGACATTTTAAAGATACAAGCTTACAACAATGTGCTGAACCTTGAACCATCTAAACTCTAAACGATTTTCTTCACTTAGGGTGTGTTCTTTTTCACATATTTGTTAACTCCGTTTAATAAACAAGAAATATACAACAAATATGTGATGGTCCAACAACAAACTTATTTGAGGGTGCAGTTCAAAATCAAATCTACAAACATGCTCTTTGGAATGAATATCCCCCAGTTCCTGTGGTCTCTAAAGTTCCCAAAGTTACAATTCCACATTATTAAGTCACTTTACCAATGTGGACCAAAAAGTATCTGCAGACCCGCTTTGCTAATGTTGACCAATGCGCTTCTGCTACGCATTCTATATTGTTATGTCAATTTATCAGATCCCCTTTGTTAATGTTGACCAATGCGCTTCTGCTAGGCATTCTACATTGTTATGTCAATTTATCAGATCCCCTTTGTTAATGTTGACCAATGCGCTTCTGCTAGGCATTCTACATTGTTATGTCAATTTATCAGATCCCCTTTGTTAATGTTGACCAATGTGCTTCTGCTAGGCATTTTACATTGTTATGTCAATTTATCAGATCCCCTTTGTTAATGTTGACCAATGTGCTTCTGCTAGGCATTCTACATTGTTATGTCAATTTATCAGATCCCCTTTGTTAATGTTGACCAATGTGCTTCTGCTAGGCATTTTACATTGTTATGTCAATTTATCAGATCCCCTTTGTTAATGTTGACCAATGTGCATCTGCTAGGCATTCTACATTGTTATGTCAATTTATCAGATCCCCTTTGTTAATGTTGACCAATGTGCTTCTGCTAGGCATTCTACATTGTTATGTCAATTTATCAGATCCCCTTTGTTAATGTTGACCAATGTGCTTCTGCTAGGCATTCTACATTGTTATGTCAATTTATCAGATCCCCTTTGTTAATGTTGACCAATGTGCTTCTGCTAGGCATTCTACATTGTTATGTCAATTTATCAGATCCCCTTTGTTAATGTTGACCAATGTGCTTCTGCTAGGCATTTTACATTGTTATGTCAATTTATCAGATCCCCTTTGTTAATGTTGACCAATGTGCATCTGCTAGGCATTCTACATTGTTATGTCAATTTATCAGATCCCCTTTGTTAATGTTGACCAATGTGCTTCTGCTAGGCATTCTACATTGTTATGTCAATTTATCAGATCCCCTTTGTTAATGTTGACCAATGTGCTTCTGCTAGGCATTCTACATTGTTATGTCAATTTATCAGATCCCCTTTGTTAATGTTGACCAATGCGCTTCTGCTAGGCATTCAATTTATCAAGGTGGACCAAAAAACTTCTGCTGACCAACACGTGTTTCACACTCTGTGAGCATAGGACTCCCACAACCCGTGCTTCCTTCCTCAGGGTCTTTCTCCTAATTGTGAAGCATTCCTAGGATTCTTCAAGCATTTGATCTCTTATTTTGAAAGAAAAATATGCTTTTCCTATCTAGTGATTTATTATTCCGGCATAGTAACTGGATATATATTCAAATTCTCCTCTTTAATTCAGTTGCAATTCTTTATAACTCCCCCTAAATTGCTGTTTCCGGTGGCAGTTGTGGCAATATGCACACTGCCTACTCCTATTAACGGCCCACAGCCCTCGCTAAGGCCCTTGCTTCGCTCGGGTCTGCCTAGGCTTGGGCTGGCAGGCCGTTACTGGCCATTTCCGACCACGACAGGTGGGTGATTTCCATGATAATATCACATTTTTTCAATCACACACATTCCTCGAACATGACTTTTGTGATTTTGAGGGAAATATTTCAGACTTTTGCTGTTACTATTACAGTCAAAGTCCAATCTCATTGTAAACCTTCTTCAGGCAGAACAATTCAACTGCAAAATACCATCGGGAACCATGTGTAGGCCTTGCTTTCTTGTGATACCTGGGATTGGACACTATACCAAAATGCTTCGGTTTGTCATTAATATGCCATCCACACATTCACTTTATTGGACCGCTCTGAGAATTATGATGGGCTAATCTCCACAGCCTTTCACCCAGCAATCAATAATTCATATCCACCAAACCGATCTTTCCAACCCTCCATATTGACTAGGCTATAATCAGCACCCCGAGTCTAATCCCAACTCTGTTGCAACATCGTTTACACCTATTGCGGCACAAGATTTACTTTAATTCTGTTACCAAACACTTTGATTCTAGGCAACATGAGTTCTCCCTGAGAGAACGGCTCGCTTCTCCAAATATAATTTATTTTTGTTCTTGAAACAATGCGGAAGGTGCCTCTTTCTTCTGCATTCATGGCATGTAGCATTGAAACCTCTTCTTCTCTAGGGTTATTCAGACGGGTTCCATGTCATTTAATCGCAGGATGAAACAACGATGGGTTTTTCTCCGTGGATATTTCAACAAGAAAACTTTTTCTTTTTGGGGGTGGAGGGTTCCCCCATCACCTTTAATTATTTAACTTTTCACGAACACCCACACCCAATCTATATATTTTTAACCCCCCCTACAAAATTCAATGAATTTTCACGTTGAAATAACAACCCAGGATGAAAGGACGTAGTACCAGTCAGACGAGTAGCACCCTCACAATGCAAGCTTTCTGTCACCCAGCTTCGCGTAAGCATGGCTTCTCCAATCATTGGAACCATTCCTATCCTTCCTCATGTGCCAATGCTCTATGTCTCCCTTTTCATTATCCGTGCAAAATCTCCTTCACATGATGAATTGAACGATCCATGAGATTTGGAGGCCAAGTGCTTCACAAATGTTGGGTCTCACTTCCTCCGAATGGCCTCTCTTACCTGTCATTCTTGAATCTTCCTCCACAGTGCTCTCGCTTCCCCACAATTACAGTTTGCACAATTACAGGTCCTCTTCAAGTCGTTTGGAAATCCTCCATTGATTCGCCTTTCTTTCGACCATGTCCAAAATCTATATATTTCAAGAACAATGTTAATTTTTGGGTTCTATATCATGTGCATTTTATTTCCAGACTTATCTAAAAGCATTGAATTAATGCGCACTCCCTTATGTGTCTTTGTTCTTGGGTAATCTTATAAATACTCTTTGCCCGTCATGCTCTAGGTGAGGATACAGGTGTACTTTCCCTAATTGCTTCAGCCTTTATAATGTTATACATGTGATGCAATACGCATGCAATGGAAATGTCTTCTCATTATTGTAGGTCAACACACCTTACTGAGGAGTCGCACCACTTACCACCTTCAGGAGAATGGGCTCATTACAAGTTTGGAGGTAGCCATGCCCTTAATAAGGGCATGGCTACCCCCAAACTGGGGGCCGGGTCCCGCAAAAGGGGACTCACCAGGCCATTCCGACCTTGGAGGGCCTGGTAATTCCCTTTTGCGGGACCCGGGCCCGGTATGTGACATTCCCATTTGAGCCCCAATAGGGCTCAATGGGAATGGGGAGGATGGTAGCAGCTGTGCCGTTCATAACGGTACCGTTGCTACCATCCTGGTCTGCTCGCGGGTGCCGCTCTCCACGCCTGGTCTGACCAGGCGTGCAGAGTGGCCCCCGTGAGCAAACTCGTAATGATTCGGCATGGCAACAATGGCGCCGGTAGCACTACCGGCGCTGTTGTTGCCTTACCGCAACATTCGTAATGAGGCCCAATGTTTCATACAGCAGCGCAGAACGCAAGACACTGCTGATGCCTTCCAACGTTCGCTGCCATCGGGATGATCTTTAATGTTGCACCCTGGAACGTTATGCAGGCAACAGGCGTTCCACCACTGTTCCCCTCAGTACAGTATTTCATGTGGCACCGTGGGACGCAATACGCTGCTGATGCATTGCACTGCAGCCAGTATGGGCGCACAGGCAATGTTATGGATATAGTCTCGCCTACAGCCTGGCCCGTTCCTCTCAGCGTCACTTGTGCAGCTCCACTTTTCTCATTGGTTTTGACACATTCTCGCTTCGCATTGCCACCACCTCGCCGCCAGTGAAATGTAGTGCACAAGGAGTGGCCACGCAGAGAGGTTCACATTATCTTGTGAGCTGTAGACACCAACATTGGCCCTAGAAATGTTTTTCATTGTGACCCCATTTTCCACCGTACCAGCAAGCCTAATTCCTCTGAGAAGGGTTTGGAGGCTTCACACACTAGAACATTGGTAAAAAAATGCGTTCAAACGTTGAATTATGAAACATATTTGTTGCCACATTTGGATTAAAAAGTAGTTAAACTCAATAAAGGGATGTAGGGGATGAGAGAGGTGAAAGGAAAGGAGTGGGTGCTTGGGGTAAGAGAAACCAAAAATACAAGAGGCGGTGGTGCAGAGGCCCACTGAGAACTCTCCAGGGAGTCTAGACCATTCCACCGGGGGACAGCCCCCAGCGCTTTCCCAATAGCAGCTCGCTCAATACAAGAGGGGGTGGTGCAGAGGCCCAGTGGGAACTCTCCATAGAGTCTAGGCCATTCCACTGAGGGACTGATCCCAGCGCTTTCCCAGTAGCAGCTCGCTCAGTGTAAGACGCGGTGGTGCAGAGGCCCACTGGGAACTCTCCATAGAGTCTAGGCCATTCCACCGGGAGACAGACCCCAGCGCTTTCCCACTGCCAGCTCGCTCAATACAAGAGGTGGTGGTGCAGAGGCCCACTGGGAACTCTCCAGGGAGTCTAGGCCCTTCCACCGGGTGACAGACCCCAGCGCTTTTCCAGTAGTAGCTCGCTCAGTACAAGAGGCGGTGGTGCATAGGTCCACTGGGAACTCTCCATGGAGTCTAGGCCAATCCACTGAGGGACTGATCCCAGCGCTTTCCCAGTAGCAGCTCACTCAATACAAGAGGCGGTGGTGCAGAGGCCCACTGGGAACTCTCCAGGGAGTCCAGGCCATTCCACTGGGGGGCAGACCCCAGAGCTTTACCAGTAGCAGCTTGTGCAATATAAGAGGCGGTGGTGCAGAGGCCCAGTGGGTTCTCCAGGGACACTAGGCCATTCCACCGGGGGACAGACCCCAGAGCTGTCCCCGTAGCAGCTCGCTCAGTACAAGAGGCAGTGGTGCTAGGGCCACTGGGTTCTCCAGAGAGTCTAGGCCATTCCACCGGGGGACAGACACCAGAGCTTCCCAGTAGCAGTTTGCTGGATGCACTTCTGTGACTGCCAGATCACTCCACCCTTCGCTAGAACCAACAAATGAGATTTCTGTATTCACCCTTCCCTTGAAAACGGCATAGCAACTACACTTAACTTGAACAGAACACCCTGTACTCTCTCCCCTCTTACATGCCTGCTTGTTTCCTTTGTGATTATGGGGACCTGTGCGTTGTGATGCTGCTCTCACGACGCGACTCGCCTTCCTTGCATTCTGCTGCCCTTTTCTGCTTTGCACTGGGGAGCCTGAACCTTAAAAAATGATGCGGTGAGATTGCAAAAGAAAATGAGCGCACACAGGTTATTACTAACCGGTCATCTTCCTCGAAATATGCATGCATTTGAAGAAAAGAAAAGTGAAAAGTGGAGTTGGGGGCATAAAAATAGTGGCAATGCATATTGTACTCTATCAATTGACATGTCTGCGTAAACTATTTTCGTCATCTAAATCCCTTGCTTTCTCTGTTCTTGGGGGCTGAAAGGTGAGCAAGAAAGTTTGTTAGAATGTATTAATTTCTTGGAAGCTCTAGCATTTATTTCTTGGATCCATTTTAGTTGAGATCATAGTGTTCTGTGCTGTACTGTTTCTATACGATTGGTCTGGAAGTGAGTTCTGTTATTAAAAAGAGTAAGCACACAAATAATAAAAAGAATTAAAAGAAAATTCTGTCACTGTCTTTTGATGCTATTTTTTTTTTATATATCTGCCTGTATTACCCTCGAAACGTTAACATTGAAGGGATTCGTTGCAATGGTTGTCTGACTTGTGGTTTTGTTTTTTTCAAACTGATTGCAGGGTCCACCTGCAGTCACTTCAGAGGTCCATGTGAAAATCCAAAACGCTGTCAACAAACTTACTTTGTGTAGCCACTTTATACCGCAGCCAATTTAAAGAGATCTGTTTTCGTCCACCATCTGGGTCAGATTGGGGCTGGAAATCTGCTTGGGAAGCAATCAAAAAACGGCCCTTAAAATCACTAATCGCTTTTTATTTATCTTTGGCACACATTGTCTAGTACCTGGGCCACGTTTTAATACACGAAACTGTAAACTGCACAGTGCCTTCCCTCATCAAAGGGCCCCCAAGTGCAAACCCACAGCATATAACTCACCCATGCAGACAGTGAGATAGCTCAGTGGGTTCATGCTTCTGCTGAGGAATTCTGTGTGAAACCTGCAGGCCACAGCTGTGTGTCCCAGTGGGGCCCCCATGGCTCATCCAAGTGAATAGTTTGAGTAGCATTAAGTTGGGTAAATAGTATTAACTGTGTGTTTACTGCAAGCGCTATAAGAAACTGCAAGCGCTATAGAAAATACATGTTTTGCTATTGTAGGTAAACTCAACAGCGTCAGAATTTGCTCTCTCTTGCCAATGTCATGTCAACAAGGTACGGTATGGCTGACGTTCATTTTTACGCAATGTTTAACTCTATACAAAGAGGGCTGGTTAAGGTGAATCGTTCTGTGACTTGGAATCACAAAGTAGCATGTGGCAAAAAATCTTCAAGTTAGGTGTCCTGTCGCATTGTGAGTGGACTGTGAGTAGACCCACTACTCTCTTCAGCTAGGGAAAAAAATGACTTGCCTCTACACAGGTTGCGCCAGAAAAGATTTTAATCAATAGTACGTCCTATGGTTTCCTCGTGTTTCAGCCTCTGGCCTTTTTCGTTACAGCGCGGCTGCGAGGAGATTTTAGCTCCAGTTATATAGGAACAGGGATTATCCCGGTACTTCACGATCCACTAAGAACAGCTTTAACAAGCTTCAAGAATCTATATATTTTTTCAACTTTTTGGCAAATGTCTGGTTTTGATAAAGGCTAGAGGCCGAAACACGTGTAAACCATAGGACGTAATATTTTGACACAGTGGCTATGACTGTTGGGTTCTGTGTGGGACATTTGGCGAGGATCTAAGTGTGTGCGCTGGTCTCATCATTCACAGTTGCCGCTTCCCGACAGTCGGTATCCAGAAGCTCTGTCTGCCTCTCTTTTCCGACAGCCATGGATTGGTTTCACTAAAGACCACTGCACCTTTTCCTTCCAACAACCCTACCATGATTTACTTTTGTCGTACACCCTTTTCCCTTCGTGCCCCATTTTTTGTTATTATGGGGGGACCCCCACCCCCCCCCCCCGCCTACACCTCTGCTTCGTCCTTGTCCCGTCCACTTTGTCTCACCTTCACTGACTGCTCACAACCTGTCTCATATTTCCAACACTGCTTGCCTCTTTTCCACTCCCCATGCACTCAACATGTGTATGTCCCAAGCGCATACCATGACTACCTCTCTCCTCTTCCCGTTTCCATCCCGGGTCCATGCAGTAGATAACCGCCTGTATATAGAGTTCATTTTAACGTTTTTCAAAAGCGCCATACTTGTAGACATTCCTTTTTGATAAGCTACTTTTACTAGGCCCTCGTTAATGTGCCAGTCTGCTCTTTACGTGACTGAGGGCCGAAATTCAGAGGTCTGTGTAAAAATGGAAATGTGTTGTTCCAAGCAGGAGCAACATTTCTCTTAAAAACACCATGTTCTGAAAAAAAGAATGTGGTGTACTGACATAAAAGCCCTGGCTTTTACATGTGCTTTATATAAGGCCTGGCAACGGCCCTAGTAACCGTCAAGAAAGCAAAGCAGGCACTGCAAGGGCATTCTCCTTGCAAAGCTGAGGTTTTTCATGTAAAAATGAAGTTAAACTACAACACCTGTGGCGTGCCGTTAACATCTACTGCACCTGTTTTCCCTTCATAATCAAAGCATTTCACGGACTGTAGCACCACTTTTCTAATTTGTTGAGAGTTTAAGGATACTTTTGTAAATCAGAAGTGGCAGTTTTTTAAGAACGTTTTCTATCCGTACTGGTAGAAATGGTTGTATATACTCAAGCGTCTTCTAATCTAAATCTTCACTCATTACCCCTTCCTTTACAATCTTGTTTCCTCTGGCCCATTCTAATGAAACTGCTCTTTTCTTTTTGTTTAATATATTTTTATTCATTATTTAATAGCAGTGACAAACGACAAAAATTATTAGAACAATATGTATGTAGGTATAATTATGAACCAAAGGTTTTGAAGAGAAAAGTATAAAGTGATAAACTTTAGCATAAACCATCTAGAATGAGAGAATAATAACAGTATGGTATACATATAGAAATTAACTAGATTAATGATCTAATCATTATATGGAGATTAAATGAAGATTACAATGCGATGAACTAGGGGAAGACAAATAGATAATGGATGGAAAAGAGGGAGAGGGAGCCATTTAACACAGTCGAAGTTGGGTAGTGGAAAGGAGTGTACACATGTAATCAGTAACTTGAAGTAACAAGAACAATTGATATTCATGAACCATGGATGGACATGTTGCGATAAGAGAGATACTCAGTGAAAAGAGACTATTTGATATCATGTTTGCGTTTAGCATTGAGGCGTGCCGCCATGCAGTGTTCTAGTCTGTGAATGTGACATTATTATTCCACCAGCCTTTAACAGATAGTTTTTTAAAGTCTTTCCAATTGGCTGTAATAAACTTAATAGCAATTGCAATGAGCAGGTCAAATAAGCCAAGGGTGGGCGTGGTCTCTTCCTACTTTCAAGGGCTAAGCTCCCAAGGAGTATGTTTGAGAATGTTATGGGGGATTGACCTTGAAAATGATAATCAAGAGAAACCACACCTCTCCCCAAAATGATTGAACAAAGGGACGTTGAAAAAACATATGATTCTAGGATCCGCAAATGTTGCCACACGTCCAGCAGTTTCTGTCTGTAGCATATTTGGATTTCAACAGACGCATTGGGGTAATAAAGGCCCTGTGAAGAAAGAAAAATAGGTTTTGCGAAATGTTGGCAACAATGGAGACAGTCTTGACCTTTGACCAGAGTATTTGTCATGTTTCATCATCAAACCCCATTGCACAATCTATTTCCCACTGGGCTTGAATGGACCATATATCAGCAGGAAATGTTTGGTGCCCAATAAATTATAGAATTGAGCCGCTTTGATAATGGGAGTATAGGTCATGAACAGGATTCATGTAGGGTTGGGAATGAGCTCATTCTGACTGAAGTGAGGGAATCTGTTAAGGCATGCATTAACTAATTTATTGTAAAAGCCAAAGTCTGAAGAGGGTAAGGAGAATCTATTCTTCAAATCCTTAAAGGGTTCCTAGCTGGCAGAATGATAGATTTGATGAATGAATCTAATACCTTTACTAATCCAGGACTTTCTGTAAAGTGTCCTATTGTTGAACGTTATATGTTTGTTGTTCCATAGGAAAGGTGAGAATTTTAGGGTCAGCAAGCAACTGGGTTGGAAGAGAAAGGTTCTAAGTGCAGAGACAGCCGCCTTAATCAGATTGGTAAGCTTAGTAGAAAATTATCAGGCCTCCACAACCTTCAGAAACTCCAACGCTGTTTACAAGGACACAGGCCGCATGCAGCAGGGAAATGCCTGAGTTGGTGGGGACCCACCCCATCTCCAGTGCTGTTTCCTGGTCACAGTGGCCCTTGCATCTACAATTGTACCATTCCCTGTGTATTTCTTGATTACATTGCACAAAATGGGCTTCCTGTGTCATTGTAGCAAAATCTAAAATGAGCAGAACTCTCGGTGTGGTGCTTCCTTTCACTTTCATATTGGCATCATTGAATCAGAATCTGAAAATAGCCCCACCCGCCCCCACTGACTACAACTGAGTAAGTTGATACACAACATCTGTGGGTATTTTGGGAACACTGTCCTGCAGAGCTGCCTCAGCAGAGCCAAATATAGAAGGTCTTCTTAGCAGGACACCCATGCCCGTCCTGTCGCTGGCTCAGTAAAAATGCAGACATGCTTTTGTGAGTCATCAGAATTCCTGGCATTCCAAAGCCCCTGGGACAGTGTTGTGCGTCATCTGTGCCTGTGCTTTGCAAAACCAAAAACCCCTGCCCAATGCAGTGATGGATTCATATCTGTGGGGTCATTACCCGCTAAAAGGGGCACTTCTGAGTGCAGAAGGGGCACTGCCTGGGAGTCGGGTGAATTGAACCTGGAGCTGAATTTCTGCCAAAACCCTGTGCTGGAGACTTCTGCTGTGTGCCTTATTGAATGACTGAAGTAGATTGATTGGAGCTGCTTGCAGGCTGGGGAAACTCCAAGGAGCTAATTGAATCTATTGTGGCTCAGGGGCACCGGTGCAGAGGACTTCGACCCCTTGCAGGGCCTTTGATTGGAAACCAGCCCCTGTGTTTGCGTATTGGATTAAGGATTGACACTAGGAAAAGGTGAACTGCTTTGTTTTTTTTGTATTTTTCTAAAAATGTACAGTTACTGGGGTTTAAAGGTGAGTTTGTGAGTGTAGCGTTTGAAGAGCTGTGTCTGTGTGGTATTTAACTCTTAAAGCATTGATGATGCTTTTGTTTAAAAGGTGTTTTGACGTGTGAACTATTTAGAAGGCATTCAATGTAAAGAGCCGAGACACATTTGATACTGCAATTACTGTTACTCCATACCCTTTTTGAGGTAGGCTGGTTAAATATGTTTTTAGTGTTTAGTGTTTAGTGTTGTTCAGCCAGTGTCTTGGTATTTCAGCTAGGATAATGCATAGCTGCTGAACAGGCACAGAAAAAATGGGTCTGGAAAAGGCATCTTTGATAGAGTTGGATTGCATCTCTCATGTGTGAGATTGCATAAATGGTGCCAGTGGGTGCAGCACTTATGTTCTAGAACTGTTTTGAGATTTTGACTATAGAACTTGGGAACAGTTTGGAATTGTGTAGAGGATTTTGTAAGTGTTTATGGGGCGGTCACACAATCAAGCATGTAATCAAATTTTACTTAACATGTTAAAAGACAGCACTTAAAATATGGCATTAAAGCTTGGACAGTATGAGCTCAAAATTATAGAGCGGTAAAATTCTAGGTTCACTGTTTACCCAAAGTGTGAGATCCTGTGCAATTATTTAAGCCTACTCTGCTCTAAGTGTACAAAATGGCAGTGGGGTTATTTCAAATAATGGGAGCTTTTTGCAAATTCAGGCCTTCCAGGTCTATAACATTGCACCCCTGAAGAGATTATATTTTAGAGCAAAATGTAATCCTTGATAGGGTCCACACACACGCACACAAACGCACAAACACACACGTGCATGCAACAGGGTTGCTGCATATGACACATGCAGGGTTTTGTGAACTTCTTATTTTGGCAGCCAAGCACTGTGTAATATTATTTTTTGTCAAAGATCACACATTTTGATGAACCTCTGTACCCCAGATTCTTTCGCTGAAACTGCTTGAATTGTTGATAAAATGTTAAGGGGCAAGTGCCAGGGTGATACAATCTTAGGACTTAAGATTGTATGTAAGAGGTTACATATTGCGCCTGCTGGAAAATTATTTTTGAATATTTCAAAGAGGTTATTGGCACAATGTAAAAGCCAGGTTCTTTCAAATTCCAATGACTGTACACGTTCTTGTTATTGCTCATGTCCAATGGGTCTAGTGGACTCTTTTTGTATTTCCCAATAGGTGTTAGAATTAAAACATTTGTTTTTTGATCACACAGCGATGCAATTTACAGGATTAGGCAGTGAAAGCTTTTGTGTCTAGCTTCTGTATGTAAGGGACGCTCAGAGTGTTAGGACCCATCTTTTATATGTGGAAGCTTCAATGGGGTGCTAAGGCACACAGCGCTTTATCTGTTAACTGTGAGATAGAAATGTGATACCCTTTGATAGCTCTTTAAAAATACATTTATAATTCCAGCCGTGTCTCGTACAATACTGCACGCCCCAAGATGCAGGGCTTGCAATTTTGGCAGGCCTTGCACAGTGAGGTTTGAGTTCTTGTGAAAGATCACACATGTTGATGAAGAGGTGTAGCTGAGATTCATTTGCACAAACTGATGGAAAGGTTGATTTTTTTATTGTGTTTACCATTTCGCCAAGGGGCACCATAATAAAGTATCTGTTAATGTTTGAACTTCTTTTAAAAATGTATTTGAATATCACAATGCAGTGATTGCCATTGCGTAAAAGATTTCCTATTCTGAATCTACATTCTTGTTTTTATTTAGAGTGACCATGTATTCCAACAGCTGGTTAGTGCACCAGGCCGAGAATGAGGAAATGACTGTGAACCATGACAACCGCGGGTGCTTAGAACATGGGGATTTGTGCATCTGTTTTAACATGCCCCAACTGTTTTGGGGGCCCGAGGATGGGATTGCATGTTCTTCAGAGTCATCAAGGGGCGTGGTTGTATTGTGGTCCCCAGCAAGGGCCGGCTGAGTGGATGGAGACCCAATGTGGTGGACTTGTTCTTCAGATGCAGCAAGGGGCATGACTGGATTGTGACCCCAGCAAGGGTCAATCGGATCATGGGGACCCCTACATGGTGGAGTTGTTCTTCAGATGCGGTAATGGGGCATTGCTGGATTGTGGCCACAGCAAGGGGAGATGGAGTGGCCGAGGCCCCAACACTGTACAGTTTTTCTACAGATGCAGCTAGGGGACATGGCTGGATTGCGGTCCCCAGCAAGGGTTGATGGTATCATGGGGGCCCCTATGCAATGGAGAATGGCTTTTCAGGTTCTTTAATGGCCCCTGGCAATCAGTGTCTTGGGCATGTCTCAACAAATGAACGCTAGCAGCCTAGAGAGGACCAAGGATCTGGAGAAAGTGATCTTCTGGGGGAAAGTGAGAAAAGGCTGAATACCTCTGAGGAGATGCAGCTGAAAGTGTGACTACTTAGAGACGTCAGAGGTGTGAGGAGAGAAGGAGAGGGTGGAGAAGAAGATGACACCAAGGTTCTTTGCCTCACAGGAAGGATCAGGAAGAGGGCACAGGGTGGGCGGCCAGAGAGAGAGGGGAAAGGAGCGAGCAGGTGTCCCGATGAGGAGGATCTCAGTTTTACTGTCATTAAGCAGAGACCATTGGCGGCACACCATTTCTGAATTGCAACCAGACAGTCTGGTATGAGAGAAGGAACTGGGTGTCATCCACATAACACTGAAAGTTAGAACAGAATGTAGCGATGCAGTGGGCAAGAGTTAGGTAGCGGTTGAAAAGCCAGGGAGAAGGTTAGACCCCTGGGGAACACCACAAGTAGAGAGAGAGATAGAAGAGAGGAAAGAACCCAGTTGGACCCTGGGAGGGTCAGTCAGTGAGAAAGGAGGTCCACCAGGCCAGAGCCTGACCTGTCAAACATTGTTTTACATAGGCCAGAGATGAGCAGCCATATGCCGTATGAGTCATCATAATGCTTAAAGGCATGGTGTGTGTCATACACAGTGGATGGAGGGTTTATACAGCATTCAAAGCATATGTGAATTGTGCTCCATAGCTAGCAAAATGTGAGCTGTGATGCTGGTACAGGGCTGCAAGCTGATTTCAAATGGAGAGCAATTGATTCAGTGTGTGCTAATCCAGAAAGATTAGGAGAATTGTTTGCAATAATAGACACTGTTCAGCTGAAATGGTCTCCATTCATTTCACTGCATCTATGACAGCACAGCACACTGGTTCAAAACCCATAAATATGACAGTGCCTGAAAGATGTCTAGCAGTTTCTGAAATCTCATAATGAACATTTTTCTTCAGGACACTTCAACAGCATGCAAATGAGGTCAACATTCATGCCTGCAGTACTTAGATAGGCGGGACACGGACTGCTAAGTGTTTCAATGCCCTACGATCAGCAGTCTTCCAAATTCAATCCCCCCACCCCCGTCCTAGAAATAAGGTGTTTTTTTCATATTGTTGTGTCACATACAACTACAGACATTGGGAAGTGACCTTTGCCATTTTTATCTCACGTTTAGCTTTTACTGATTCATGGAGAACAATAGAATGTTGAGTGGTAAAACTGTATCATGTTAACCATGAATAACTTACTTTCTGGAAGTGAAATATGTGGAACTTGGTGATTTTGCAATACTGTTGTCGGAACTATTTTAGATAAAATGTGCAGCAAATGTAAATTGTGTCTGGGTGGTTGAAATCTAGAAAAATATGAAAATGCCCCAGAAAATTCCAGACAGCGTATTCTTTGGATTTCACTGATCCCTAAATCTATCAACATACAGCTCACTTTGTTGTCTGTCGCTTGTCAAGGTCATGGTGCTACGGTCTTGAAATGCTGTAACCACAACAACCAGTCTTCGTAAAATGTTTCCAAACAAAAGAAGGTGGCTATAGAGTTTGTCAGAGAGTGGTTGTTTTTTCTTTCAAAAGCGGGGTGATGGTCACATTTCAGTGTTGGGCAAAGATCAATTGACCGGCTCTGCACATTTGTTGAATAGTCATGGGGTCGCTCCGCCCTCTCACTGTTTCTCAATCAGAGTATCTACTCCACATCGCGCAGCAATGTATTCTAAGAGTGCTTTCCATGGTGCATCACTTACACGTACATGCTCGTCGCAGCAGTCTTGCGGTAACAGAGTCACAACCCAAGCCAGTTAGGTTTCAATACTCTCATGGCACAATCCAAACCACATACATCTGTGGTTGGCACGGGTGCCCAGTGCTGAAAAATGAAATGATCTCTCAACACCTTTACAATGCCACTTGTTAAACTTTGCTTTATCACTTTATCACTAAATTCTCACAATCCTTTGTCTGGGTCCACAATTTATAAATATTCTTAATAAATAAATAATGGGGGGAAAAGCACCTGTGCCTGTGCTTCGCGAAACCAAAAACTCCTCTCCACTGCAATCCTGGCTTCATACCATTGTGTCCCCACCAACTCAGGCATTTATCTGCTGCATGCGGCCTGTGTCCCTGTAAACAGCATTAGAGTTTCTGAAGGCCGTGGAGACTTGAGGTAGATCAGTGATTCTAAAACCAACCTTTTCCATCTGCATTGTGTTCATTTAAAAAAAGAAACAAGCATTGGCAAAGGCCAATCGTTTTTATGTAAAGGTTTCACAGGTGTTTATTGTGTTCATTTAAAAAGAAACATGCTTTACCAACAGCCAATATTTTTCATGTAAATGGTTCATGGGTCTGCATTGTGTTTATTTAAAAAGAAACACCCATTGCCAACAGCCAACAGTTTGGGTTATTTTGCATTGGAGCTGTGAACCTCAATTTTTTTATAAAGCAAATTCACATACGTTTATTTTGGCTGCCATTCAATGTCTGAGGGTGCCATTCCGGCATCTATTTATACTCGATTTAAAATCTATATCAAAGTTTGATGTTACTAGGTGATGCATGAGCTCAACTCTAGAGGGTTATTTTTAGACCCTGTTGAACATCTGCAATTTCATGACATCATCTATACTTTATATAGACTTTATATCCAGTTCATATAACACTGATATACATTTTATATCAAAATGATATCCAAAATTTTGGGGGTCGATCACATTTTTGGGGGGTCATTAAATTGATATAAAATAAATATTAAGTTTTACATAAAAATGTGTATTCATTATATATCAACATGTTATATTAAATTGCATATACATTTTATATTAATAAATATATTTTTATATTCATTTTGATATAGATTTATGTAAAAAAGATATCAACATTTTTTATATAAATTGTATATCAACTTTATATCAAATCGATACCAAAGGGGTGGGTCGTCTGGGAATCGGGGCAGGGCACCTGTCAAATGTAACATTGACGATTTTGGTACCCCAGTGTACTACTATTAGATGTAGTAGCAGTGGGTACCCAATACATGTTTAGCTGTGATTACATATGTGTGATGGATGTGCAATGAATGTTTTTTGAAAGTGCAATGACCTACTAACTTTGTCAAAATGTGTAAAGATTTAAATAGAGGTGTGGAAGATGATGGATGATCAGTGTGTGGTCGAGCATATGAGGCCAGCGTATTGCTCGCAATTGGATAGAAGCAAACGACAACTTTGAAGGGGTGTTTGGACGGGATATCCATGTTGTACAGTTGATGTTGTCAGTCTTAACATGCCTATTGACCGATGTTGCCTGTCTCGATATCCCCATTAAATGCCATTTCCCACAAGCACCGCCGAGCAATATCACCTTTGCCCATGCTCCCAGTAACAGATATCACAATCTACCACATGCCCCTGAAACCAGCTTTGCCAGCTGACCCATTATATGTGTTGCTAGCTTCCACTTTTCCCGGCAACAATTGTTGTCAATGTCTTCATGAGCCCTTTGACGGCTATCAATTATTTCTACATGTCTTCATTTTAAGAAATAAGCAGTTTCCATCCACAGTAACGCTATTACCTAAGGAAAATGGCTGCCAGATTCCACACATCCCGTAACAGAGGTTTACATTTCTCACCAGCTCCCAGTAACAACTATCACCAATTTCCACGCGACTCCAGTTACAAGTGTTGCCCATGTGCATGCCCAGTGACAGTGCCTAGTGAGACTTACTGTCAGCTTCACTGTGCCCAGTACTGAATATTGCCAGTCTCCACATGCTCCCATTGCCCGGTTTCACGAGCAGTCACATGTTTTGCCAGCTTACATATGCTCTAATTAGCAGACTTTGCTGTCTTGCACCTGCTGCCAGTAATGCTTAATGCCTGCTCCCGCATATCCCTTCATTGCCAGAATAAGATCTCAGACTGAGATTGAATGTCACAGATTGAGAAAATGATGTTACTGTTACTGGCAACATATTTCTTAACAAATGTGTAACTATTTGATGGTGCTGCCCAATAAGCTCCCTCACTGTTGGTCAAAAATGAGAATGCCTCATGCAATAATAAGGTTCTCACTTGTGTGGCGTGCAATTTAGCAGTGATAGGATTATTCCTGAATATGCGAGGCCTTCAACTTTATACATAGAACGGAGCATAAACAAGACGTAGTACCTACCTAGGACGGGTGCTGGAGGGGGGCAGGAGCTGCTGTCCTTTGTCTAGTGACACAGATCCCCCTTTGGTCTGCTTCTAACCCGGTCTCAGAAGTAATGTGAAGATGCATGATAAACAAAGCAACAAAGCATCAAAAATAGCAATAGAAAAACTGCATCTATGCTGGGATGACTTGAAGCTAGTAGAGCATCAGTGGTTTCAGGACCAGTTCACGGCAATCACCAGCCAATAACACTCTGAACTGGACTTCAGCTGAGAGGTTCTTTCAGATCAGGCAGCAAAATGTGCCCTGAATTCTTCAGCTACAACTTCCTGGGAAGGCAGGAACAGCTCAGCTCAGTGGTTTCACAAGCTTCTATGTGTTTTTACCTCACAATTTTTCACTGTGGATTTTTGTACCACCAATCATTTTGCTTTTTTGCCCACAGTGTGGAGGACGACCCTTGCACAGCCCTCCTTAGGTCCTGCACGCCCCTCTTTAAGTGGTTCAGAACATAGCAGCCAGACTGATATCTGGTGAATGGTGGAGTGATGATAAGTCTGTATCGCATTGTTTAGCCGACAAGAGTTTTTTCGACGTCATTTTCAACTAAATAATTACAACTAAAAACGAATTGAAATGTTTAGGCAGAAAGGGTTAAAACGGGTGAAGAGGGGTTTGGGTCGGGGCTAAAAGTATATGGAAAGGGAAGGGGATTAGGGAGACTCCCCAAAATAAAAAATAAAAAGAAATTCATTTCGTTTTTTTGGTTGTCATTTTTTGGGTAAAAATTACATCGAAATAATTCCTCTCGGCAAAGAAGCTTAGAACCAATAACTCCTCTGTAGCGCGCCACTCGCATTGATTCTGGTCTACAAATAGATCAAGTTTAAGGTATTAAATATTATTAATCATGCCCTTTCTGGTCTTGGACCCCCCTCTTTCTTTTGGTAGAGGTTTCCCACTCAGTTTCACCCCATTTTCTCCCCTCCTGTTCCGCTGTCCTGCTTAGAGATTTACTTGTTACAGGGAACATTTAGCTGGATCTCTCTTTTCATTCCTGGGGCTCATCTTTGGATCTCACTTCCCATTTTCAACTGCGTAGTTTCCAGTCATTCGGCTTTCAGGAAGTCTTTGGAATCCTGGCCCTTAGGATTGGGCGCCCTGACGGACAGGCAGCAGAAATGGCCAATAGTAATACACAGAACATAAGTTCCAAACCAGTAAAAGTACCTAGTATGGTAGGCGTGGCACTATACGATAGGAATACATTAGAGTCTTGAAACCTCTGAACACATCAAAGGACAAATACAAAATGTGCTTGTATTATTGAAATTGAGTCAGTGGGTGCTGCCGAATAGGGACATCAAAATACAGAGGTTCAGTGGTTACTAAAAACGTCTTTTTACTTTGAGTATTCTTATTTCCTTCTCCCCATCCTGTGCTTCCGATCTTATTAGATCGGGTTTTGCACGCTACTACCACTGGGTCTTCTTCACCTGCTAGAATCTACTCTTACACCGCTTCGCCTCTTTCAAGACTAGAATGCATTCCTATGCTATAGTGTCACGCCTACCATACCAGGTACTTGGACTCCTATGGAATTTTCCGCTTTGTCTTTGTTCACCAATGAGTAATAATCGTGCTTTTTGCTTTATGTTGCAATGTCAGTAAATCAAACTTTATGAATACATTTGAGTGTTCTGTATAATGTATTTGGATGCAGCTGTCATTCTCCGATGTAATCATTGTTCTATCGCTGGTTGATGCGAGAAGCTTTAAATCAACAACCTAATGGATGTCCACCTCTGGCGGCCATCTTTTCCTTATGTTCTGTCTATTACTTTTTCTTAAATGACTCCTCCAGATCTTACGCTCGGTTAGCGGCATGAGGCCACACTTGGATGGGCGCTCTATGAAAACTGAGACCATAAACGCTTAAGCAATGTTTTTGGGATGGGAGGATTGGGAGTGTGGCTCATGGAGATGGGAAGTGTGTGATTTCAGTTTCGCGGATCTGAGCAAATGGCAACACACGGCCACCCAGTGTTGGCTCACAGACAGGAAGTTGGTGATCCTGGTCTGAAGGTTTGGCCTAATGGTGTAAAGTTTTTTTTATTTTATACAGCATAAGTAACAAATGGTACATGACAAGATAAAAATTTTAACAAACAATGCAGGAACAAAGATGAACAATCAGAATTGAAAATCAAATAAGAACTCATGAGAGAGAAAAATAATAAAACAAATTTAAAAGATCAACTGAAAAAGAAAATAGAAGAAGAGAGAAGAAGGAAAGAGGAGAGGAAAAAAGCACACAAAGAACAATAATGGTACATAGTTGACACATTAATCATGCGTCTCAAGAGATGATCCCCAAATGTCCTTAAACTTATCAGTCTTGCCAGACTGCTTATAGATGGCCTTCTCGTATGTGGAGAAGGTTAATAGTTCATCCACCCAGCCATCAATGCAAAATGAAGTCGCTGACTTCCAAGCCCTTAGCATAATTATTTTGGCCACCATACAAGCTCGGAGTAGCCACACTTTTTTGCAGAATGGCACATCTAACAATGGAGATACATCTCCAAGAATCATAATAGAAGCACACATTTTAATAGAACAGTTTAAAACCAGGTTCAGTCTTTCACTAACGCCTTTCCAAAAGTCCCTTGTTTTCGAGCAGGTCCAGAGTGAATAACTCAGGGAGCCCTTGGCCAGTTTGCATTTCCAACATTGGTCACTATCAATAAGGTGTCTCTTAAACATACGTTCCAGAGTCCAGTAGGTTCTGAAGAGAAGCTTAGTCTGGGACGCTCTCAGGCCCCAATCCACACTGACCAGACGGACATTATTGCAGCATCTCCGCCAGCAGTCCTGGTCTATTCTTTCTCCTAGCTCATTGGCCCAGACATTAGCCAACTCAGGGACTCCTCTGCGACTGGATAACAGTATGCCATAGATTGTAGGAGCAGGACGAAGCGCACGTTTACAGAGCTCCAGCGATGTCCATGCTGTATGCAGAGTCATCAATTGCATAGGGTCTATTCTGGCGGCAATAATTGCCCTAAGTTGTCTGTACTCAGCATAGGTGCAATCACTCATGTCAAAATCATGGCGCAAACAAGCAAAGGGGACCCAACTTCCATGCACGATCAAATACTAGATATACTTAACTGCCAGGAACCAGAAAGGCCAGAGAGTACTTTCCTATGGTTTAGAACAATTTTACCTAACCCCAAAAGTTCGACTCCCAAAAGTTCAACCCCCAATTTCCCGCATATATATATGTGGGGGGGTAAAGTATATAAAAAATGTATAGGGGTAAGGTGAGTGGGATGTGTGGGTCTCCCCCCATAAATATTTGCAGGAAATTTAAAACAAATAAATAAATAAAAGTCAACTTTTGGGAAGTCGAACCTTTGGGTTCAGTAAAATCACTAAGATTCCTTTCCTATCACTCGTCAACTCTGAATGAAGCCAAAGTGATGCGTCCAGAAACAGATACGGGTCACTTCCAGCCCGGTGTGATATGTGGAGCAAGCTCTCATGCAGGAAGGCTGTCAGAGGGTTCTCAAGTCGAGAAGGTCTAGTTACTGTTGTCAGCAAGGCGTTAGGCGCCAAGTGCGATACTCTATTGCACTCAGCAACAATTTAATCTGATACGTTTTGTTCAGAACCTGCAGTCCGACCTAGATGTCTGACAGAGAATGCAAGATGGTAATCGAAGAAGTTTGGCATATTCATACCACCTTGTGCCAAAGGCAGCTGCATTTTCCATAAGTCCATCCTCAGCGGTTTACCATCCAGTACACATGTTTGTATATTACTGTCCACTTCCTTGAAAATGTGTCTGGGCGTCTTAAAAGGGAGCATTGAGAGAATATCATTTATTCTTGGTGCTATGTTCATTTTAATGCAGTTATTCTTGCCCCACAGCGACAGCTTCAGCAGTGCCCATCTGTCCATATCAGATTTAAGTTTGGGCATTATATAATCAAAATTCAACTTTGGTAATCCTGCAATCTTGGAGCCGATCCAGATTCCTAAATATTTATTTTTCCCAGGGCACCAAATTAAGTCAAATTGGCTGCATCTGTGTCTCAAACATGATTTGTTGGGACGCATTCGCGGAAAAGGGATGGGTAAAACTGGAGGAGGTGATGATCTCCCAAAAAGCATAAGTGTACAGGGAGAAGACGAGGGGTCATTGCCCAGACTCCAGCGGTAAACAAAATGGGGTTGTAACTGTCAAATATGTGTATGATGTATGCAATACTTCATCATTCTTGGCTTTTGATCCAACCACATATTTCCATCGGGAACATGCAGGCCTATGCTTTCAATGGGGAAGGGAAACTACAGGCCCCAGAATGCATGGCACCGTTGGACCAAAATATTGGCAAAATATGTCATTCTCGGCCAAGGACTACTTGTCAGTTATGTAGGTTTCCCTCCCTGCCCTGGTAATTGTTGAGGCTGGATGCCCAGTTCGAGGGGCTGCTGGGGTGCAGGCTATGCTGCAGCTGTTTAGGGACCCTGCCTCCAGAAACCGGTTCTTCCTGTCACACTGTTCAAATCCAGCGTTATTCTGTGTGCACACACAACGGCACAACTTACCTCACCCAAAATACAGAGCATGATTATATCACATTTGAAAATAAAAAATAAATAAAAAAATAATGATTCATGGGATGCTGGAGAGGGAGGGGCAATTGAAATAATCCCTCCATGGGGCAGACACCGGCAGGACTACACACTGACCTGATGACATGTGGAAACTGCTTGCCCAACACTGTTTCATCTTCTCTTTACTTCGTTTTTGTAAAGCGTTAACCTGGGGGTTTCTCCTTTTGCAATACTTGCGTATACCACTAGAGGTCAGTAAAATGCCATGGATCAGAGTTTGATACCTATCGTCAGACGTTCATCCAAACTTTTAAAAAAAGAAAAACTATTCTAAAAGTTACAAAGAGCTTATATGTCTTGGGCGATTTGATAAAGTGACCATATATTAGAATGTATCATTTTCTATGTAAAATGGCATATAGCCATGCTGTTTCGCACACACTTTATCAGTACAACTGGGGCATCTTTTCAAGAGTGATAATGCCCTGAGACTGAGAGCGCATGTTAGAATTGGACTTCTGATCCCTGACTATTTCGGTCCATAGAAGGCCCTTGACCTTCATTGAGACTTTTTATTTTGTTAGGAGCGCAATGCCCGCCTAATAGTGCCCCTTCTACTGGGAGAGTTCTCCTATGCAATGCTATGCATAAGAACATTAGAGCAGAGAGAAGAACAACCCATGATCAAAAGATGAAAAGAGTCCACATGGACACGTGAGAAACGGGTACACGAAAATACGAAGGGGGTGGGGAGGGGGCTCACACAGGGGAGAAACTACATATGTATTCATGTGAGAAAATACAACACCGCTATAATAATTATATTATAATAACAATATTAGATATTCAAATTGATATTCAATGCTGTATTCCAGCCACCAGTGATGCTGTTAGAATAGAATTCACCCATACTGTGTACTTTTGCCCAAAGTGCTCTGTATGACGTGATTGCTGCTCATGCATAATACGTCTTGCATTGGCATCAAACATACCCCAGTGCTATGCCATGTACAAAGGAAGCACAGCTGGTCAGATAGCACAGCGAGTAGAGCGCTCGCTTCAACATCGCCGACGCAGGTTCTAATCCCGGCGGGGCCAAACTCAGCCTTTCATCCTTCCGAGCTCGATAAATGAGCACCACACACCGGGGGTAATAATAAGCAGCGTGCAGATGTATAAATGTGAATTATTATCATTAAAAGGTGCAAGGCGATGGGGTATGCAGGATCCTGGGCACTGTGTGTCCGTCCACCACCCTTTCACCTGCCTGCAACACCTGTCACTGTGTAATTGTACATCGCTTGGCACTGCATCGATTCTGGGCACACACACAAGGCAGCTACATGGGTGCGTGTAGAACACAACAACAGAACAGTGATAGGAGCACTCTATTGGTCGTCACTCATTAGCTGAAGCCCATCCGCCCCGCAATCACACAATCGCCACCCTTTTCCCTATTCCCCATAATCTATGATACTGCCTGGCTGCACTGCAAAAAAGCCTGACACTACTATGGTCAGTATAAACAAAACTCCTAACATACCATAAGATGAAGCGAGCATATGGTGCAGACAGGACATACCCCATCTAGACGCAGTCCTCCTCTCCTGGACTCAGAGCAAGGCTGCCGAGGCTCCTGGAACTGGGCGACAATGCGTGCACGACAAGGACATCCGCTGCACAAATTCCACTTGGTGCAGGATGACAACTTGCACGAGAACCCTCCATGATCAACCATCGCACAACATGAAGAGGAGCCCCATAAGAAACAGAATAACGACCAGGAGAACGGCTATTCGCGAAGATGCGTTCCAGTAACACCTTCATATACACCGGAATGCAATTGCGATGCATGAATTGCGATGCAGTCTGCCACAGGCCCCACCCACCCACTGGAGAAGCGAAGGGCAGTCTGAGAAGAAGGATCTTGGAACGGAGGTGCGCTGCCCCACCAAAAGACGGTCCCCATTAGACTCGAAACATGCTGGTCTACATTTTCTGTGTTTAAATATGAGATGCTATAAAATGTCCACATGTTTCTGTTGGAACACGAACCTGTTCAGTTACATTTATCTTGTTAAATTTGGGCTCGATTAACTTTTGTGTCATTTGTTAATTATGAAGATAATTTTTGTATATTTACTATAATACACTCACGGAACTAAAACGACAGGAAGGCATTGTATCAAGCCACTGTAAAACAAAAAACCTACAAGAATGCCTTCCCTGTCTCGCAGAATATCTAAACCTCAACACAGGACATTTTCACACATTAATCATTGCAGCAATAGAAGCTGAGGAGGGGGGCATTACAGGTCAGATAATGTCCCCGTGAAGATAGTTACAAGCCCAAGCAAAGAGAGAGCTTTAACGTAGCACCAGGGGCATTAGCTGATTGGTAATGCCCACATCCAAGGGTTCTATTGCTAATAGTTCCTCCGGCATGTTGTACCTGGGTACTAATAGATTTTTTTCTGGAGACGAGAAGCGGTGTCTAAACTGTTTCTCAACTCAAGTCCTTCCTCTATTTCCATGTCGGCCATTAAAAAGATATTAAATAAAGCAAACAAATAAAATAGCTGTCATGGAACGGGAAGAAGGGACTACACATTGTCCCTACTCCTTTTCCATGGCAGTTAATTGTGCGGCAGAGATGAGCCGGGAACGCTAGGGCCAGCGAGCGACAGAGTAGTGCAAGTAAGCAGGGTTAGAGTAGGGAGGAGAGTAGATATGTGGAAAAGGGGGTTGTGGGAAGAGGTAGGGATGCAGGCAGCACACTTACCTTTGTTCCCGTTGAGGGAAGATGGTGGCCTCCCGCTCTGAAGAGGCTCGGAGCGGGATCTTTCGATGTGTGGTAAGGACGCCATTCAGAGCCTCCTCATTGGCTGGGAGGCCGCCAACCCCCCTCCCTGGCTACTAATAAAGTCAAACACCTCTCACCATAGCGCAAGTGACAGCAAAGCCCTACATACATTCAAAGAACACCCCCACCTTTTGACTAACCCTCAATTTCTTTACACTTATTTTTTTTAAATACCATCTCCCCATACTTGAAACATCACAAGCTTACACCTCTAGCCACAACTGACATGCGGCAAGTACAACACGAAAGCACTACCATCTCGCCTTTCCCTCTCCTCCTAACTGACTAAACCCACACATTCTCTTCCAGAGACGGCAGAGCGCCTCGAGATCATGCCGGTGGCAGGGGTGCAAGGTGCAAATCCTAATAACATACATGTTATGTAAGGTCCCAAACGCATGTGCTAAAGTGGTTGGAGTTCGGCTTTGTTATCAGATCTGTTGCTACATATATACTGTATGAACTATGGAAAAGAAAAGAAAAACATGTTTTCAATATACGTATAGACTGTGTCTATCATAGCAAATGCATCGAAATAAAGACCAATACTTTATTTTAATTCGGAAGATACATTGTTCGGTAACATACAATTTGCATCTGTAGTGAGTGATCGATTTACAATGAGAAACAAAATAGGAAAAGAATGTAGTAACTACACACGGGCCATCAGATTTGTTTTCCACACCGCCTCACTATTAGCTTGAGTTGTATTCGAGCATAGCGTGCTTTGTTGTGTTAGTACAGGCCTGAACACTGACAGCTTTATGTTTGCAGTGCTTTGCTTGGTTATTGGCGCTTGTAGTTAACGTCATTTTCACGGTTGTGCTATAAACACGTTGAGACTGAAACACGTTTCCCAGTGGCTGCATGCCTTTCCTGCATGTTCTCAGAAGGGCCCAGGCTAGGGCATCGGCCAGTCTGAGCGGCAGCTTGGGCGAGCGCTTCCATGAGCGTAACAGAGACACCCACAGTCAGGGGTGTTGCTAGGTCTGTAGAAGACCTGGGGCTACGCTGATGTCGGAAATGTCGGGACTGGGGGCTAGCTAGCCTTTTGGGTGTAGTTCCTGAGATTCTATCCGGGGCTACAGCCAAAAGACCAGGGGCTATAGCCCCCTTAGCCCCCCCTAGCAACGCCTCTGCCCACAGTGCTCTCATTATCTACCTGAATGTCACAAGGATGGGCCAGGCCAGGAGGGGGCGCTTTCCGATTCCTAGCACATCAGCTCTGGAAACCTCTCCCTCTTCATTCTCAGCACGTGCAGAGGCGGAATCGGGGCAGAGTTACTGACAGCAGCTCATGGCTTGCTCCAGGAGAGAGACGGAGCTCTGATTTACTGCTGGCAAGGAAGGAGGAAGCCAGGAGTATGTCAGAGTAGGGAACTGCTTGCTAAATCAAATCGTCTCTCTCCAGGAGTAACCTCTTATAACACACATGCCTCAATGAAACAGCTGAAGACTTGATTCTTTACTAACACCTAATCACGTATGGTTCTCTGCCAGCTGTAGTCTGATGCTATTTTAATCAGGACACTCAATGGTATTCAGTTGCAAGGAATGAAAGAAAACAAACACTTGTGAAAACGATTCAGCAATAACATTTACTTCAAACGGCGGCAGACACAAAGAAAGAAATCACATTTTACACAGTTATTTGTGGAGGACTAACGAGGCGTCCAAGGCATGCAATCTTTATCAACAAGGTATTTTTTCAAGGAAAAGGGAAGCGCCGTCAAAGCAGGAAAACCTGAAGTTTTAGTTACTCACTTTATGCACATTGCGCCTGATTTACAGAATTTCTTGTGCAGCGCATAAGCTTTTTGCACCAGAAAAGGCAGTATGCGCCACCCAAAAATAAACACCCCGATTTACAGATTGGCCTCTGCGCAGTTTTTCTGCTCTGTGCGCCATGTCCGCGAACCTTGCGCAATGCGTGCAGGACTGGCCAGTGCAAAGAGCAAGAAGGGTGTGGAATATGCTAAAGGCCTCATTAAATGGGAGAAATGAGGGATAACATGGGCGTGTGGATGGAGGTACCGCGACAAAGCAGAAACGCGCCCCATGAAGTGCAAAAAAAACCATATTTACAGAATCCCCTCTGCATCTGCACCAACAAAAAAGCACAAAAACACTAGTGCCACCCGTGACCACACGCAAGGTGAGATTGCGCCATGCAGTCGCATCTATAGAGCCCACCATGCAATCATAGCGAAAGGTTGCCACCATGCCCGTCCCTGCAATGCTTGCTTACATACTGCTGCATGGAAGGAGAAGGCGAAGGAGAAGGAGGCAACAATCTTTGGCATGTCAGATGAGGACGTGTATAGCACATATTGCCCTCCCCCATATCATCCTGGAATTGGTCGGGGAGTGGAAGAATGAACTGGTGTCACGAACTATGTGCTCACAGCCAATACCACCCTTGGTGAAAGTCCTAACTGCACTCCACTTTCTGGGGACAGGCACATTCCAACGGACCACAGCCATTGTTGGTGGTATTTCACGGCCCACCCAATCACGCTGCCTCAAGCAGGTCCTAAGCTGCATCATAGCATGTGGGTACAGTCACATAGACATGCCATGCCATGTGCAGGAAGGGCAAAGTGTGGCACAAGATTTCTATCCAGTTGCCCACTTCCCACAAGTACTTAGGGCAATAGACGGCACACATGCTGCACTACAGCCCCCACAAGCCACAGAACACATGTACAGGAACCAGAAAAATTGGCACTCGCTGAACGTGCAGGTAATCTGCGATGCCAAGGGTCACATAATGCATGGCAATGCAAACTACCCTGGATGCACCCATGACAGCTACATACTACGCCATTCCCCCATTCACCAGGCACTGGCATCGGGAACATTCGGCAACAAGTGGCTAATTCGTGAGTATCATCCAGCACACACACAAAAACACACTCAGGGGGGTGTTGCATCCAGTACAATCCACCATACCAAACAATCCCATCACCAAATACTGTTTTGTCATCCACAGGGGACAGTGCATATCTGCTATCACCATTCCTGATGACGCCTATCCGAAGTCCCACCACATCAGCGCAGGCCTGCTATAATACAGCACACATCGCAACCCGTGGCATAATTGAGAGGACATTGGAGTGCTAAAATCATGCTTCCGCTGCCTTGTTCATTCAGGTGGAGTACTGTTGTATGCACCTGCTGTGTCATGCAAAATAATATTGGCAGGTTGTAACTTGCATAATATTGCCACCTGCCGTGGCATACCAATAGAGGTGCATGAGGGGTTGCAGGCAAAGCCACAGGCAGTACCCATACCAATAGCAGGCCAAAGGGTGAGGGGCCAGCACATAGGCAATCGGCTTGTCCAGACATACTTCACTTGAAACACATCTAGTGTGAAAGTCACACCATACCCACATCCCTGGATGCCTTCTATGATGCAACATGGCAAGTCCAGTTGGGCCATAACCAACTACCTGAGAATGGCATGCCAGGGTGTAAATGTGGTGTGTGCCTAACACCTGTTGAAAACGCAGATATCCCCCACTGACAGACCCATAGAAAAACATGCAAACATGGACAGTGACACCACTACTACACAATGCATCCCCAAGTCACTTACAGAAGCATACAAATAAACACAACAGGTACACATGGCAACACATAACTAAGTAAGTGACATGGCAAGGAGCCATCAAACAAGGACAAACCAAGAGCAAGGCACACTGTCACATAATGACAGACCAGCACCACCCGTTGATGATGCATGGACACTCAATAAGAACAATTCAAATGAACAATCCACACACCCACGATGAACATGTACCACAGAAATGCCAACTAAAGCGCACGCCAGACCTCCTGTGGAGGGTCCATCTGCTCCTGCGACCAGGGTGTTGCCAGGGCAGGGGGATTACTGGCAGCTGCAGTCAGCAACCACCTAAGACTGGCTGGGTGCAGCCTCAGTGTAGCACAAGCACAACAATGCATGTGCAGCTCCTGACTTGGTGGGCCAGCTCACCACCACACTGGCTGTGCTGTTACCTCAGCTGCAGGGACACATGAGTACATGTCCCCTCAGGGACTATCCATGTGGCAACAATATACACGTCCCATTTGAGGGGTTGGGGGTGTGAGGCCAATACCCTAGTATGTGAGTGGGCTGCATGTCCAGGGAGCATTTCCACTGTGGGTGCACAGCATGGCATGGCAACATGATTTTGCACACATGCTGTACTCCTCCCTCCACCCATCATGACAAAAAGACCAAAACACACACATCATGAACATGCTATCTGACAAGAATGAACAATGTATCAGCATGTCACCTACAAAAAAACACATGTGAAAGGTGAGGCACACGCGTGCGTGATGCGCATGAATGATGTAGTGGCTACCTGAGAACAATCATGGCAGAACATGGCATGCAAGTAACACAGAACATGACACCTAATAACCCAAGAGCAAACCCAGATGGCAGTCAATTGGCCAGCACCAGAAACACATGCACATAAGCACCACAAGTGGGCAGGCCACCACCAGCATGCAGACAATATCCTAACAAGACACAGCTTTATAGAAACAGTATCACCCCCACACGGCTGCCTGTGAGACTCACCCACCTAACACCAGATATGCACATTTAGGGAACACCCCACCTGTGCCACATCAGGACAGTACTGGAATGCAAAGGATAACAAACATGCAAACTTGTTCCACTGACTTTGTGCTGTGCATTCCAAACACCTCCACCTAACACTGTGCCCACGCATATGTGTCAGAAGGGCCAGTGCACAGCAGAGGGAATGTGGAAATGGAATGAAGGGGAGTGTCCTGTTTTCATTCACAAGGTGTGTGACAGCCGACAGTGCAAAGTGACCTAAAAAGCAAACATATACTTGACCTTTAGAGTGCATGTACCCAGCCACACCTATTCCCCACAAAATGCCCATCATGGCTCAACATCATATTTACCAGTATGTCAGATTATGCTACTTGGGAAACAAGCATGCTAGTTCACATCACTGAACATGCCAGGCAAACCATGCCACCTTCAGCATCAATCGGAAAGTTCCACTGTGTCAGACCCAGCTGGCCATGGTGGATGATTGCAATGTCCATTAAACAAATTAAAAGAGTCCACCCTGGACAGCCAATCAAAATAAGAAAAATAAAACATCCTTGCCCGTGCAAGTCAGCGGTGGTGATGAGGAAGGGGCGTGGTGAGTGAGAACGATCAAAACTCCTTAGAGCAGTGAACCCAAAACAAATCACAACTTGAAAAAAACAGCTACAATCCACCCTGTGTATCATCATGGGGAGGACCACCCTAGGCATGCAATGACGATGCATTGCCCTCCCGTGTGATTGCCAAACGTGTCATGGAGGCATGCAACAGTCCTCCAAGTGCCACACGTTCTTTGTGACTCTCCTCCCATGCCTCACCCATGTCTGTCTGCATAGCAACCCATGATGCATCCATCTGTGCACTGATGGTGTCCTTCATGGTAGACATCGCAAGTTGGAGATGCTCCTTTGAGGCCTTCATCTCATCATGCAGGCAGACCCACAAGACAGAGATGTCACCACGCAACAGCTGATACTCCCTGGTCATTGTATTATTCCATATGATGATGCTATCAGCGAGGCGATGCATGTCCATGTCAATGACCTGTATTACCAGGCCTTGCTTCACTATTTCCTACACCACCTTCTCCTCCCAGTAATGGCGTGGAGCAGGCATACATCCACCATGTGTGCGTGGGCGCCGTAAACGGGAAGATGCAGTGCCACCCTGCCTGGACGGTTGCACTGACACGGTCTGTGGGTCCAGATGCACCCCACCACTGGCACACACATCTGCTGCCACCAGGACGGGTGTGGGCAGCGCTGCAGGCACAGCACTGCACAACAATGCCTGACTCACCACAGGCAGGGCCACAGTGTCCTGCACCCACTCCAGCTCAAGTAGGAGCATTTTGTTTGGACTTCTCATTGGGTGTTTATCCACCATCTGCCTCAGGCACTCAGCCACATCATCTTCCTCCTCCTCCCCTGAAGATGCCTGTGCAGTCATGATGATGATGGCCTGCAACAGCAGTGGGTTCTCGTCATGCACAGCAGCCGGCCACCGCTGGTGCCTGGTTGGTCATCCCCCGATGGTCCCCCTGCCACCTGGTCCCCCTCATCTGTGGCATCACCTACACAACGTAAGAGAACACCAATAAGGGCACAATCTGGATATCCACCCATGGCACACATGAGATGCATGCAGTACAAATGGTGCCCGGACACAAGCAACAGAATCCAACACCGGTCCTATAGTCCTGTTCCACATTCATGCCAACCCTAGCTGGAGCACCATAGCACTCCAGACACCCTGAGCACAACTCACATGATGATAGTTTAATACTGATGGGTGAGAGCATCAACCATGCAACCACAGTCTGATACATAAGCCATCAGGATGCACATGTTCTACACCGACGGTGGCATGCATCTGTGCCACATAATCAGGCCATGTAAGTACCATGTCCAATACAAGCAGACACCAACCGCCCGCCAATGAATACCTATCAGGCATTAATGGAGTTGCATGTAGACATGTGCATGCATGTGTCTGCTACACAATACACACATGTCGCCATCACCATGTAGCCACACTGACTGTGCAAGCAGGAAGCAGGAGGTGTAAGTTGCAGCAGCATGGGCAAAAGAAATGCCAACATATAGCTGGCCATGGATGGTCAGTCAATGGACAGTTTGATGATCACATGGATGAGAAGGTTGATCAATCACGGCGGTAGGAGGATGAAATGGATACACAGCTGCATAGGTGCAAACACAAGGCCTGTGTGCCAAGGTGGCAAGAGACTGGGGCACTCTGATACCAACCCCGAAACCTTTCAAACAGTGAATCAAGTCCACATGTGTGGAAGTGGCCAGGCCCAGTCAGTGGCCAGCATAATCACTATCCCATACCCGTGTTGACAGGCAATGCCAAGCCAACAGTCCTACCCTGTGGAGGAGAGGGCACTGGAGAGGTCACTGTCAAAGTAGAATCAACGGACCAATGCACACATGAACCAAATGCATGACATGCCAAGGACCCACACGGATGTCACCTGTGTTCAGTTCATGTCAAACCTGGTTCGGAATCCGTGGATGCAGATACATCCTGGACATGTATGGCTGGGCAGTCTGCTACCAGCATAAGGGCAGCAGGCGATGCCCCCTCCTTCAGTACACTAGCATTGCACAGACCCTGGGTCCCTGTATGACCTGAGCATTAAATGACACACACATGCGTGGGCCATTGCCAGTGGTGGAGCCATGTGATTGCATGCAACATTGACAGTACACGCCACACATGGCACAGATGCTGTGCATGCTGACATGCAGCAGCTGGACACAATGCCATGGTGACAATGATAGTCACATGTACACTGGCAAGGTGCATTGGGACTACCCTACGCAGCTAACGGCCACAATGCATCCCGCATCAATTTTACCCCATGTATGTGCAGCCTGGAGGTCAATACCATGAAGAGCACACCACTCTGCAACACCAATCCACACCCCGTTGGCCATGCAAAGTGGCATCATGATCACATGCATAAGTCACACATTTCACTCACCTGCAGCATATCCAAAGGTGTAAATGCCTTCCAACGCCAATTACCTGTTTGCTTGAGATGAGGCCAGAGGCTACCTCCTCAAATGGTGTGAGTTCCTCAATGTGCAGCGAACCACCACCAGTTGCCTCTGCATAGGACACATTTGCTCCCCGCTTCTCCTTTATACGCTGCGTCAGGTCATCCATGCGCTTATGTACCTCTTTCAAAGTGTGCCTCTCTACCCCACAGGCATTCACAAGGTCTGTCGCCTCCTGCCACTTGTGCTTGCGCTGGGCCTGTGTCACTGTGCTTCCAGCCCAGGGGTACATCTCTGGCTGGATTTCCTCAATGAAATCCATGAGGATCTGCAATTCCTCATCAGTAAATTTGCGGTTCAGGCTCAGCCCTATCTCAGTGACAGTTGGCGGCCCTTAGCTTGTAGGGTTACCAGTGTCAACTTCATTGGCTGTACTGGTGCCTGGATGTGGCAGTGGTGCATCCCCAGCACATGGTGGTTGTGTCCTTCCTGTGAGAAACCTGAGGGTATTCTCCCAAGTAGACCTCGAGAATCCCTTATTCGGGTGGCAAGGTAAGGGCTGGTGCTCTCAGATACCAACCCTGGGGGTGGATGAGCGTGGGAAGATCACCTCGGTAGGTGAGCCTTATGCTCGGGGAATGACCCAGGTGAGATGTGGTATTCCTTCAGGGAAGAGGACAAGGAGGACGCAGTAGTTGAGGCTTTTATAGGCTGTTCCAACTCAACCTCCTTTCCACCCAAAGAACCTCCATTACGAAAATCCAACGACCCGTCCGTATATGGTAAATCCAATCGGAACTCAAAACCCACTACATTAGGGCACTACATCTCCCAGAATCCCTGTTCTCCCGTTGTGTACCCGAATACTCCCAATTATTCTCCTACACGTCCTTCTGATTATTATTTCCCGAACTCCCAATCTGTTCTGACAAAACACTTCCCTTCCCACTATCCCCACTATTCAATTTGCAAACCCTACAAAGCTCTCCTTTCTGAGTTAACCAACCACCCCCTTCCTTATGACACCTTTTACCCCATCCTACCCCGTAGGATACTTAGAACATCTACCTCCCCCTTTTCCAACACAAACACTTTCTCACCCTGTGACAGACAATAGACTAACAACAAAGCACTTTACCTGGCATGTCCCAACACAAGGGTCAGGCAGAGTCAGGCAATTGCCAATAATTACACACACCCGACGTCCCTTTCTCTTCCACATAGGATAAAAGGCAGAGCATGAGAGCACACTACGAGCAAGGCTGACTGCACGAGGAAGAAGCTATTCTTAACCGGCAGTTCAAATGGAGGAGAATGGTGGAAAGACCTGAAGGAAAGACGAGGAGGGAATTGCCCTTGCCCTTTTCAATTCAGACCCGCAAAGCCTCCTAAAGAGAAATCATAAGACCCGGGAAGTTCAGCTTGCCTGTGGTGTGGCAGGTGTCAACGGCACACAGGGCCCACCCACAGCACTGTGGTGCTGTCCTTGACTCCCGAGACAAGAAACTCCAATAGTTCAGCACAGCCGGTGAGTCGGAGAAGACAGATAGTAAAGCGAACTGTGCTGGGCCCAAGGTTGCAGGTGGCAACCTTGTTGAACAAAGAACTTGTGTAACTGAACTTTAAAGAAACCCTAATAAGAGGCTCAGAAGCAGAGTGGTCTGGCATCGTGGGGGTGCTCATTCGAAGGACTCTGACTGAAGCCTTTTTGGGGTTATGTTATTTTGCTGAAACTACGAGAACCCAGAGGCATAAAGAGAGCCAAGTGTGAAGTGTCAAAGTGGTCCTATGAGGTTAGAACAAAACCCCTTGTACACTCGAAAGTCTTTGACACATTGGAGAAAACTGATCAAACTTTGAATGCGTGAAGCCTGACTGGGGCTTAAGAGAAAGCCTGACTGGAGGCTTAAGAGAAAGCCTGACTGGGGGGCAGGAAAACCAAGGGAAGTGAATCCAGCATAGTGGTAAAACACCTATGAACATTGTGGCAATAAGTGTGAACCTGGCGGAGGGATGTCCACAATGAACTAATAAACTGTGAAATTGGCAAATGTTAACCCAACCGAGGGATGCCAAACTGATTGAACTTTGAAACTGGCAAATGTGAACCCAACAGAGGGATGCCTGCGAATTGAAGGTAAACAGTGATATACCCGTGAGCATTGTAGCGACAATTGTGAACCCGGCTGAGGGATGTCCTCAATGAATAGTTGTTTAAAAAGACATTGAGACTTTTGAATGATACGATTTTCAGTGAAAGGCTGTAGTGAACCTGATTGAGGGAGGCTAAAGTTGTGAGAAGGATCAGAACCCAGCTGAGGGGGATCCAAGGGGATCCATTGCTGCCTATTGATACTCAATGCAGGTGAGTGGGGGATGGGACATGGGTAAGTGGTGGCTCTATGGATGCATGGTAGCCGGTGTGGGAGGGATGGTGGCACTCATGGACATGGGGTACTGTTTAGGGGGGGCACCGTGTGTTGCATGCGGGAACTCACACATCCAATGATACTCACATGTTTCATGGTTTCCTTTGCAATGCCTAGTAGTTAGCCTTTAATTGTGCACTCATGCATTTGAGATCTGCTGCAGCAGATGCATGGACAGTGCTTGCATGTACCCGTAACTGGGTGGGCAGCAGGGACATGTACAGCTGGATTTTGTGTGCACATGTGTGAGTGTGTCTGTCTATACCCAGGTGTCAGTCCTTGGTTATTTGGCTTGGACGGCTTGGACGGCCGAGTCAACATTGGGCCAGGGATGGGGGACAACATCCTTGGAGAATACTTGGCACCATCTACTGTGGACGCCCCCAGTGGGAAACGGACTGGGTGTTGTTAACATTTGAGGTACTGACACCACTGTCTCCGTTTTAGGTGCATCCCAGTCCCTGTGCCAGTCCACCAGCATCTGGATCAACATGTCTGCTACCTAGACCTTCACCTCAAGGTTAAGTGCATGAGGGCAGTCAACTTCTCAAGCTAAGAAGTTGGCATACTCTGTGACCATGTGCTCCAGCACTATGACATACTGTTCAACCAGGACCAGTAGTTTGGGGCCGTTGGCAACCAGAGGATCTGGCGGGACATTGAAGAGCAGTCAATGTTGAGAGTGTGTCCATGCGTACTCCAGAAGCCATCAAAAAGAGATGGGACAATATGAGGATCTGGGTCCAGAAACAGGCCAGGGCGGCCATCAAGGCCATCAAGGCTGGACCAACTGCTTACGTGCACTTGCGTGGGCGACAAAGTATTTGCCCTCTGCCATCTCAGGAGCTTGCAGAGTGGGAACCCAGATCTCCATGCCAAGGCCCTCGTGCTGCACGACCAGATCCAGGCAGCAGGTGAGTCCACACTATCAGTCCAAAGTGGCAGAATGTGTATGCCATGCGATGGGTATGCATATTGGTAGGATGCATGTGGATGGAAGCAACAATGATGTGTGATGTGATGGTGCATGCATGGTAGTACTCTGTATGTGTCCTATGGGTGTGTGCCAAGGTGGTCCTTGTATTCCGCTCTACCATTGTGCTATTGCATGTTGACAGAAAGGATATTGGGGCATGGATGCCCATTGATTGCTGTGGGTGATGGATTTCTGACTTGCCATGATGCAGTGGTAGGCTATGGTGGGGAGCATAGGGTTTGCCATGTCCACCTTTCACATGTACCATGGCTGTATTCAGGTGGAGGGTCCAGGGTCAATGGAGGCTGAGGATGTTTGTGTCAATGGTGCAATGATGTCAGTGGCGTGTTGTGATGATATGCACATGTTCTGACTCAAGCCCCATCCATGTTCTCTGTTGTCCAGGGTGAATGTTCTTCCCTTGGTGTGGTGGATGCTCATTCTCTGTAGATGCAGGCATTCGGGAGGTGGTTAGCATCTTGTATTACATGCTCACCTGTCAATCTGTTCAGGGTGAGCAGCTGAAGTCGTGTTTTGACTGGTCTGTGGAATTTCTATGTGAGAAGACGGCATGGTACAATGCTGTCCTTTGGACATGCACACATGCTGACCTGCCCCTCCTCTCTCTCTTGCCATCCAGCGTCACATGGAGGTGAGGAAACCAGCACAGAGGAAGAGACAGTAGCAAGTCATTCACAGTGGATGCATAGACCACAGCATTGGATCCCATCTTTCACCTCATTTGAGGGAGCAGTGGCTGCTGAGGGTAAATCCTCAGATGGTGCTGGGGGAGACATGAGGGATGTTGCCATGGACCTGGATGGTGAATCCTCTGGGGCAAAGGTGCACAGTGATTCTGCCATACCCACTGACAGGCCAGTTGCCACAGAGTTGCCATCTGTTGTGCCAGATTACGGTGTGGGGGACGTGGGGGTGGAGTTGTGGACCAGGACATGGTGGCTGGTGGGGGTGCATTACCGATGTGCAGGCTGGGGACACATTGTTTGGTTCTAAAATACACAGTGTCACCGGGCCATCATCGACAGGGCTGACACAACCACACAGACCATCCCGGCAGTGAAGTCAAGTGATGCTATTCGGGATGCCGTGGTACCCATGCTCATCTCAGGAGGATAGCTCAGGGGCAACGTGCTCGCCTTGGAAGCAAGATGACACAGAACACCACAGGTTCTATCCCCTAGTCTGCGCTTAGAAACCTCTGGGTATTAAGCGTTATAAATAACCTGCCATATCATATCATTTTGTGGCGTGTTTGACAGGTGGCTGCAGTGGAGTCCCCGGGCATGGTCTGTGGCAAACTTGTCAGCCATCACGGGCAGGTGTGACACATTATGTCGCAGATGGCTAGTACACTGCTGGCTGTGGTGCACATGGTCCATGCATCACAGGTGACACCCACCTGCTCCGCTGCAACTGTGCCCCAGGCACCCACAGGTGTGGACTCCATGATGCCACAAGCCCCCGGCACCTCTGTCCACTTACACCGATTTGCTTGTCTTGGGCAGGTATCACAGTCAGTGGGGCTGCAAGTAGATTTGGAGGGCATTCCGGTGGGACCGGGCTTGGGTATGTCTGGCAGCCAGGATCAGGGGGTGCAAGTGGACGTGGCACTTAAGGAAAGTGCTGGCCAAGTATTCCCCTACAGGAGTCGTCGTCTCTCCAGAGGGAGGCCCAGCATCAGAGGCGGGCTGCTAGGCGGCAGGAGCAGTTGCGGCAGCAGAGGCAGGAGCACCAGCGGCTCCTTAGACGGAGGGTGCAGCAGTCATTCCAGGTCTGGCAGGGGAGGTATGTTGCAAGGCAGCAGGAGGACAGAAAACTGCATGATATGGAAGAGGCAGCTGCCAGGGCCAGGGCTAAAGCACATGCAAGGCTGGAGGGAATACGAAGCTGGGCTTCTGGGGGAGAGCACGAGAGCTGTCCAGGAAATTGAGCAGTCCACTTGTGAGGCCCTGTAGGCCCTTGGGGACAGGCAGAGGCAGACTGCAGTGCAGCATTGGAGTTCGAGTTGGCAGGGATTGGACTGCAGCAGTGACAGTTGCTTTATTATTTCATTTTTGGTGTTTGCATCATTATTGTTGTTTCCTGAAGGGGGCTTCCCGTGCTTTCATTTTGGACAGTTTGCTCCATGCCTTTTGGTTGCATTTACAATACGATACAGTTAAGTTGGTGCCACGGGTGTGTTGTGTGTGATTGTGTTGCCAGTGACAGTGTTCGTTGCTCTGTGATTTTCATGGTCACAGTGAAGGTCACTGTGATACTCTGCACATGTATTGGGGATGTATGTGCTGCCGGATTTGTAGTTGAGGCTAGTGTTGGATTATTTTCACGCACCATGGATGCTGATTCATGCGTTACTAACCAGACGGCAGTGCCACATCTGTATATCTGATGGGTATGTGCATAGGGGTTACATGTGATTTCATCACCTGCTGTTTCATCGTGGGGTTTCTTACAGCAGATTTTTTTTTTTTAAATCATCGAATTATTATTTTTTTGGGATGGGTTGCCCCCCAAAACCCCCCATCCGCCTTTAATTATTTTTATATCCCCGTACACCCTCACCGAATTTATATAATTTTTTAACCCCCCCAAAAATTCAATGATTTTTTTCCCAAAAAGATCCGCAGCAAAAAACCCCGCAAAAAAACATCCGCCGATGAAATTACATTGTACCGTGCATAGGGATGTTTATGACTGTACATGTGCTTCAGATGTATTTGTGTCACATGCACCACTTGTGCCTCGATGTATGTGGACATTGTTTCTCCACGAGGTACATCATGTGGTGCACATCTGTGTAGTATTTGTATCTGGACAACCAGTGTACTAGGGTGGGTGGGGATGTGATGTAGCAATGATCACTCATACTTCAAGGGATGGTGTGCTAACACATTGAAGTGGCTGTGCACATGGCCTCAGGTCGTTGCACTCACGCATCTTTGTTGATGTGGGACATGCGGTGTAGATTTGCTCAGGAGGGGTGTGATGGTGGCCCAGTAGTTGGAACAGACATATGGTGTAATCGTCAGTAGTTGTGGTGGTGGGTATTACAATTTGCATCAGTGATTGTGGACACTCATCTGTAGAGGGACACACACAGGTTGTAGTTTAGATGATGTTTGCTCAATGTCCATGGACAGGTTACAGTTGGGTGTTGTGGTTGCACACTGGAGGGGGTGTGACTTCTGGTTTGATTTCTGGGGTATTGGCTGTGTGCTGGCATGCCTTGAATTTTATATTTGGACATAGGTCTGTTTTTTGTGGGGTGCTGTCCCAGGAGGATACCGCCTGCTGTGCCCTATCCATGCCCACAGTCCGGCACTCCATGCATTCTCCATGCCTGTGTGTTCAGCTGATGTGCTGAGTTGTGACTCACATTGAACTCTGCCCAATTTGTTAGGCTTGGTGGGTGCCCAGTGGTGTGGATTGATGGCAGAGTGTGTCATGGCCCACATCACAAGGCACATCAGGCTATTCCCCTTGTATCCCTGCCAGGGGCACAGACCGAAATTGGGCCACAGCTTAGGGTCTCGCTTGTGCATCAGTCTCACCTCAGGGCAATAGGGCATCACATGTACTGGGGGCACACATGCCTGGGGTGGAGTGGGTGGCTTCCGGCCTTCATGCTGCACCACAAACATGCTAGCATGGGCAGACATTTCTCATCCACCGGTGTGCCCCCACTGGTGCGTGATAATGGTGACAGCCAGGTGATATATATCTGGCGTGGACTTGTGCCCTATGTTTTGATTCAAGGGGGATGCATGGCTTCTGTGTTGTGTGGTTTTGGGGTGCGGTTTGTGTGTGGTGGTCCTTTGGGGGATACATTTGTGTGGGGTTATTTATGTGTATGGTGTCGTGATTGGTGGGAGTCTAGGCGTTGGGTTTTTTGGGTGTAGGTGTACTCTGCATGTGGGTGTCTCTGTCTCGTGGGAGTACAGTGGGTGGGAATGGGGGGCACAGGTGCACTTTGCATGTGGTTGTCTGTTTCCTGGGTGCACCTGGGGTAGGAATGATGGGCGTAGGTGCACTTTGCATGTGTGTGGCTCTGTTTCATCAGAGTACAGCGGGTGGGAATGGTAGGCGTAGATGCACTTTGCATGTGTATGGCTCTGTTTCGTGGGAGTACATGGTGTGGGAATGGTGGCCGTAGGTGCACACTGCATTTGGGGTGAGCATTTTTATTAATTTCATGTGGTTGTTGGTTGGTGGTATGGGTGCAGGTAGTGATGGTCATTGCTTGTGGGTACTCGCCATGCTATTTTTGTTTTTTCCACTTCATCTGGTATAACAGGTCGTAATGTACACTAAAGGGCCAGTTTTGTTGGCTCCCTGCTTGTCGGGTGCAATCGTACATTTTTTCACTGTTGGTCCCTGCTTGCTTTTGATTCTATAAATCGCCTACTCCCGTGATGCATTTGCGCCGCGCAATCCTAGCACACGCGCAGTTTTTTTACACTACATTTGCGCCAGTTTCTGTAAATCAGCCCAATGTGTCGACACACTAACATAAACATTGCAAACAAAGACGCAAAACGGACTCATTCTGCAGGATATTCCGAGAGAGGCTGAGCAAGAAAACGTGGGTGCTGTGCTTCGGTCTCTATGCCGTTATCAGGAGGATTTTGGATAATTTGGTAGGTTCTACTTTAAACATTTTTCAACGAGCAAAACAAACCCATGTAAACGTGGTCCCATTTGGATCATCAAATTTCTGTTTCCAGCTTTTTGAAAAAACAGCACAAGGCAAGTATATTTTAGACTCTTTTTTTTGGACAAGAACTCCATTGCACATGCGGAAATTGATGCAGAATACAGAGCCCTTCAGTTAATCGACGTTTGGTATTTTCCTGTATGCTTGCGTTACTTCTTAATGGTGAAGTCGGCGGTCTCATTATCGTCTGCTGCGTTTAGACGTGTGTTTTTTCTAGAAATATTTTGGGACATCATTACCTCCTGAAAGGTTAGTTAGCGCTAACGTGGTTTAAAAAAGGGGTGTACAGGTTTGGATGTTTCAACACAGCTCTTTGGCTCCAGTAATTGTGGCAGTCCTCAAATGTATTTTTTTGTTTTTGCTGTATGATTTCACACAGACTGGTAGCAATTTCATAGTTTGTGAGTGAACTTGGCTTCTCGTTGATCTTTGCGAGAGTGCAAATCCGAACAATGGGCACATTCTTAAAAATGAGCGCAAATATAACGAGTGCAGAGAATGCGTTCCTTTCATTTTCTCAAGTCACCTTATTCTCAAAGGTGACCTGAACCTTTCAGGCAGGGCTGGCCAATAGAACAATATGTGCTGTCCATGGGCATACATTTGTACTTTTGTATGACGGGCTCCCAGCAACCATGTAGTTGCTGGAAGGGCATTTTACAGAGACGCCCTGTTAAAGGGCACGTCTCGGTGAAATGCTCAAGAAAATAAAAAAGCATTTTTATCCCCGTTTGGGGGACGAAAATGCAAGTGTGACAGCCACGGTTTTAACCGCGGCTGTCACACTTCAAAGATGAAAGAGCATTCCATGGATTTCTATTGCTCTAAAGGGTGAGTTGAGTGTTTTCATTGTCGAGTTCTGAAAGTCCATGATGCATAATGGTCCATGTGTTTCTCCCACCAAGTCCATGATTTTATTTTGAGTAGTTTGTTAGCCATTCATTCATGCACAAATGGGAAATCCTCATTTTTCATGTTACCACATCGCTGTGTGCAATTGCTGGAACAGTGGTGGGCAAGACTCACAGATGGGGAGCAGGTGCAAGTGGATCTAGGTCACCTGGCCTAAGCCCCACCCAACTGGTGCCTTCCTGGTTGCCGGCCTTTTTTCTCACTTTGCAAGCCCTGCCCACCTGGTGCCTTCCTGGTTGCTGCTCTTTTCCCTACTTAAGGAGCCCTCCAGCCTCTTTTCCTTTGCAGATGGGGAGCAGGTGCAAGTGGATCTAGGTCACCTGGCCTAAGCACCACACACCTTCTTAGCCCTGCCTCTTCCTTCCTGCTCTTAAAGTCTCTCACCCGGTCGCCCGAAGCAAAGGGCAGACAAAGAAAAGGGCAATTCCTGTTTGGACCTGTTCGAACAGGAGGACTCAGGGCCAGAACCCCTGCTCAGACAGCAGGTAAGCATGCAGCAACATGTGTTTACTCCTTCTGTCCCCACAGGCCATCCCCACCCCCTTTGGTCCCCAGTGATGTTCTGTGTGCCCCCCACCCCCTTCGTGCACACAGATGTTGCCTGTTTTGCTTGATTCTTCTACCCTGCTCTCCCCACCCAACCCACCCCCTCCAGCTTACTTCTGCAGGAGTCTGTCCTGATACATTCTGGTTCCACCATCACCGTCTTGTGGCCTATGCTGTATTTGACTTTTATGGGCTTCATTGCGTCACCCTTTCTCATGGTGGCCCTGAATCATGCTGTTTCCATCTTCATCTTGTATCCTGGCTTGCCAGGCAGTGCTGTTTCATAGGTATTTGAGGTTTATCCTGTGCTGTTAATTAGCATGTTTGGATCTGTGTCTGTGTCTTCAAAAATAAGACATTTATCATTGTTCTGAGTAACTCTAAAAGGTTCTGGTATTTTAACATCATTCATTATTTTGTGAATTTCTGTTATATGGTGGTAAAGGGGCCTGGTGTTACAGATGGTACATTTTGGGTAACTTTGTGAAGGCATGTTACCTATTATGTGCTCTGCTGGCATGTTTGTTGTCGACTCATTAATATTCCACACTTTTGCCAAAATACATATTTGACCAATTTGTTGTCACTTTTTTCCTCAGAATGCAGAGGGTAACATGGGGTAAGGTATATACCAGGGAGCGTGCCATGGCGGAGCTTGACGTTTCCCCTGCATTTTGTGGTTAAAAAAAGTCATACAATTCAGCAAAAGAAATTCAGTAAAAAGAGTATTTCGACAAAAGAAAGTCAGAAAAACCTCATAGATCCACACTTTCTTTGGTCCCTTGCTTTTATCCCATTCATTTCTTTTTTTATTACAATTCTGGGTGAGTTGAACTCATGGTTCAGCTCAATGACTTTTAAAATCCCGTCACCATCCAATGCCGTTCTTTCTCTACAATTTTCCCTTCAATATTTTTACCATTTCCATAGAGTCTTTCCATGGTATTCCTTTCCTTTGCTATATCCATCCACTGAGAGGTAACAGTGTTCTTTTCTTTTGTGCCCTGGGATTGTGGAGTGCAGAAATTGACAGTATTGTTGTTGATAGAAGATGGATATGGTCTGAATCTATTAAGTACACTAGAATTTACCGTTGTCTGAATGAGTCTGGGAGGTGTAAGGATGCAAGACTTTAGTAGTGAGGAATTAGTTGAGGTTTAAGGGAATAAAAAGAGGGGGATGAGAGTGTTGTCATTTCTTGGCTCTTGATTGTAGAGTTCACTGAGATTTAGGTACGAACCAATGTCATGCAATAGAGGCTCCATGAATGAAATTGTTTTTCCAAAGATAGTAATTATAATTAGTAGTGCCAAGAGTTTCAGAAATTGCTTGTTATAAATTAGCCCAAGTTTCTGGTGCACCGTTTTTAGTTGTAGGTTAGAAAGCCAAGTCTCGAGTAGTTTCCTGAAATGTAGGTCTTTCTCTTCCTGGGGAAGAATTTTGGGTACAGTGTTCTGCTCTTTCGTAGCCAGAACTGAAAAAGAAGATCCCCCTTGCTGTTTCTTGTCAAAGATAGGGACTAGTAATAGTGCAGCATTGCTGGACCTAAGTTCTCTGGAAGGATTGTAGTGTTGAAACTTACCTCTGAAGGAGGAAGGGCCTCCTCCATGTATGAACGATTGGTGATTTATTTACTTATTTATTTATTGTTTGCTTGTTAGGCGCCAATACAGCAAATACATACTGTTTCAAAGCGTCCACAGGGCAACAGGGTGGGAACATGGAATTGGACAACATTAAAATACACAAATATAAATACAGTGAGGGGAAGGAACAGACAAAACTACTATGCCTTGTGAGCATTCAGAACATGCAAGTGCAGCAAGGAAGAGAGCAGTGGGGTAAGTGCTGGGGTGTCCGTGCTCGAGGGTGAGCCACACATGAAGTGCAAGTTAAGGTAAGTGCTATAAGGCCTCCAGTGGCCTTGGGTGGAAACGTGTGAGTCTCCGGGGTGGAAGGTGAGCTGAGGCAAGTGCTGAATGTAGACAGACGCTGGGAAGATTGGGTTTCAGTGGTCAGGGGCCCAGAGGATGCTTAAGGGTACAAGATACCAATCGTAGCAACTGTGAGGTTAGCAGATGGAAGAAGGGAAGGAGGAGGAAAAGAGGAAAGTCTTGAGGTGCTTTTGGAATTCAAGAAGGTCCCGCTCAAGACATAGAGGGAGGAGGAGGCTGTTCCAAAGGAGAGATCCAGCTGAGGAAAGCGACCGGCCTCCTGCTCTGTTTAGCGAAACGCTTTACACACAGAGTTGGTGCCAGAGGGGTGTAGAGGTCTAGGAGGAGAGTATTGTGTAAGAGAGAGTTGCAGATAGAGTGGTCCCAGGCCCCAGATAGCCTTGTAGATGATGCAGAGGGATTTGAATTTGATCCGTGCAGCAACCGGGAGCCAGTGAAGACGTTTAGGGCAGGAGAGATGCGGTCCCTGGGCTTGAGGCCAAGGATAAGTCTTGCTGCTGTATTCTGGATCAGCTGAAGGGGTCACAGAATGGAAGAAGGAAGATTGAGGAGTAGGTTATTGCAATAGTCAAGCCTAGAGAGAACCAGTGCTCGGGAAACATTGAGCTTCTGGGGGAAAGTAAGAAAAGGGAGAATTCCTTTGAGAAGGAAGAGTTGAAAGTGGGGCTTCTTGACAATGTCGTGAGTGTGAGGGAGGAAGGAGAGAGAGGAGTCAAAGATTGATTTATTTATTTATTTATTTATTTATTGAACGCCTTACACCAATGCGCTGTACAATGGAACAACAAATACAGAGAAATAACAACAATTAACATTGTGAGCAAGAATACAACTTGAATCATTCTACAAAACAGTGCAAGGAGCAATTAACTGAGAGGGGGGAAGAGGAGTGGGGATAGGAGTGTTGAGGGGGCAGGAGAAGGATAGAATAAGTGTAGAAGAAAGGGGAGAACGAATGTAATGGGAGAGGGGAGAGAGGAATTAAAAGAGGGGAGAAACAGGGGGGGAATGGAGAGGGTAGTGGGGGGCTTCAAGATGGGGAATGGAGAAGGAGGGATTTAAGGGAAGTGCGAAATGAGGTGAAGGTAGAGAAAGAGCGGATTGGGAGGGGGAGAGAGTTCCAGTGCTGTGGAGCAAGAAGGTGGAAGGAGCAGAACTGGGAGGAAGCACAGGGGGAAGGAGGTACAGTGAGAAGGAAGCGGTCAGCGGAACGAAGGGAGAGAAAGGGTGAGTAGAAGGAGAGAAGGGAGGAGAGATAAGGAGGAGCAAGACCATGGAGGGATTTGAAAACAAGGCAGAGAAAGTGGAATTGTAGTTGTAGGTGGAAAGGTAGCCAGCCAAGGTGAGAGAGCGAAGAGGAGATGGAGTCGTGGGAGGTAAGGAGACAAAGGGTACGAATGGCAGAGTGGTATATGGATTTAAGAGGGGTAAGCTGAGAAGAGGGAAGTCCGAAGAATAGAGAGGAGCAGTAGAAGAGGCGGGAAAAAATGAGCAAGGAAATTAGTAGTTTGATAGCATGGAATGTGAGAGAGGGGCAGATTTTGCGAATATTGTAGAGGTGGTATCGGCAGGTGCGGCAAGTGAGTGAAATGTGTTGTGAGAAGGAGAGAGAGGAGTCAAATAGAATGCTAGATTGCGAGCCCTGGAGGAGATAGGGAGATCGGAGGGAGGAAAGTGGATAAAAGGGGGAGGAAAAGGAGGGGGAAGAGTATTAGAGGGGAAGAAAAGGACTTCGGTTTTATCAGTGTTGAGGGAAAGAAAGCGGGAGGACATCCAGTTCTTGATGGCTGTGAGACAAGAGGAGAGCTTAAGATGGAGGTCAGGTGTGAAGGAGGAGAAAGAGAGAAAGAGCTGAGTATCATCAGCATACAAATGATGGGAGATGCCAAAGGAGGAGATAACAGGGGCGATAAGGGAGGTGTAGAGAGAGAAGAGGAAAGGACCAAGTACAGTGCCTTGAGAAACACCATAAGTTAGAGGGAAGGAAGGGGAGGTCTGACCTCCCCATGAAACAGCAAAGGAACGGGCAGAAAGATAAGAGGATAGGCATTTTAAAACAGGTCCTTTGAATTCAAAGGAGGAGAGAGTGTGGAGCAGGAGTGGGTGATAGACAGTGTCAAAAGCGGCAGAGAGATCAAGGAGAATAGGAATAGAGGATTGTTTAGCGTGACGAGCGGAGAGGAGTGAGTTGAAAATAGAGGTGAGAGCAGTTTCAGTGGAATGTTTGGGACGGAAGCCAGATTGGAAAGGGGGAAGGAGAGAGGAAGTAGAGACAAAGGAAGAGAGTTGCGAGTAGGCAAGGCGTTCAAGGAGTTTAGAAAGGAAAGGCAGAAGAGAGATAGGTCTGTAGTTAGCAGTGATCAGTGGATCAGCAGAGGGTTGATGACGCCAAGGTTTCTGGCTTCAGAAGAAGGAGCCGGGGGAGAGCCCATTGAGGGAGACCAGAGAGAAGGGAAGAAGGCGGGAGCAGGGGTCCCAATCGGAAGGATCCCAGTTTTGCTGCCATTCAGGCAGAAATCGTTGGAAGTGCACCAGGCCTGGATGGACGATAGGCAGTCAGGGATGAAGGAAGGTGTGAGTTAGACAGCAGGAATTCTGACAAAAGTTCAGTGTCATCTACATAACACTGAAAGTTGGGGGAAAGGAGGAGATGAGGAGTGCCAGCTCAGCAAGGTAGATGTTAAAGAGCCAGAGAGAGAGGATAAAACCCTGAGGGACACCACAGGTGGAGAAGGAAGTAGGAGAGGCGAAGGTGCCCAGGATGACTTGGGAAGAGCGATCAATTAGGAAATAGGTCAGCCACTGCAGTGCCCGTTCCAAGATACCAAGGGTATCCTATAGCCTTTGTATGAGGATGGAGTGGTAAACAGTGTCAAAGGCAGAGGGTTTTGAAATGAACCCTTTTTTGATGGGTATCCAGTGGAGAGCATGTAAGGCTGGTGTGATATGTTCAAATGGCTTCATTATGAGAAGTAGTCTTGCTGCTACATTTTGAACTTGTTGAAGTTTCCTCATTAGGTAATCTGGGAGTCCGAGATAGAAACGATTTGCATAGTCTAGTTTGGATAGTATTAGAGAAGTTATGGCCGTGGCCCTGTGGGTGTACGTTAAGTAAGGTAAGATGTGACATAGCATGCACAGCTGGGAGAAATAGCTTCTGACGATGGCTCTGACCTTTGGATCAAGAGTGAGGTTGTTATCCATCATTGTTCCAAGATTCCTTACGCTGGTTGATGGGTTTGTGCAAGGGCTCATCTCATCAAGCAAAGGGATTGTGGTGGAGTTAGAACCTGTAGGACTACAGAGCATCCGCTCTGATTTGTTAGGATTGAGTTTCAGTCTGTTTGCTGTCATCCATGTGTCTTCCTGTGCAAGACACTTTTTATTTCTGGGGTGTTTGGTGATGGGTGGTTCACAAATTGTACATAGTGCATCATCTGCGTAGTTGTCCCAGGAGATAACAGATTTCTTGATGATGTCTAGTAGGGGTTTCATGTAGAGGTTGAAAAGTAGTGGATCCTCGGAGTACCCGCAGGTTAGTGGGCAAGGCTGGGAATTGTAGGGCCTCCAGAAATAGTGCCTTCTGTTCTGCCCGTGAGGAAGGTGGTGATTCAGTGTAGAGCTGTTTCTTTAATGCAAATATCCTCAAGTCTTTTTAGGAGGATCTCGTGACTGGTGGTGCAAAAGAGGCTGAGATGTCAAGATAAGCGCACTCTTAGAGTTTTCATCTGCATTGATTTTAGGTCTATCCCAGATGGAGCACAGAGTTGATTTTGTTCTCCATTATCACTCTATAAACATCTACACTACACCACGGGATAACCTTGAAATGACCCATCCCTGCATGTTCTGCGCTTAGCTCTAGAAATGTATTGGCCAGTTAGTAAAAGTACTGCTTGTCCCAAAAGTGAATAAAAGATCTGCACTGATAACCGCAAACAGGACTCCTCCGAGGCAGTGGTGAGAGGCAATACAACTGTTTTGCCACGTTAAAGAAAGTGACCCACTACTCTCTCTTTTCCTCCCCAGTCAATGATTTATTGCAAATAAGCTGCTTGTGGAGCTGCTTGTGGAGAAAAAAAACAAATGTAATTTACACTGCGTGAACCACATGGAAGTGCAGTGGGCAGAAGAGAATTCCACCTTCATCATCTGCAGATTTTAGCAATTAATGGGATTGCACAAAATATGTTATGAAGCGGCACGTGCGGCAGCCAAGCACACTGCTCTGCGCTCTATGAGACAGCAGCCGTGTCACTGCTCTGTGGAGGGGTGAAAACTCCCTAACGCAAGCGAGTGGCCTGAGAGTGTCCACAAGGGTGGGTGCCATCCTCAAAAGTCTGGACCTTCATTGGTCCTCTCAGTATGACTGAGTTGCTCGGATGTGAATACATTGGGAGTGAGATGGAGGGATTTCTTTTTCTTTTTTTTCTCTTCCTTTTCTTCTTCGTTCTCTTTTCTCCTCTCATCTTTGTCTCTGTTGGTGTTTTGGTTGTGTGTCTGTCCTTGTGTGATATAGAAATTGTATTATATTTTTGTTATTTATTAAAAAAGATAAACGTGTGTTATGTCTTTGAGGGGTGGATTTGGATATAAATCAAATTGATGTTGATTATGAAATTCGTGTAATGTTATTAATGTGTTTCCTTTATGGTCTTACTAAGATCTCCTGTAATATTTTGTGTGTTGAAATAGGTTTATTGAAATGCTAATAAACAGATAATTAAAAAAAATTAAAAATAAAAGTGTTATCACAGAGTTACCTCAGCCAGACCCAGGCTGCATAGAACTTGGCGGTCTGTCTACCTCTGCATCGGGGAACCCTGTTAGGACTTTCAGATAAATTCAGGGGCAGTTCTTACCCCTTCTCAAAATGTTTGCATGGGGAAGGGGTAAGACTGGGCAAAATTTCTCGAAAGCGAACCTCGTGATATTCGGGTAGGTTCGCGGGTTCCTGTGGATTTTCCTTCCAGCCCACAACTGCTACAATCGCCTTTAAGAGCCATACATCTTTGGGGAATGTTTATGAGAAGAAAAAAATACACAAAATAACTTAAAAGGGTTCTGGAAGTGAAATCAAGATTTTGGGAGAGGGAGTAGTTGGGTGATGGTGAGAGCAAAAGGAAATGGGGTCGTATGCATCTGTGAATGTTATCCAAGCAGAACAGCCAGCACATTAAACTCTCCAATAAGATAGTGCAGTGGAAGGATGAGCCTAGTGCAGAGATCTTTGTATATTCCCAGGCCTAAATCTGGGTAAGAATAACTCAATATTTTATCCTTCTGAAGTTGATCAAATTAGTGAAGTTGAAGTGGTGAAAAGTCAGACTACATGTCACACCAGCAGAGTCAGTAACATGCAGCAGCGAAGTTGGAGGCCACCTGTGGCACGTGCAGTAACGGACATCAGCCTGTTCTAATAAATATGTTATAGTTCTCTGCACATACAGCATTGCACAAAATAAGAAGACGCCTAACACCGTTGCTAGCACGGCAGTGTCAGCAGCACATGAATCTAATTTCTTGCTGCACTTTTCTTAATATTAGACATTTTAATAGGACACATTTTCTCAACAAGAGAAAAATAAAATGATATTGCCCTGCCTAGGCTCGAACACATTCTCTGCAGCGTAAGCCTGGATTTGAGCAACATGCACTCAGTAGGTTGAGCTATCTGACCTCATCTGAAGAAGACCATGTAGATGACTAGTGTTTACCCTAGTGACCATAGCTCACAAACCCTTTAGTTGTGCTAATGAGTACTTCTTAATTGCCTTGTCTTTGTTGACAGATGCAGCCGACTGGCCCGTGGCATGAGAGGGAAGGGAGAGGTCTGTGACCATGCACAGGGAGGCAGCCCTAAATCAGCACCAGATCAGCCCCTGCTTCTATGATGGGACCAGACCAGGGGGCTAATGCCCCATTAGATCAATGCCCAATCCACCTCTGATCACGTGTCAGCCACGCCTGGGTCTGTGTTTCATCATTAAGAAGTTGACACATTGAGTATGATGGAGGTTTATAATATAACAATATAGGGGATTCATAACAGACATGGTCCTCTGAAAAGCATTTAGGGCTGGGGACGAGTCAGTTATTCATTAAGGGTGCCCGAGCTTCCATCCTGCTAAAGTTGCTTCCATGAGGACTACTGATGTTATATTAAGGTCAGTAGCCTGCGGGAGAGTCAGTCCCATGTCAAGCATTCAAGATGTAGACTCTGACATTCCTTAAAGGAATTCCATTTATTCATGTAGGATAGCAATGTTATGAGCTCTGCACCTGGGTAAACACATAAGATTAGCTACAGTGACAAACTCAAACCATTTGAAGGCGCACGTGATGAGATGCAGAAAAATGATGTGCTCAAAATCACAAAGTTGCTTTGAATGTGTGCTTAATTGAGTTTCCTTGTTCATCTATCCCCTTTTCACATTTACACAATGAAGGGGGGGCGGTTCTGCACATTCTATTGCACATCCTGGATTCATAAATGGGATGTACATTAGAAAACGAACACATTCCCCTTTGACTCTATGAAACACATACAAGGGAAGTGCAATGCCTGACAGGGTCATTTCTGACCTGCTCATGCATTTCTTTTTAAAATGTGGAACTGCAGCTTTTAAAATACCAAATAAATGGTTAACTATAATAGGCTATGTCAGGTGACATGCCTTGCAGTGTGCAGCCTTAGTAATGCTTAACATTGTGCTCTACTGCTGTCCCACATAAATAACTCACTCTCATTCAGGGATTATCAACCATTTTTGCAAAGGAGATGCATTTTAAATCATGTAATATGTTAGTTTCTCTTGTGTCAGCATTTGGACTTGGTGCTTTCTCATTGAAAACCTTCCTTGTATATTTCATTATTGACTTGTTGTCTTACTTACTGTAGAGTATATTCATTGTCTGAACTGTCTTCAATCCCAGAAACAGGAAGTGACATCAGAGGAGGAGAGGAAGAGCATTCTGCAAATATATTACCGCATCAATGAAGCAAAGCAAACAGCTGAATTTACTTTAACTTATACCTAGCAAGTTTATATGTCTGCTCCACAAACATACATACAATGAAATCCTGATTCCTCTGGGCTATACAATCACACAGCAGTCCCATTTCCTCTATCCTTACACCTTTTGACTCTCCCTCTGTTTGCCCTGAGATATTACATGGCCTCTCACACACTCTCCCTCATGCATTATATATCCCTCAATGAATGTGCAGCCCGCATCCCCTCTGTGCTTCTTTTCTCACTCTCCTCTTTGTACATTCCTTAGCTACTCGGTGCACTTAGCCCGCCCTTTGGCCTCACGCACTCATATGGTGCTCTCTCAGTCCTCACTCACTCTCTTTCCATTTTAACGCGTATTACTAATAGTAATTAGTACAACCGAATAAACAAAAGATAAGAGGGATAATGACAACACGCTTATAGCAGGTGCGTTAAATCTGCCTACATGAGTCTGGTTCGATATTTCCTGTCAAGGAGAGACTCCAGGCGAGGATAATAGCCCCAGAGACATGACTAAGAGCACACATAGGGTTAACACTCATCAAGAGCATGCAAGAAGGTTATTACAGACGTGCTGACAGGAGTGTGTGCTAAGCACTCGGGCACTCATTATTGAACTGAAGCAGAGGAAGCACCCCACCCACAAGTGCTGTTTGAATAAATAAAACACGATTATGGAAAACAAAAGCAGCCCAGTGTTCATCACTTTCACTTCGTGCCCCAAGTGCTTCTCCTGGTCCTGGGTGAGTAATGCACACATAGACAGCAGGACCACCTGCGGATCAATGGGACACTGTTTCCCTCTTAGGTCCAACACCCATTAGTTGATAATAAAAATAAATTGTTTAATAATGACATTTGAATGTTAAACTTCATTCAAATCCAGCATCTTGATTGCGTATTCACAGAAACACAAACCATATTTATTTATCCAATGGTTCCTCACATCACAGGTAATATACGCACATGTTATGATCTCTTAGGATCATCCTCAGGTGGCTAAAAAGAAATCAGAAGGCAAAGAAAATCAGCGAAAGTCTCACTTACCAATCTCTAACAGTAATCATTTGTAATATCCAGAGTTCAAAAACAAATATAGACAGTTTAACACTCCCTGTAATAAATGCTCTCTCCTGCCTGATGTTCAGAACAAACCGATGTGCATACAAAACACACCAAAGTGCTCAACAACAACTTCAATGAACCACACAATCATTACCACAAATAACTCAATGTGTGTCATCCATAATAAACACACTAAAGTGCCCAATAGAAACTCTAATGAACTACACACTCAATAACAACAATGGGGCTCATTACGACCATACCGGCCCTGTTACAACGGTGCCAGTAAGCCTACCGGCACCAATGTTACCGGACCGGCATAGTACAGGTCTGCGGGCGGGAACGGCACCCGCCTGCAGAGTTTCATGGAAGCACCACCTTCGTTATTAACGGTGCCGGTGCTTCCGTGGTCCCCATTCCAACTGAATGGGGAGTCTATGGGACTCAAATGGGAATGTGGATTAACATTTACTGGCGCCTGACTCCCCAGAATGCCAGGGTCGTAATCCCTCGGTGATTCCAGCAAGCCAGCCGCCGGTAAAGGTAAATATTGCAAGTCCGGCTGCAACCCATCAGTAGCACCGGCAGGGTTGCCGCCGATTTTGTAATGAGACCAATTGACTCAATGTGTGTCATCCACTAACTGCATTAGGTGCGCTTTCTCACATGCAATTATAAAGAACTGGTGCACATTACTAACACCCTAGAGTGTTTAACAGAAAAACAGTGATCCATGTCCTAGTTTCAAAAATGACTTCAATGTGTCCATGTGTACAGTGAATCCACTCCTGAAATAATCCACTCCCTCTACAATACAAAATGTGCCTCGCTGCTTCTAACAGACCGGGTCCTGCAACGTTACCCTGTTACCTAATATGACACGTGTTAGTGCTAGACTGTGCCCTTGCTCCCTGTCACCGTTAACCCATGTGTCCACCAGAAACAAGTGACCCCCACTTGAAAACCTTACCTGGTTGAGTAACAAAACGCTCTAACTGCGGTCCGCATGTGCTAGAATTCAACTTCCCAGTGCAATTCCAAGCCTCCGTATACACTGCGTGGGTTGTGCACAACATAAATAACGGACAAGGAAACCTCCCCCCAGCCCCCATAACACAGCAGACATAGTTCAACGTGCTCAACCCGCAGTCAACAGTAAATGCAATGAAGACAAACTCCAGCAATGCAAACTGTAACCAAAATGAACAAAAGGTCAACTAAATCAAATGCAGACATTAAACACATTAATAAATAAATCAAAGAAATACTAGCGCACACAATCCCAAAATCGGTTGGAATTGAAAGGACATTTTTAAATACAATCCTAGAACTTCCACAAACCTAACACCACATGCTACAAGGTTTTCAAGCAAAGTCCAATCTTGGAATGGCTCCACATCAGGGAGCAAATGAAAAGAATTTGAAATTGTCGAAAAATATACCTCCATGTGATAAGAGTATACAGCTGTAATAATCACATCAGAAACATGCAATGGAACACACAAAGGGAATTATAAAAGGGAGGGGACAAGCATACATATACCAGCAAAAGAGAATAAGTAATAATTCCAAATGATCTGTTCACAATAATTTATATCTACATTGTGTGAAAGGTATTTTTAATTATATTTGCATTTGGGGATTGTTATAGCGTGAACATAGCTAGGAAGCAACTAAGCACTGTACTGTGTCATTGAGGGTAACACATGAGATAAGGAAGCAGGTTGTAGGATTGTGATGCAGGTGTAGGATGTGATGCAGGAACTCAGGGATCCTTGGGAGCACAAAGGTACGGATGAAAGAGTAAGGTCTCAGTTCCTTCTAGAACTGCAAGAGCATTGGCTCAGTCCAGATTGTCAATGGGATGATGTTCCAGTAGGCAGGAGCCTAGCAACAGAAGGCCGGTTCGCTGTTTTTTCTCCTTGTGTGCCAGTTCTATCTCAAGCCTAGCAGTTGCCTGGTTCCTGGAGGAGGGCGAGCCACCTGAGCTGTGGTGATTTGCAGCTAGGTAGGCCGTCGGGATCAGTAGTTGCCTTATATGTAGCCCAGGCAGCCTCAAAGAGTATTCTCGTGTTCTTTTAAAAAAACTTCTTTCCATCACAGTGTTAAAGAAAATTCTATTGATAGTATTATGATCATCATTACAACAGCTAATAAGTGCAACGTTCACCGCCAGGGTGATATCTTGGCATTTATCCAAATGTGGAGGCAGAAAAGGAATGTTGTTGCCTAAAGAGCTGAGGACATCCAGGTGGTCAAGGATGGACTGGATTCAGTAATGGAGGCAGTTCTCGAGTGGAAGGGCAATGACGTTCATATCCAACTGAATTGGTTTTATGGAATAAGTGGAGAGAAGAATTTCAAAGAAGGAACAAAGAGTCCAAGGAGAATCATAATCTTGGAGCTTGGAGGAGATGATGTGGGAGCCAAGTGGTGGAAAGCTCAGAGAGAGATGCAAAGGGATTTGAATTTGATATGTTGGACAAATGGGAGCCAGTGAAGAGAAGGGTGGGTAGGCATGATGTAATATGTTTTCCTAAGGTAAAGAGGAAGTGAGCTGCCACATTGTGGACATGTTGAAACCCTGTGGCCCAGAAAGGAAGGTAGGTTAAGGATTGTACTGTTGCAGTAGACAGTTTGATAGAGATTAAGGGGTAGATAATGGCAACTTTGACAAGAAAAGGGAACAAGTGAAGGATTTCCTTTGAGAGTGCAGAGTAGAAAGGCACAAAAAATGACTTTGCCATCAATTTGGGACACTATATATATATATATATATATATGTATATTAATGAAAAAGAGGAGGCGCCGAAGTGCCGTGGACCACACTGAGAATGCAAAATACCAGCTTTGGAAAAAATGACACAAAAGTTTATTGAAATTAAAAAAAAACAGCAGAGGCAGGACACCATTTGTACAAGTCCTGTATGACACGTTTCGTGTTTCAGGTAGCGCTTGTTCACATGAAAATATAAATATATAGGTCAAAGTTGAGGAGAATTCCAAGATTTTGATCAAATCTACAGGAGAGTCAAGAGCAGTCAACTATAGGGTGAGACGCAGATTCAGTATATTTTGGTCATTAGAACTTCTGTATTGTCATTGTTGCACTGTTCAGTTTGAGTCAGTTATCTCGCATCTACTCATGTAGGTAGGTATTGCAAACCTAGTTAAAACCAAATGAACACTATATTGAATGAAATATTCATGTTTTAAAGTTTACATTGGAAAGACAACCAGGGTTGCCCACACTGGAAGCAACTAACACACATCGCCGGTAAGGTGCGTAGTAACATAGGCCTGCCTTGCTGCCCATTATTTGGAAACAATCATTCTGTATTTGTGTTTGTATTATTATTGTATTTTTTAGCAGCTTAATCCAAAGCGCTGAACAGGATTTACAAACAAACGGTACAACATAACGAACAATGGTACAGGTCAAACATCAATTCTGGTTGCGAGCAATCAGAGGCAATGGAGAAGATGCATTTTCAGAGAGACACGAAAGAGAGAGTAGACAGTGATAGATCGAAGTGAGAAAGGGAGAGCATTCCAATGAAGAGGGGCAAGAAGCTGAAAAGATCAGAAGCGGGACTGGGCATAAGGAGGACGGGGAACGTTCAGCCCAAAAAGAGATGAAGAGCGGAGAGGACAAGAGGGAGTGTAGAAAGACGAGAGTACAGCAAGATAGTCAGAAGCAAGCCCATACATAGATTTAAAGACTAAGCAAAGTAAATGAAATTTAAGTTGGGAGTGAAAAGGTAGCTAGCCAAGCGAGACAAGTGATGGTGAAATAGGGTCACGATAGCACAGAAGACAAAGTAAATGAACAGAGGAGTGATTCATCGATTTTAGAGGAGCAAGAGCAAGGGAGGCCATAAAGCATAACAGAACAGTAGAAAAGTAGAGAAAAGATGAGAGAAGAAATAAGAAGTTTTGTAACATGAAAGGTAAGAGAGGAGCAAACCTTGCGAATATTATAGAGATGAAAGTGACAGGAACGTTATTTGAGAGTAATGTGGTGAACAAAAGAAAGATTGGAGTTGAAGTAAAGACCATGATTGCATGCAGGAGGAGAAATAGAGAGAGCAGAGGGAGGAAAAGAAATAGACAGTGGAGGATGATGGGGAGGGAGAGTGCTAGCAGGGAAGAATACAACCTCTGTCTTCCCTGCATTTAGAGTGAGGAAATGAGAAGCCATCCAAGATTTAATGGCAGAAAGGCAAGTCATAAGAATGTGGTGTATTTCAGAAGTGAAAGACGAGAAGGATAGAAAAAGTTGTGTGTCATCAGCGTACAAGTGATGTGAAAGACCAACGGAGGAGATTATAGAAGCAAGTAGTGAAGTGTCAAGTGAAAATAGAAAAGGACCCAGAACTGACCCTTGAGGGACTCCGTGTTTGAGGGGGAATAGTAAGGAGGTCTTACCACCCCAGGAGATGCAGAAAGTTCTGTTAGATAGATAAGAAGAAAACCAGGAGAGAACAGAACCGCGAAGACCAAAGGAAGAAAGAGATTTCAAGAGCAAAGAATGATCCATGTTGTCGAAAGCTGCAAATAGATGGAGAAGAATAAGAAAAGAGGAGTGTTTAGCATAACGAGCAGAAAGAGGAGAGTTAAGCACACAGATAAGTCCGGTCTCAGTGGAGTGACGGGGACAAAAACCAGACTGGAAGAGAGGGAGAAGAGATAAATCAGTGACAAGGGATGAAATCTGGGAGTATACATGGCGCTCCAGAAGCTTGGATAGAGAGGGCAGAAGGGAGATAGGACCAAAGTTAGAGATGATAAGAGGATTGGCTGTGCTCTTTTTAGAATATGAATAAATGTTGCATGTTTGAAAGCTGTGGGAAAAATGGAAGTAGAAAGGCAAATGTTAAAGAAGGCAACAAGAAATGGTACAAGAAGAAGATAGACTATTCTTACATTGCTTTACACTGGTGGAAAAGTAAACCTGTTGCCCCTGATAGAAGGCACACAAATATTGAAAAGAAATTACACAGATGTAAACAAAAGTGGACATATTACCCACCTACCAACATCAATGCCTCAATGAGGAGATCAATTGACCCTCTACATTTCTCTAATTAGCTTTCAGATCAGCTATTGAATAGAATCTTAACCCATGCCCTTATAGAGTTTTCTGGTCCACAGCCTAGTCGTCATTTCCTCCCCTCATTTCAATCCTAGCTTCTCTTAATGTTCACCACATGTGTGGCATGGAGTCCTTGACATTGATCATGTCTTATTCCTTTGTGATCAAGAATGACTATTAAGTGGACTCCTTAGCATTACTGTCTTTATCGCAAAGTGATTGTCCTTCTCCCCCGATCGCAAATGTATTAGTATGTTATTTTTTACACAGTACCCTTTGCCCTCTTTAGCCTGCTGGTTTATGATAACCCCTTTTTTACTTTTCAGTTTTGTTTTCTGACTCTTTCTAGCCCTCTATTTCTTTCAATGGCAATTGCGATTGGTTTTGGACTTTTTTGTTAATCGTACTCATGAAATAAGTTCTTGGCAGGATACCTTCTTATGGAATAACAAGCAGATTCTGTTGAAAATCACCTGATATTTTAAGCACATTGGTATAATAATGATATATGCTATAGTAAACATATATTTTAAGGTTATTCCTTTTTCCACCCTAGACTGCAGATATATGCTAAATGAGAATGTCTTTGCCATCTAAGTTAATATTATTAACTCAATTGCTCAAAATCCACATTTGGTGAATTTTAAAACTCTATCTAAATTCTTTCTATCTTTCCTTATAAATCCCCCCACCAAAGCCGCTAGGTTACATTCTCTACTCGATGATTACGCTAAGTCTGAGAATTGTAAATGTATGACTGAACTTGACTGGGAAAGAATTCTTATAAAATCGCTATCCATAGAGTTCTACGAAAAGATCATGCTCAATTGTTTTAAAACCTCTGTAGCAGATAACCTCACACAAACAATATGTTTTGGTTTGCACCAAGATTTTCGTTGCTCTGTCAGAATATCAATGTTTCCCCCTAAAAGTTAAAATCTACATTGGGAATGTCACTTGCCCAAAGACAACTTCATTTATATGATTTTTGATTGTAAACCTGTTCATATTTTCTCGTTAGATGTTTGTAATATTTTACAGTTGAATGCTCTGTATCATTAGCCAATGTACTGAGAGGTTCTTTAGGTAGCACTGACATTGATGAAGCTAATTCTTATAAACTATGTAATCTATTCATTATGATTCCCTTTCATATTTTCTCATGTACTTGGAAATGCCCAGGGAAATGACCATTTACAACATGGTGGATAATGTGTCTGCTTTGTGCGCAGAATTGAGAAATGTTGTGGTAAATCTACTGTTGATTATGATACATTTAGCATTAAATGGAACATTTTTGCTACATTTTTAAACTCTACAGATCTTATCAGAATATCTAGCCAATCCACAAAATGCCTGAATATGCCAAAACCTCCTTCAGCTATATCAATTTTTAAAATAGTAATATGTGTTCCTCTATTCCTTAACTTTTGTGTCTGTATTTTTAGAACACTCCAGACAATAATTTGCTATTTTTCTACATCTAGTGTTTTTCTTATACAATTTATTGTACTATCTTTAATGTTTAGTATTAGTATTTAACTAATGTGTATCAATGATTTGTTATTTACTATATTAATAAAAAATATTTCACTAACAAAAAAAACTATGTGTTGAAAACACCCAAGGAGGTGCTGATGAAGACTTAAAAAACTGAAAATAACCTCGGGCAGCTGCTATCCAGAAACAAGTAGAGAGAGAGAGGCATCAAGCAGTTCCTGAAGGTGACAGGCTCAGAAATGGGCATGGAGACAAGCAACATAAACCATCACACAATCTATGAGTTGACAACTATCTTCCTCCCATAGTGCTAAGGCACCACTCCCAAGTGAACCCATTATTTACATGACCAGAAACCACCAATCCTAGCATACTATGTGGGCATGCTTAGAAACGGTAACTCTAGCTGCCCTATTGCATCAGTCGTTAGTGTAGAAGAAATACCATATAGTGACAAAATGACCATTGCTCTGCAAGAGCGCATGGATGAGTGCTAGTGAAATCAGCGGTGCTGCCAATATATATATATATATATATATGTATAGAATCTGGATGTTCCACAACGCATTTTAGCAAACTTGGATCCCATGAATAAGAAGGGCTGAACGTGTGGCACAGTAGAATAAAACAGCTGACGGCGAAGGAAGATTCAAGAAGGCTTGTCAGGCCCAGTATCAAGGTTTGGAGCAGCCAAGAAACTGGTTAACTATTGGAGGTGATACAATGAACGTGAGAAGCAAGATGGGCTCCTGTTGAGGTGCAATGGACAAACACTAAAAGCGACAGGTTTTATTCATTTAATAGTATTAAATACAATGAAGGAGCTCAAAATACGGTCTCCTGTAAAATGGTCAAATGAAAATAGACTTTGGGCAAGCTACAACGAGACCAGAAGATAAGACCATGCTCTCACTCCCTTTTACCCTCAGGCACAGTGATCCTTTGCAAGGCCGAGTTCAAAGAACGAATTGAATGGCAGACAGTAGGAGTGATGATGAATGTTGGGCTAATTGGGTGGGGAGGTATGGTCAAGTCAAACCCTCCAGCACCTGGGGTTCCAGCTTGCGTGCTGCTAGGAAGTGGAGTATTCCAGAAGGGTACAAGCATGCCAACCAACTGTAGAGGACCACGTAGCAAAGAGCCCTATTGCTTTGAGAGCCAATGAAACATGTATTTTCCTGACACAGAAGATGACTTGCACTAGGGGTGGGCTTAGCTAGCCAACTGACTTTAGAGACCCAATCATGATCCCATAGCCCATAGAAAGTATACTTAGATGTTCCCCGTAGACCAACCGCAATCTATCATGTTTCCTTATTTTGCCACATAGTATGACGTCACACATGACAAATTATTGCTGTATATGAGTAATTTTTTATTAAATGTTTCGAGAATGCTTGTGCGGCGTCCATTGATGCCCGTCGTACTCCCTGTTTTAGATAATTGTTAATAGAACAGCTGCAGATTTGCCTCCTTCCTGAGTCGGTTTGATTATTGGTGCGAGAGTAAGATCTGCATCGCCATCCATCCCAGGTAGCACTACCCCATTTTAAAGGACCTACAGGTTCTCAAGCACAGCCCATCAGGTATGATATGTTATTTATAATGTGATTAATACCCAGAGGTTTCTAAGAGCAGACCCGTGGATCGAACCCGTGTTGCTCCGTGCCATCTTGCTTCCAAGGCGAGCATGTTGCCCCTAAGCTATCCTCCCGAGACACCTCCTTCTGTAATGTGGGCCAAGGGCAGGATGTACTCTTCAGAATGGATGTGACCTGATGGCAATAGCAACCCAAACAGATATAGAACTAAGATTCGAAAATAAAAGATCGAATCAAGGTTTTTATAAAATATAGACTTTTAATTAAACAATACAAATTCATTTCAAGTATTCTTGTAATGCAAAAACAGAAATGCAGAGTTTGGTAGGAAGGTACTCTGAGCAGATAAACCAGGGTGTTCAGGCATTTATTTGGAACAATGTCAATGCTCAAGTATGTCAGAAGAAAAAAGCAGAGTAGGGGTGCTTAAAGGTCCCAATGGCCCTAAAACGTGCCTCAGGGAGGCAGGGCTTCTTTGCAGTACGTTATTCTTGTCTTTGAGAGTTTGACAGCATCAAGCCAGGCTTTGAACCTGGAGTCTGTGTACTTTCGACGCTTATCGTCTTTGAGTCGTGGAGCGATGGTACGAGGTCCAACAATGCAGTGCTATTCAGCAGCAGCGAAGGCTTAAGGGTCGAAGATGCTAGAGGTCTCAGTGGTCTTGGGTTTCAAGAAGTGGAGACTGGCCTTCAACAGCGAGTGGACTCAGCTGACTCAACAAGGCACTGAGAAACTGTAGCAGCATTCAGCTGAAGCTCCAAGAAGCTGAGGACCAGGTGGCTATGGTGAGCGGGGGACACTAGGTGACTCAGCAGGCTCCAGATAGTGAGACACCAAAGATTTGCTATTGGCATCAAGCGAACTCAGTGATTTGGAAGTGGTTGACATTGAGATCAGCGAGAACTCCAGCGGTGTCCATGCAGTAGCATAGATGGCATTGAAGGTGCACAAACCTCTGTTGAGGCCATTCAGAGGTTCAGGGATGACTTCCTTGGTTTTATATTTGCTGTGAGTCTCACTTCAGGGGCTCCAGGACAAGGGACAGGATCCTGGTTCCAGTGCAGCCAAAATGGAGGCTTTTTTCCAACAGCAGTCGCCCCCACTGTTCCCTGGGATAGTTAGGGGACGAGCTCCTCTTTGTCTTGGATGCCTTCTGTCTTTACCTCTATGACAGAGGACTTTGAAGTAGCCACTACTTCCAACAGATGCCCAGGAAATCCTTTTTATCCTTCAGGAAATCTGATGATGAATCAAAGAATGAGGCGTGCCCCTCTCCTTGGAAAAGGCAAAATGCTGCAAGGGGTTTGTCCAAAGTAAGCCTGATTTAAGGGGTCCAATCCCTGTTGTTGTAACGCGTGCCCTTTGCCTTATGACAACACACACAGAGTGCCTTGCACATCAGGAAATTGAGGGCAAAGGAAAAAGGATGGTCACTCTAACAGAAAAAAGATGTTTGGGGCCTTCTCCAGGCCTACCTCCCCTCTCTGGATACTCCACTTCTTCCCTCCTTTAATGCATGTGGGCTTCTAAGGGACTCCAGTGATCAGCACCCTGGTGTGAGGGAGGCATTTGTTATGTCAGTGCTGCCTTCGAAGCATGGTTTTCTGGGAAGACCCTGGGGAAGTTTGTGTTTTCAGGGTAGGGTGTTGCCCCTCCTAATGGAGAATGAAAGGTGCACCATCCTGGCTATTGTTGAAGCAGAGACAGTCATCCCAGATATCACCATACATTAGTGCTGCCATAGCCACGGTCTGCTCACAGAGCTGACACAAGTGTGATACCACATTTCTCTGAATGTATAATTGTGTGTCCTTAGCAGTCACCAAGGTCAACTGGGCAGGGATTATTTTCTAAAGATGTACATGCCACCAGACAGACTAAGGGATGGAATTACTATAGTTTATATCATAAGTGCAGATGATTGAATAGCCACTTCTGCCTGCATGAACTCGGTGTCTGTGCAGCTGTCAGGGATAAACCTGTGACCTTTGAACCTGCTTTGTGCCACAACAGAGCTCGAGCTGAAGGCACTTTCAGACTGCCTTGTCAAATGCACATGTGTGCACAGTCATTTTGGGATTGAGCACTTATGAAAGGGGGTCTGATTAGAAGACCTTCCTTCCAGTAACAGATTTACCCACATCATTTTAAGTTAATACAACTCAATAAAGCTCAGGCTATCTCACTCGCTCCAGGTCATTTCACCACACATATCAGAGACCTCTTGCTTGCCAGGTCATCTTTCAATAGTCATTGTAAATGTACTCCAAACATATTGTTTAGCTTTGAAATAAATAAAAAATGCCACTATCAATTGAAAACTTATACTCAGAGTAAAACAAGAAGACTATACTAAATTTCAAACACAAATTATAGATATGAATTATTTTTTGAGATCTCTGGTCTGATGTACGCATTCACCAGGGAGCTGCAAAGTTTATTGATCTCTAGTAAAAAATATAACTAGGAAGCCTTTTCTCCCAACGATATTCATTGGGGCTTCTCCCTAGCTAATGATATCTTAATGTATCATTCTATGACTTCACAGTGCAAGATGCCTGTGCGGGTCCATGGTGCAACACAAAGCATCATTACTCTGTGTGCTTGCAAATCAGTGATATTTTCATCATTTGTTGACAGGCTTAGACTTGAATGTAGTATTGAGAGGAATCATTCCTAATCAATAAATGTACATTTAATGAACATGTACATCTATGTAAATATGGAGTGTACTAACACTATGTTTGTGTCACTTTCGTCCACACAAACAAAGGCAAACAAGAATATCCCCATGGTATGCTGCTGCTCGGCCAGACCTGAGAGCAGACAGCCTTAATTTGTTAGGAGTGACCGCTGCAAACCTCTTACTGCATTCTGCTATCCTGATGAATGTCGGCAATAGTACAGAAACATGCTGACCCTCCGCTGGGGAGCCTGGAATTTTCTGGATACCACTAGGAACAGCTCTGAGCACTATTTAATCCTTAGCTTGTAGGCACTAAAATGAATAAAGGGTATTGGAAGGTTTTTGGGTGTCTATTTGATGACATTTTTCTGGTGCATGTACGCCCCTTCTTTTTCCAACATTAAGGGCTATACTTTATATAATACGTGTATGTCACCAAGACTCACAACCTAAGGATAGAATCACCCAGCATGACATGTCTAGTAGGTGTTTGAAGTCCTTCAGAGAAGCCTCAATATGAAGAACAACCGTGAAGGGGAAATAGAAATAGAAATGCTCAATTAATTAATTAACTTTAAAGCCTTTTGTAAAATTAGCACTTACATTATGCAGTTTAAACACGGGCCCACACACAGATACTACTACTCTTTTAATCTGTTTTTCAGTCACTTTGTTAGAGGTGATTGATAATATGAAGCTGACCACCTCAGAAGTACTTTAATAGTTGATTTTCCTCTTCAATAGTAACAGTGGCCCACCTCCCACAAATCAGAATCGTCGTGGGGGGCTGCGGGGGGATAGCTCAGCGGCAACGTGCTCGCCCCGGAAACAAGTCGACACGAAGCAACACAGGTTTGATCCCCGGGGCCACGCTTAGAAACCTCTGGGTATTAAGCGCGTTATAAATACGCAACTAAGTCATATTTCTATAACAGTGACACTGGATGCTAGTGCCTCTAAAAATCACAATCATACACGCTTTCCCTGCCTGTTGTGCCGTGGAATTCAGGTGGTCATCAGGACCATAAACTAGCGGGGATGTTGATGAGTACATGCAAAGGGGAGACACAAAAGACTGGCAAAATGCGTGGGTGGGGACAGGAAGAGCAGTGGCAGGGTCGGTCATGCCAGGAAAAGGCAACAAGAAAGACAGCAAAGAGGAGATGGGAAAATGAGGAGGCCCCGGAGCAATTGGCAACCATGTTGCAGGGCTTTAGTGAGCTGCGGGAAAGGTTGGAGTTGACAGCGAATAGTGCAACAAAGGTAGAATAAAGTTCAGCCATGGTGGGAAAAGGAGAACCCAGGAGAATCGACAGAGGGAGCAAACTAGAATTAGAGGTTGTGAATGTGTCCGTGCTGGAGGATAAGGAGATGGTGCCGGACGCAGCCAGAGGAACAATGGGGCGGTGGTAAGAAGGGGCTTTAAAGGAACAGGAGCAGGCAAAGAGAAAAAGGGGCGCTGAATGAGTGGTATGGTCCTGGTGCAAGAAAGGAAACTCAGGTGATACTAGGAGTGGGAAAACAAAATGGGGGGGGGGGAGCAGGAGGCCTGGATGAGGAGGAGAGTGGAAGTAGAGCATACGGACGAGTTGAGGAAGGATAGAGTCAGACAGAGGTTTGAGGAGGAGAGGACAGGACTCACATAAAATAGGAGAGGGAAAAGAGAAGAAGGAAGTGAAGAGAAGGGAACAAAAAGAAAGGGAGGAATGCAAGAAGAGGATCAAAGGAACAGAAGGGGATTGGAAGTGGACAGAGAATAGAGTTCATAAGGCCAGCGGCCCACAACCAGGGTGTCCGCTCAAAGTTTTGAATCAAAAGGGTCGAATGCCCTTTTGATCGAAACCAAAAGGATCAAAAATAAAAGGGTCACATTTTTTTAACATTTATTTATATAATTTTTTTGTTTGGTATGTGAAAAAAAGTTTTTTTTAAACGAGAAAATGGGAGGTTGGGGGGAACCCCCCCCCCCATAAAAAAAAATGTAAAAAAAAATTCGACCCTCCTTTTCAGTCCTTTTTGTGTCAAAAAAAAGGCATTCGAGCCTTTTGTTTTCGAACCTTTAACCTAGAACCCCGCACCAGTACACAGGACCACATCCAAGGAACAAATGAAGAGCAAATTGTAAGTTACAAATAGTGAGTTTGAAGATTGGGCCCGACTTAAATTTGTTTTTCCTTATAATACTACTGCAGGAAGGTACATTCGCTGAGGGTCGATACTGAAGTGGGAATCACTGCAGCACCCTGGGCAAGGTGAAAGCTAGAGCGTAAGTGGGAGGGCAAAGAGAATGTCACAGTGGAAGTGCACCAGAGGGAGAGTAAGAGCAAAAGGGAGAAGTTGGCAGACCCAATAGGAAGGCTTCTGGACAGGGTAGGGAAGCAGAACAGGGGCAAAAGGGGAAAGATCAGACAACAGACTAACAGGATCGAAAACAGTGGCGGTAAGGACTCAGACGGAAACCAGGGGAGTTAGAGGAGAGCAGTAGTGAAGGGAAAGAGTGAGAAAACACAATGGATAAGAGAAGGGAGCATAGATAAGAAACTGGAAGGCAGGTTGACCAAGATAGCTCAAGCAGCAAAGGAGGTGAATTTATGATGGCTTTTAAGAGAGGTGGGAGGATAGCTCAGGTGCAGCATGCTTGTCTTGGTATCACGACAATGATGAGCAGCATGCTTCCTGTGCTTAGAGGCTGGACTCTGGCATTAAGCTGGATATAAGAACCCAATTTAATTTTTTGTTTATTTATAGAATATGTTCCTCTGGGAAAAAGCATTGAACAATTCTGTGTACCACTGGTAACTTAGCATCTACTGGATTATGTTTAGTTGTTATCCTGCAGAACTGACAGTAAACTGTATGGTCTTTTACACACATGTTCATAGAGGAGATACTGTAAAGTGCACCATTTTAATAAATCATTTCTGGAAGTGCCTTGTGGTCCCTTGCTATGCACACTATTTTCTAGGGAATATTTATGCACCTTCATTAAAATAATTCACCAGCCGCCACTGGTGCCCTTCCTATGTGAAGCCAACATCCCTTTATTTAACTCTCTCTTATGCTCTCACTGAACCTTGGGAGTCTCACACCCTAGCCCTTTCTCGCACCCCATTTAATCATGACTCAATCCCATTCCAAACCAAACTCTCTATTTCCATTCTATACCCCACCTACCTCTATATAAGCAATGCTCGGAGGGCTGTTCTGGTGTGTAATTGGACCAGCTCCCGAGCTAAAGGCCTGAACATATTGCTTGCATTTAGATATATTTGTATAGTATTTGCCATTACCTGGCCGTCATATTGAACCCCTCCTTCATGCATACACAGCACTGTTCTGCTTCATGACCAGCGTAGTGTTGTGTATGCATCAAGTGGAGCCATGACTTTAAGAGCCAGCTGGGGAGCTGATGGGGCATGCATGCCTACTGCAGTCAAGACGTGTGCTGATGGATGCATTGTGTTAGAGCACAAGTCTGATACTTTGGTGACAGGAGATACGTGTATGTGTGCACATAGCTGCTTTTGGTTCTCAGTACTGAAACAGAAGGGGTGCTGGAGTCTCCAGCAGATGATTGACATTTGCTTCAACCGGTTTAAGTGGTGAAATGGAAAAGCCAATGGCTGCCTTTTAAGATTAATTTGTAAAGATACTAGTTTCTAGAACTGCAGTTCTGTAAATTATGAGAAGTGGGGTCTGAAGCAAACATGTACCACACCGCCAGTAACTGTGTATTGGTTCATAATATAGTGGTTTTGAAGTGCTTCCTACTTTTGTAACAAAAAAAAACAGAGGAAATGACTGAATTTGCTTGAGATCACACAACCCGGTCTAGTTGAGGGGGAGTGAGCCGGGATTTGTGGGTTCAAAGCGTTAGTGGAGAAAATGACAAACAGTGCCAAACTTATTTGGAATGGAGATACTAAGGTGAAGCTTCATGAAGTTATCAATTACAATTGTACATAAAATGGAGTCTGCAATGCTCACTCTCAACGTGTTGGAAATGTCAGTTATTCTAGGACAAAGTAGCAACTGTGCTGGCAATGAAGCAAAAAAGATGCATACAATACAATGTCTGGTTAAATTCATTTGCCAATAAGAAAGTTAATGATGTCATTTGTTTACAAGGAAGGAGGACGTTTTCAGAAATTCCTGTAGCTTGCATATTGTAAAATGTGAGTGTTTTTGTGATGTAGTTTAACATATTATTTGGTGAGCAACTAAATCAAATGAGGACCAGGCGCACATTCCTGAAAACCTCCTCCTACATGCCCCTGCCATGGACCATCTTCCTCCACAGCAGGGGGAGGCCTGGCTGCAAGTCCAGCCAGCAGAGGACAAAAATCAAGAGTGTCCCATCAAGTATTGGCCCCACCAACACTTTGCTCGCTTCCCCAGCGCCGATGCTGCATCAGCAGCAGTCAGCAGCAGAGGTAAAACCATGGCATGCGTTGGCCAATAATTACTGATAGAAGTAGCTACATACAGATAAAATATTGCACTGACCTGGATGATTTTACAAAATCTTGGCCAGTTAAGCAATTCCTTTTTGTGCTTTTAACATGCTAACATATTATTGTCTGCAATTTGTTGAATGGCAAATCAATAAGGGCATTGTTTCATAACCACGCTACAAACTCAACATGCTAGATATTTTCATACACATTTTTTGTTCTCCATTTTCTTTCTGTTCATGGCTGCAGCTCCATAACGGATCACCAAATGCAAGTAGATGAAACTAAAAACAAGCTTATTTCATGTCTCTTGGAATTTGTATAGCACAGTGCAAATGCAAATCCAGTATTATGGATTCCTTTGCAAAAATAACCAAGACAGCAATCTCTGATTTAGACAGCCTTCCTGAGCCTAGCGCGTACCGTCAAGATGCTGCAGTACTAGATTCAGGGAGGAGCGTATCCAGGCCAATCCATGTCCCAGATTATATACAAACAGAATCTGTATCGATCAAACATGATGAGGTTGCTGTTCTACAAAAGGACACTCTCTTGCCTAGGCGATGGGACCTGAATCAGTGGGCACAATTCAAGGAAAAGTATTCATTGCTAAGTGCAGAAAATGGTTTTCTTGGGTGCACAATATGCTGTGAAGTTACACTACTTGGAGTGTCGGTGTCCCAGGATGTTAGCATTTCCAAGGAAGGGGTCTCTGGGAATATAGCTCCACATGGCTCAACAAAGGCTAGCAAGCTGACTTCTCTATGCAAAAGAATGCATAAGCACAGACTCTCTGAAGTACACATGAAGGCATATGCAATCCAAGCTGCGTCTAAGAAAGAGGAGCTACGCTACGGTCTGCCATTGTAGAGCAACAAAAACATTGTTTTGCATCAACAGTGAAGGTGTTTCAAACTTTTTGTTTCTGTGCCAAAAATAAACATCCCTTTCCAGATTGAATTGGCCTGCAGGTTTCTAATGAAGCAGACATAGGGCCTCATTATAGGTTTGCCGGTCCGGTAACAATGATACCGGTAAGCTTGCCGGTACAGTTGTTATCGGACCGGCAAACTATGAGTTCTGCTTGCGGGTGCCTTCCCGGGCGTACCGGCACTCGCGATCAGAGCATTCTGAATGGTGCTGGTGCATCCGACCTCCCCATTCCCATTGAGCCATTTCGGGCTCAAAAGGGAATGGGGAGCATTTCATTCTGGCACCTGTGAATGGGCTTACCGGATCCGGCAGGGCCGTAATGACCCGGTAATTGCCCATTCGCTGGTGCCAAATAAATTCACAAGTTTGGCGGCAGCCTGCTGGTTTTACCGGCAAGTCTACCGCCAAACTTGTAATGAGGCCCATAGGGTCTATTCTACATAGCCAATACTATGCAGCACAAATAGCTTATTGCATTGCTTCTGAAATGCATAGGATGTTTTGTTAAATTATTGTGGAATGGGCTCCAAAAATATCAATTTTTATTGACAAATCCACAACTGTTTCATCTCATTATGTTTTGTTTGTTTATATTCATGGTTCGATCAGTGGCAAAGAGCCAATCACCTTTTCCCTCGATGTGCTAGAATTGGCTAGAGAGGATGCACAGTCTATTGTGTCCAAACATGTGTTTTGCCACGAGTTCATAGCAGAACATCTGATAGGGGTATGCTATGATGGGGCCAGTGTTATGCTAAAACAAAACTCTTGTGTGCTTAAGAGGTTAGCTGAAAAATATCCATGCATTGTGAAATTGAGTTGAGCATGTCTGACACTGTTCATACTGTTTCTGGTCTGAAACATCTGGCATCGTTTTTTGAAAAACTGACTGTATGCAGTCTACCATTCATCGCCCAAAAATCAATGTGAACTTTCAAAATCTACAAAGGATTTGGAAGTTCAAATTCTTAGTATTGACGAAATAATTTCTGTTAGATGGATTGCTTTGAGCCAGAGGGGCATTAGAGCAGTATGGGAATCATGCCTGGCACTTCATAATCATTTCCTGAGGGCAAGCTCATATACTTCACATGACAGCAAGCATGGTGCTACATTTGTTGGGCTCAATAAAATAATTAATGACATCTAAGGATTACCTTTTTAATGTATCTGGCATTGCAGATGCAGAAAGAGAAGTTGGGGTTCTTTCTGAAGCTTTGGAGAGGGATGATTTCTGAGAGCCTATCTATTCATCAACCGTGTACGGGTCATTGAAAGATACAAGAATGTGCCGGGCAAACATCTGAAAGAAGTAACCGATTCCATCGAAAAAGGGTCCTTGAAAAGGGGTGACTATCAACCGGGAAGAGTCAAGAGGACAGATAAATCTGCCCCAATTTTACAAATGTTTGGCAGATAATTTACGTCATAGGTCGACCAATAGTCCTTGGGCTGATGAATTTGAGGCACTTGTTGCCCAGATAGTGCTTCTTAATTCTCAGAAGTGGCCCAGCGACATTGACAATCTGTGGCTTGAGGGCAAAAATAAGCTGGAAATCCCCTGCAGGAGATTGTCACTGAATTGCAAATCTTTAGGTGAAGGTTTCCGGGACTACAATGAGAATGGTGGGGTTGAACTTTCCAAACAGCTGCAACCCATCCTGAGGGCAGTAAATACCCTGCCAGTAACATCTAGTGACTGTGAAAGGGGGGTCACCACAATGAACTTGATCCGTCACTTGTAAGGAATACTCTTAGCATAAGCCGTCTCTTTTCCTAAATGTTTATAAACCTCATGGGCCCTCATCTGCCACCTTGGGATCCTATGCCATATGTGCCATACGTGAACAGTTGGCTGTCTTCACATCACAATGCAGATGATAACCAGTCATGCAAAGTAAATCCTGCAACCCATTATAACAAAAGGTATGCAAATGTGTGGGAGCTTCTCTGATGCCAGCATTTGTCGCTATGCATAAATCCCTATTGAGGAGAAATGAGTACATTTGAAGACTGTTAAACTTTAATTTTGTGTACATTCAATAAAACAGGATGTGATGCCAAATGTGACAACCGCAGGAAAATATGTAACTTTGTCAATAGTTAATAATTCAACTTGTAATCTCGGTGTTATTTTTGATTCTTCACTATCTTTCTTTAATCATATCCTCTATTTCCCAGATCTGTCGCTACCAACTCTTGTTTATTCAAAAAAGCTCCTCAGTTTCTTACCTTTCCATCTGAAAATCTTCTCATGTCCTCATTAGTATTTTTCCCTCCGTTGGACTGTTCTGCTCTTCTTTTTGCTCTTCCTGCATCTTCCTGCATCTCATCTTACTCCTATTCTATATATATTTATGATTATTCTATTTCAGTTCTCTGTACTTCTGCTCTCCACTCCTTGCCTTGGCTTGGCTTTCCTTTAAGGATCACATACTTTTTAATTTTCTTTGCATTTTTTTTTAAGTGACTCTTGGGCATTGACCCTTCTTATCTTTCTTCTTTAGTTTCTTTTTATGTCTCCAGCTAGTTCACTTCATTCTGAATCTCTTTTTCGGTTGCCTTTTTCTTGTGCCCCATGTGCCCCATCAGGCTTCCATGCATTTGCATTTTTTGCCCCTAAGATCTGGAATTCTCTTCCTCTTCCTCTGCATTCTATTTGATCTTTGGTTTTCTGATTATCTGTTCATGGAAATTGTACCGTTGGCTACTATGGACAGCGCTTGGGCCTTAAGCGCTATAGAAATTCATTAAAAATACAACAAAATAATACAAAATAAACTAATAGGTATTTTCTTCTCTTAGCTGAGTGTTTGTGACTGCTGAAGTGTATTGAATGCCATAGTCCCAATTTCCCCAAAAAGCCTTTTTTTTGGTTGCAAGAGGAGTGAGAATTTGGGTGAAATAGAACATAGTCTGTGTCAACTAATGTTTTCCCTAGGCTTAGATGCACCGCAGGAAATGCAGTCTACTGTGGACAGATCTGTGTAGTACCCCTCAACAATGACACAGTGCAACTGATGTCACATCCGGTGTTGTCACTTCTGGTGATGTCACTTCTGGAGATGTCAGTTCCTGTGACATCACTTCCCGCTGGCGGTGCTAATGAGTCCCCCACTTTTTTTTTTATAGGACTTGACTCCTGGATTCAATAATGAGGGAGGGGTCTCTTTTGGGGTGCTATTGCCTCTGTGAAATGATTACCATGTTCAGAGTGTGAAGGAGGGAGTGCCACTTGGAGAAGCATGCAGTGGTACAGGGGAACAACTGACACAAAGAACAGTGCTGGGATGTAGGAGTCACCATTCCTTTCTCAGTGGGATGGGTGTATTGGGACAGAAAGGCAGAATACTGAGTGCAGAGCAGCACTAAACAAATGAGGGTGAGAGCAGGGATGGCAATGAGCATAATTCCAATTGTCCCTATGCTGCTCCTCAGGATCTCGAGATATCAGGTGATCGACAACCTCTCCTAAACCACCGTACATTGGCTTCAGGATCCCCATACAACTCCCCTCGAGACAATGTAATGCATATTCACTTTCCTAGCTAAAAACTGGTTGACTAATTTTCTCTCCAACCATCACCTACGAGAGAGTGGAAAGCGGGGCTGTGGTTTACACACAAAAAGAATTAGTGCACAAATCACTTGATTCACTTGGATCGTAAAATTGAGATTTACCATTTGCTGATGCGTTGACGGAACAAAATAATGAGGTTCTCATTTCAGACCCAGATGTGGCGGTGAAAGCCCATTGACTGGTGATTCTGATCTGAGTTTGAAATTAAAGTATATCAGATGACCTCAAATTCCCTTTTTCTGTCCTCATTGCAAAATGCTATGGTGTATGTATGGTTTAACCCACTGCTTAGAGGATCTGAGCCAGGAATGTTCAGCGTGCTCTCATTTGGGCCCATAGCATATACTGTTAGGTTGTGTTTTTAGTTTGGGCAATTAGGTGGCGCTGAAAGCGATACTTTTAAGTCGAAACTATTGTCATGAAAATAAGAGCTTTAACCTAAGAGCTTCAAATACAGGCTTTAAATGAGGGTCTGTAATGCTTTCCCAATGGAGATGACATCTGAGGAGGGATACACAGTTGTTAGGTTATTGAATCCCTCCCATTCCCTGCCTCAAGCCATGCTAATCCCTATGGCTAATCCAACCCATTCCTGCCCATCTTGGAACACTTTGAGCTCTTTGAGATCTTCCATGGAGGCAGCCATCTTGGATGCCTGTCTCTAAGGAAGCTCTCCGGAAACAAGCCAAAACTAACAGCCATCTTTGAATAGGAAAGATACCATACATCTTCCAAATAAAATGATACATTGAATCATGTGAGTATAATCTTTTTTTTAAATATCTAAGGTAATTTACAATACTTTCGACAGCAGTCATTCTTTCAGTCCTTTCTACGTTTCATTTCCTTGTTGTTTTTTAATATAGCTAGGGCTTTTGCTCATCCTTTTTAAATCAGTTTTAATATGTATCAATGTCTTACAACACAAAATTGGCAATGTTGGGATGCATGTCATGTAGTGCTTGAACCCTTACTGGTTCAATGATTGCCTCTGTTAGCTGAGAGGGGTCATACAGATGCTTTTGCTGCTCGGGTCCCACAATCCGACTGGTTGTGCTTTGCTTCACACATAAATTGTCTGGCTCACCCCACCTCTATTTTTGTCATGCTATGCATTCCCTTTCCGTTGTTCCCCTTCCACGCCACTTATAAACCAACTGTAAAGTGTTCAAATAAGAAACTTGCAATAAGACATGATACCCACAGTTCTCACGTCAGAGAGGATCCTCTTTGAAGTGAGCACTGTCCTCTGTGTGTTTACAGGATTTTGCTCGCATTCAGGATTTCTAGCTTTCGCTGGTGGCAACGTGGCGCTTGCCGGCAGTGGGGAGCTACAAATCCGAAGTGAACGCAAAATCCTGTAAACACAGAGGACAGTGCTCACTGATTTTGAGCACTGTCCTCTGTGTGTTGCGGGTTTTTGTACACACATTGGATATATAAATACATGTGTGAACCAAAAATAGTATGACAGTAACTTTGTTTTCCCTATTTGGAACACAAGAATACAAGTATATGAATGCAAAATGATGTCAGCCTAAAACAATCTTCTATGTGTTATGCAGCTTTTCTGCCAAGTCATAAAGACACACAAAAACAAAACTGTGTGGCAGTGCTATCTGTTAGTAAACATTTTGGGCCTGATTTGAAAAATAGTTTTTAACCGGAAAATCAATGTAAATGCTTCCAAAATAAATTAACTGCTTCTAGAAGTGCCTTCTTACTGCTTGTAAACTGTCATTTAAACATTCCACCTGCTTGAGAAATGTTAAGCAAGCATTTCTGTTGGGTTAGGGCAATTTTGACCTTGCTGCGTGTCTCCCCTTTTCTCAGCAAGCTAGTATGTCAGCTCAGCTAGGGCGGCTTTTCACCTGTTCTGAAGTTCAAAGACCACATAACAGAGATGCAAGGTGTGACTGGTGAGTATTGCAGGTAGGGCAGGGCAAGCCCCGGTGCATGTTTGCAAGTTACGCTTGATTTCATGCAGCATTGATTAGCTACCTCCTTGAATGAAACACATCAGAGCTTAAATGTTCATCTTCCACTCACCACCCAGTGAGCGAGGCCTGTCCCTTCCCCACCCAGGTGACTCTGAGAACCCGACGCAGACATGAGGTTGAACTCTCGTATCTTTACCTGAAGACACAGGAGACTTGAACTCTTCTCCAATGCCATCCACAGAATAGTAGAACAGAATGCCAGTTAGTGTGCAGGCTCAGCTCTGCGATAGCATTTCTGGGTCATCCAAAGGTGGTTACCTGGCCATTCTGTGAGGAAGCTAGGCTGTATGCCAGTTATCTGCACTAACAAACTCTAGTGAGACTTGGACATCTCCCAATGCCCCACCCGCCCAATCTTATTGGCTTGTTTGTGCAACATTGGTCTCTGGTGTAGCGCTTTCCTGGAAGGGACACTCTTAAAGCAGGCGCTACATGCATCTTGTTTTCTCCTTGGCAGAAGATCACTCAGGATCTCAGCGTTCCTTTTGTTCCAGTCAGCAGGAATCTCTGGCCATTCTGGAGGCTTGCCAGCATTTTAGGCTCATGTCCAACCCACTTAACACCAGGACAGGAATGCCCCACACTGTCTCTGCACCGTCGCTGCTACTCCAAGGATGCTGCCCGATAAGTGGACATAAATAGATTAAGAACAACCAACATTGGACATCTTTAAGTGCAGGTAGGCAGCACGGCCAGCTGCGCTTAGGATGTGACCATGATGGGTAAAGTGCAAGAGTGGAGGTAGAGGAAGTGAGGGACAGAGGCAGGTTAGTGGTCAGGGGAAAATGTTAGTTTTGCTAGCTAGGATAGATGGCTGTGTTGAGCGAATGCTGCTGACTGAGCACAGAATGCAATCTATAGGTCACATGTTTGAATCCCATTGAGGTGGAATCAGGATTTCACCCATCTGTGATTGACCAGAATTAGGACAATCACGTTTTGGGATATTTTTTTTTCTTTTAAATAGTGCAGAGCTGAAACCTATGTTTTTCTTACCGGTGCCGCGGCAAACCCTCTTTTTGTTGCTAGCTTTTCTTGCAGCCAAGCATAGTCCAGAACTGATTACTTAATGTTGCAGGCGCTTCCCTTTGGTGCATTTTGTTACATCTCTCCGGATTGTGTGAGTAGCGTATGTTGGAGGCGATACAAAGCGTGTAGGTGTTTGGTTATTTGTCCACCCATTGAATGACCAGGCGCATAAAGTCTTAGGCATTACGCAGGAAATGCTATTAGATGCCCACAAAAGCCCAAACTGTTGGCATTGACAATGCTTGTTTGTGTTAGTAATTATTTTTTTAGAGCCTGGAAACTGATGGATAACGTGATAAGAAAATAGGATTTTAAATGGGTATCTAACAGGGGTCTGCACAGCAGATTTTACCAATTAGTCATGCTCATCATGTCCCAGCGGTAATATGGGTATTGCTTTTATATACCATGTTGTATTGTATACTTTCATGTTTTCTCTCACTTTGTTTATGGAAATTGGTTAGGGTCTTTCTAATTGTATTGTATTCATTGATTCTCTAACATAACATGTGAGACCTTCAATGCAAGGCACCATACAAAACAATGGTGGTTGCAAGGGCTACTAACACAACATTATCATGTAGCCTTGGTTTTCATCAATCATTATGATCAGATTTTATACGTGGCGTGCTTCACTCCTAAGTGTTCCAAAGCTCAGGAATTGGTAATTAAATAACTATATTTATGCATAGAATTTTATCTGATGAATTAAATATTGAAAGATGAAGGTTTCCATCGTCAGAGAAGAGGAACAACCCTAAATGCAGAGCCACAAACTTGTTCCAAGGATCTCCTATTGAAGGCATGAAGAGAGTGCTAGCCTTAAGATAGGGAGGGGCGCAATTTACTTTCTGGATAAGCTTCAGTGCCAGAGGTCCAGCAGAACAATAGCTAGCACAATATAAATGGCGTTTACATATAGATATACATCAACATTTTCATTTATATTTCACTCCAACAAAGCACTGTCACCACTATTGCTGATTGAGATTTTGATGGAGTTGATCTGATTCCTGTTGTGTTGCGCCGTGGTCATCAGGCACCCCGTCAACCCCCAGCCAACAGAGCACACAGGACGCCCTGCTTCTTGTCGGGGCTCCACGGGCGCACTGGCGCTCATGTGACATGCCCACTTTATTAACCCATACGCGGCAGAGTTATGTCACTCTGCCGTGTCTGTCTCCTTAAAGGTACAGACATCACACTCCTCCTTTTTCATAATATCAAACACAACAGGGGGTACAAAAAGGTATAAATGTTTAACCATAATAACATTTCACTGCAAACCATTTCACCCCCCATTCCTTTATTCAACAGGCACCCATGTCCGCACTAGGTCCGATGGACAAGCTGTGCAAGTTGAGGGGTCCAATATATAGCCATGGAGGTGGGCAGGCTTCCTCCTCCCAACTCTCTGGGGATATCTCCTGCCCCTTCCCGGCTCAGACTCTCCTCACCTGCGTACCCTCAAGCCAGGGAACTTGGCAAGTGGCCGCAGCCACCACCCTCATCGGGTACATTGTCACAGTCTCTCCTCAGGGTCACCTCCGGCCTGGCATTCACAGTCATCTCCGCTTGGCTGGTTTCCCCCACCTTCTTGAAGAAGCTGGCGTTCCGGGTGACAGTAGTGGTTCCATTGGACTCTGTCACCATTGAGCCATTGACTGCAACAACTTCCAGGGGATTGAGCTCATAAGTCAGGGACAGCTTGCCTTGAGGGTGGCGGTTTCTCACCAGTACCTCATCTCTGGGGTTTAGCTGATGCTGTCGGAAGGCCCCTTCTTGCATTCTCACTGTCTGTCCTTGTTCTTCTTTCCTGTTCCACGTGAGCATCATTGATCACGGCTGGCTTCAGCACACCTGCATCAGGTATCAGTCCCCTTGGCATCACTGAAACATTGCCTCTGCCAGTGCCACTCCGGTCGATGCATGAGGGGTTAGCTCTGTAATCCCTCAGGAATTGGTACAGGGCTCACTGAAGGCATTGGCCCTGTCCATGAGCAATTCTGAATACTTTGTTGAGGGCACTCATTAATAGCTCTAGCTCGTTGTTCGCACGCCGCCAGACAGGTTTGATCTTCCAGGGATGGATACAATATCCCGCTATGAGCAGCGCAAAACTGTCCCCTTGGAATGATGGTCCGTTTTCTGAGCACACGGTCTGGGGCAGTCCATGAGTGGCAATGATCTTCTAGAGAACCACTGCGACCTTGTCAAATGACACGACTCGACAAACTCGACTTCGGGGTACTGTGACCATTCGTCCGTCACCACGAGGAAATGAACGTCCATGCCAGTGGACCCAAAGTCTGCATGTACGATTTCCCTGGGCTGTGTTCCTCAGGGCATGACTTCAATTATGGGCTCCCGCTGTGCAGGGGAGGTTGCTTGGCATCACACACATCCCGAGACAAAGTCTTCTACCCGCTTTTCGAGATTAGGGAACCACACCTTTGGCCGTAGCCTAGCTTTTGTATTAGCCATGCCTTGGTGTCCCTGGTGTGCCAGCTCAATGACTAGCTGAATTTTGCTTGCCGGCACCACAATGCGGTGTCTGCGAAGAAGCCCTGACTCCAAAAACGTTAGTTCATCCCTCACTCTCCATAGATTTTCTGACGTTGTCAGTGCCTCTTGGGTTCTTCTTTCTAGGGTTTCCACCACCTACCTCCATTCACCCTTTTGAAGTGCCCCCTTGAAGATCTCATCCGTCTCTGCCACCCTCTCCAACTCCTGGAGGGGCATGGGGTTCGGGGTCACAGATTCAACAAGCAACTGCACATGCTCATCAACCTCACCCACACTAATGTTCTCCCCTTCTATAACCCTGCACCGTTGATGTCTTGACAGGTAGTTGGCCGTATTGTTGGTCCCAGGGTGATACACTAACGACACACCGAATTTGAGGAGTGCCGGCATCCACCTATCAATGCATCCCAGGGGCTTCGAGAGGATTCATCCATGATCGGCAGCAGTGGCTTGTGGTCTGTCATGACAGTCACCGGCCGCACCAGCACATAGAGCCGAAAGTGCTGGCATCCTCATAGCACTGCCAGAGCTTCCGGTTCTGTCTGGAAATAGCGTTGCTCAGTCTCCGACAGGGCTCTACTTGCATAGGCAATGGGCCTGACCTCTCCTTGGACATCTGTCTGGGTGAGGACTGCGCTTAGACCGAACGGCCTGGCGTCCACTACCACCTCCGATGGGAGAGAGGGGTCTGGAAAGGCCATGGTGTCCTCTGCCATGAGGGCCCCCTTCACATCCTCAAATGCAGCCTGCTCAAGCGGGCCCCACTGCCACGTTAAATCCTTTCTGGTGACTTTGCGAGGATCTGGGTACACCCCTCCTTCCTTAAACACAAACCCGAAGAATGTGATGCTAGTCTTCAAGTATTCACACTTATCCTTTTGTGCAATGTCAGTCCCAGTTCTTGAAGTCGCTCTAGGGTCTTCACCAGGAGTGCCATATGTTCAACCTCTGTTCTGGCGAATACCAGGAAGTCATTGCTGCTATTCAGCACACTGTCTAGATCTGCCAGGGCTCCTCGGATGATGTTCTGAAAAACCTCTGCTGCAGAAGGCACACCAAAGCTCAGACACTTGTACCAATACAAACCTCGATGTGTAATGAATGTTGTGATGTACCTTGAGTCAGGGTGCAACACGACCTGTGTTACCCTGCCCGCAAGTCCAATTTCGAGAAGAATCAGGCAGCTTGCAACTTCATAATGATGTCATTGATCGTAGGTGTGAGGTGTCTCTCCCACTTGATAACCTTGTTCAGTATGATATGATATGACATTTATAACGCACCTATACATAAGTGTTTCAAGGCGCGATGAGCGAGGCAAGGGAGGGGGAATGGAGGGAAGACAGAGACAACAATGTTACTATGCCAGGTGACATTGAAACCGAGCAAGTGCAGGGGAGGGGGAAGGGGAAAAAGTGTGGGGGGAAAGAGAGGGGAAGTGCAGTGCATAGGATAAACAGTAGGTAAATGAGACAATAAATAAATAGATAAAAGCGCGGCCAGCTGGTGGCAAGTACAGGTGAAAGTACAGACATCAGGTGTCAAGTGCTGGTAGAGGGCTGTAGGGATACAGAAACAGTCCCAGAGTGCAAGGGTTGCCAGGAGGGCAGTGTCGGTGTGCAACTGGTGGGGAGGGGAGCTGGGCCTGAGATCAGAGGGTAGCCAGGTAACCAGGTTCAGCCAGGAGATCAGCAGGGGAGAGGAGGAGACAAAGCAGAAGCAAAAAGGAAGGTCTTGAGGTTCTTCCGGAACCAGAAATGGTTCTCCTCAAGTTTCAGAGAGGCAGGGAGGCTGTTCCAGAGGGAGGCCCCAGCAGAAGAAAGAGATCTACCACCAACTCGTTGCTTGGAGAAGCGACTGACCCTAAAGGAGTTGGAGGTGGATGAGTGGAGAGCTTGAGAAGGAAGATATTTAGGAAGAGAGAGTTGAAGGTAATGAGGCCCCAGGCCCCAGAAGGCCTTGCGGACAGTGCAAGGCTGGTCCGATAGCACGACGAGCAAAGCGCTCGCTTTGACATCCGTGCAGAGCCTGCTAACGCAGGTTCGAATCCCGGCAGGGCCAATCTCAGCCTTTCATCCTTCCGCGGTCGATAAATGAGCACCACACACCATGGGTAATAATAAGCAGTGTTCAGATACCTAAGGGTTTATAGCGCTATATAAAGGCTACATTATTATTATTATGAATGCAGAGGTTTTTTAACTTAATCCTCGCCACCACTGGGAGCCAGTGCAGGGATTTCAGTCCTGGAGAGATACGATCCCTGGGCTTGAGGCCAAGGACAAGTCTCGCAGTCCTGTTTTGGATGAGTTGCAGAGGGCGCAGGGTAGAGGCAGGCAGATTTAGAAAGAGGCTGTTGCAGTAGTCCAGCCTAGAGAGATCCAGAGCTCTGGAGACAGTGAGCTTCTGGGGGAAAGAGAGGAAAGGAAGAATACCTCTGAGGAGGTGTAGCTGGTAGTGTGACTTCTTAGAGATGTCAGAGATTTGAGGAGAGAAGGAGAGTGTGGAATCGAAGATGACCCCGAGGTTTTTACCCTCACAGGTGGGAGCAGGGAGAGTGCCAAGAGAGGCCGGCCATGGAGTAACAGGAAAGGAGGGAGCAAGTGTTCTGATTAGGAGAATCCTGGTTTTACTGGCACTAAGGCAGAGATCATTGGTGGCACAGTACTCCTGGATAGCAGACAGTCAGAGATGAGAGAAGGAGAAGAGGTGGCAGAGGGGAGCCTGAAAATGAGTTGAGTGTCATCCGCATAGCACTGAAAGTTGGGACAGAGAGCGGCAATGCGGTGGGCAAGAAGGGCCAGGCATTGGTTGAACAGCCAGGGAAAGAGGTTAATCCCCAGGGGAACACTGCAGGTAGAGATAGTGATAGATGAAAGGAAGGACTCAAGTTGGACCTCAGAGGGTTGATCAGAGAGGAAAGAAGTCAGCCAAGCCAGAGCCTTATCGGTGATACCTAGGTTATCATGGCGACGGTTGAGCAGGATGGCATAGTTGACCCTGTCAAAGTCAAAAGAGAGATCAAGTAAGATGAGGATACGGGGGTGTTGGAATCAAGGTTGGAGAGCAGATTTTTGCGGATGTTCTGGAGAGCAGTTTCCGTGCTCCTGGCAGCTCTGAAGCAAGACTGATGGTTATGGAGACAACCAACATATTCAGTGTGAAGATTAAGCTGAGAGATGGCCAGTTTTTCAAGGAGTTTGCCCAGGAAAGGAGTGATGGAGATTGGCCGATAATTTGCTGTGCAGGAAGGGTCGGCAGAGGGTTTCTTAAGAAAAGGGTGCACAAGGGAGTGCTTCAGGGGGGGAGGGAAGACTCCAGTGGCAAAGGAGTCGTTGCAGAAGGCAGTCAGGGCAGGAGGTGGGGTGTCAATGTGGTCCTTGATTGTTTTTGAGGAACAGGGGTGAACCTGTTTTGACGAGACTTTCATAGATCGGACCTGTTTAGAAACCTCATCTGGGGAGAACAGGTGAAAGGCAGAGAAGGAGGGAAGGGAGGTGGCCGAAGAAGGGCCAGAGGAAGAGGAGGGGGAGAGGAAGAGAGAGAAGACAGGATGTCCTGAGTTTTAGAGATGAAATGAGAAGCCAGGGCCGTGCAGAGGGACAGGAGAGGTAGAGACTGCAGCAGGATTGGGCAGCTCCTTGCAGATTTTAAAGAGTTCGGCCAAATTGTTAGATGCCGCAGAGATGCGGGCTTGGATGTGGGCTCTCTTCTTGGTGCAGACAGAGAGCCCGTGTTGCCTTTGGAGCAGGCGGCAAGCCAGTTTGACATAAGGTGTATCTGAAGTACGCCATTTCCTCTCAGCCACCCTGCACTTGCTTTTAAGGGTGATGAGTTCTGAGTCGTACCACGAGTTGCACTTGGCTTTGGGCTTCAGGCGGATCCTCATGACAGGGGCAAGGACATCCAGAGTATCGGATATAGCAGAATGGAGCATGGAAAGGGCTATGTCAGGGTGTTAGTCAGCCAAGGGGAGCATGGGGGTTGAGAAAGTGGCAGCGAAAGCCTCAACTGACACACGCTTCATGGGTTGGATAACCGAGAAGGTAAGTGGCAATGCAGGGGTAGGGTTGGCCTGAGGGTAGAGAGGGTGAGCTGGGAGCAAAGGAAAAAGTGATTACTCCAGGAGAGAGGAGTGGTGAGAGGAATAGAAAGGGGAAGGTCAAAAGAGATCCGAACATCCAGGGTGTGCCCTGCAGAGTGAGTCAGGCCAGAGGGAAGAATAGAGAGTAAGAGAGAGTCGCAGAGGTCACAAAAGAGTCCAGAGGAAGGACAGGAAGCTTCCAGGTCGATGTTAAAGTTTCCAAGAAGGAGGAGTTGAGTGGTCGAGGCCAGGAGGGAAGAGAAGAGGTCCGCCCACTCATAGAGGAAGGAGGAGACCTGACCAGGCGGCCGATAGATGGTAGCCACAGTAAGGCAATGGTCAGGAGAGAGAGTGAGTCTGCATACGAGGCATTCGAAAGATGAGACGGCCTGTGTAGGAATGACTGAGGCAGGAATCCATTCCGGGAAGATCAGGGCTACACCCACTCCGGAACGGTGGGATCTGGACACGGAGGGGATCTTGCAGCCATCAGGGAGGAGAGTGTCAAAACTCGTGACAGAGCTGGCCGTGAACTGTGTCTCGCTGAGACCGAGGACATCAAGATCAAGTTCCTCCAGGAAGCAGCAGATGTCAGCGGAGCGTTTGACAGCGGAGCGAGAGTTAAGAGAGGCAATATGGAGAAGGTTGCTGTCCTTGAAAGCCTTCCGGGGAGGGGTACAAATCAGAGGTATGCCCTGTGGAGGTGTGGAAGAAGCCTGAGGGGGGGGCAGAAGAGGAAGGAGGAGAGGGCAAGGTAGCCAAGGAGGAGACAGCAGGGGGAGGCGAGGAAGCCATGGAGGGGGGAGAAGGGACAGCAGGAGAAGAAAGGAAATTGATGAGGTGCGGGAAGCGTCTATCAAAAAGGAGAAGGCTAGCTTGAGGGCCTTGGACCAAGATGGTACCATTCAGGTAAACATTAATGATGACCTTAGAGGAGTGAAAGGAGTGGAAGGATGCCAGGAGGGCTTCCCACCTTGTGCCACCATTAATGGAAGAAGAAGAGAAAGGAGAGAGCACAGAGACCATATGAAGAGTCCATAGGTCTGGCGAGGGAACGACAAAAAGGATGTCGGTGAGGGGTTGCGTGGAGGAAGCACTGGTATAGGTGTCAGTGATAGGTGGCCTGGGTTGGAGACCAGGGTGTCATTTTTAAACTTCTTCCTACCAGATTTAGTGAGGAGAGCAGCATAGTCCATAGAGAAGCATTTACAACATATGGAAGAAACAGAAAGCAGCATAGGATAGGAAGGGAGAGGAGAGAAGCGGAAGGGGGGCAACACTAGGGAGGGACACAAGGAGGGTCGCAAGCAGACGAGACAGAAAGAGACAAGACACAGTAGACAAGAAGACAGGAGAGTAAGATAATGGTAGAAAATTTGCTAGATGAATGCTTCACTAGGAGGCAAAAAACAAGAATGGCGTTACTACACAATGAAATTTAAATAACAGAGGAAAACACACCTAAGTCTGAGAGTCCTGTAAGTGGGGGAAAAGGCCTAGTTTTCAGAATGCAATTTTTAAACACTTGCACAATGCAATTAAATAATGTAGGAAAACACACCTAAGTCTGAGAGTCTGCTATATGGCCAGGTAATCAGGGTAAAGTGGAGGCTCTATTCCTAAACCAGGCCACCCCTACCTTACCTAATCGCTGCTGGATGACGGCTGGCAACTGGCTTCCCCTGCTGACACCTGCAGACACGATATGGAGCCACCTCAGTAGGAGCCGCCCTTTGCCTAGGGGCCCTTAGCTGCAGGGCTGCACAGGCAGGGGAGCTGCCCTGTGAAGGGCAGATATGACCAGCGGTCTGACCAATCAGAGTGGAGGGGCCGGCTGGGAGGCGGGAGGAGGGAGGAGGAGGAAGAGGGAGCGAGGAAAGGAAAGGAGAATGGGACCAGGGAGGGCAACGGGGGCACAAGGACAGAGAGTAGCCTCATGGCAACACATATTCTGACTGAATCAGGTTGCTTTGGCTTGCGAGCCATGATGTGGCCGTCACCCAAGGCATGGGCCCGTCTACCTTCTCTATGATGTCCAAAGATACCAAACTGTCTAATTCCTTGTCCACAAGTTCTCGCAGGTGGGACAGTGCTTGTGGGCTTTAGGTTGAATGGACTCGTCGATGTATAGTCTCACTGGCTCACCAGCCATAAGGCCAATTCCTTTGAACAGCCGACCATACATCTGGAGAATCCCTTGTACATCCTCTACATACACCCCATAGGGGAAACTGACAATGCCCAAGGCCTCAGCTGCCGCACAGCTCAGTAGGGTGTTATCGCTTACGTCAGTCATGTAGAAACGGGCCTTGCACTTGCGCATTCTCAATGTCACTTGGTCTAATAAGATCATTGTTTTTGTTCTCCCATGTTCCCCTCCCTTGCCTCGTCGCGCTCTAATACACTTGTGTACGAGCTGGATACAAATAAAATATCAATATCAATATCAATACCATCGTCCTGCAAATGCGTGCATAGTGGTCCATGTTCCGCACCTCTGCACGTCTTCCCTTGTGTGGGGCACTCTGCAGGATGCAGGAGGTTGTATCCACATTTCAGGCATTACTCAGGTGATCTGCCCCCTCTGTCTCGTGGGACACCAGGCTGCCGATGTTCACCTCTCCCCCATTGGCCTCGGGCAAATGGCACACACCTCCTCTGTCTTTCCCGGCTGAATAGCTGCATCCATCTAACGCCCTTATTTCTGCCACTTCTTGGGAGCAACCCAGCTCCAGTATGCGAGGTAATGTGAGGCCAGGTTCACGCAGCACCTTACGTCTGAGTTTCCCAGATTAACAGCCCGGAATAAGCTGGTTCCTAATCATGGACTGTTTGTTATCCCAAACACACAAGACTGCCATATGCCGGAGGCGGCCATAAAATGCGTCCAGTGATTCGTCTTTTTGTTTTGCACTGCACATAATGAAACACATAGTCCGCGTTGACAAGGGACATAAAATGTTTGTGCAAAACATTCTTGGCCTCCACATAAGAGTAATTGACTGGTTGCAGAGACTTAAAAATGTGATGAATCGCTGGGCCTGCAGACTATAGTAACGTGGCCACCTTGCCAATCCATTGCTTCCACCTTGGTCCTAGGCTTGATGGGGCCTCAAAAACGTCAAACTCGGGCATCAGTGTTATTGCCAGCTGCTGGTGCGGAACACGGACTCCCAAAGGGGTTGCTGGCCCTGGCTGTGCATTTCCGCCAGCTGCACCATCTCCCTGTTAGTAATTAATGTCAGTGAGCGCACAAACACCCCTAGTAGCCTCTGGGGCTGAAACTCACACTGGAATCCCAAGGAGTCCAAGAATCCCCCACACAAAACATTGGGCGTGCTGACAGAGCCACACTCCAAGCAGTGTCCAAAAGAGACCAGTGTCCATGCTCTTCCCAGTCCACTGATCATGTTGAAAAAGAAAAAAGAAGAACTCTTTCTTTCTCTAGGCCTCTCCCTCCTCCTCACCTTGTCAACAGGTGATTAGGGGTTCAGAAACACCAATTTCACATGTGCAGGTGAGCAAAACACCCCCCTCACCATGTGGGGGTTCCAGAAATTACATGGGATGCGCACAAGCACTCCACAAGGGAGCCGCAACATTCTCCACCACGTGTTCACAAAATGGCAGCCGTCCGCGTTATATTCGCCGACCCCGTTTCATGGTGCTATCAAGCCGTGCTCGAAAATTCACTACCGCACTGGTCAAGCAGGTTCATTCAGCAGAGAAACCTCGTCGCCAATGTTGTGTTGTTTCGTGGTCATCAGACACCCCGTGATCCCCCACAGCCAACAGAGCCCACAGGAAGAGCTGCTTCTTGTCCGCGCTCCACGGACACACTGGTGCTCACGTGACATGCTCACTTTATCAACACATACACGTGGTGGAGTTACATCACTCCACTGCCTGTTTGTCTCCTCAAAGCTACAGACACCACAATTCCTACGGGTGGGTTGGGAGGTAGTTATACATTTGTACACTTTACTTTAGTGCTCTATACAGTGCATAATGGCCACAGAAACATGTTGTTTTGCTCAGAGATCCCTTGATTGGTCTATGGGCTGCTATTAAATACATTTTCATTCAGACACTGGTGCTTGGCTCATTCCTTAGCAGTATAGTTCGTCGTATCCATATTAGCTCTCTCTCAATGGCTCCAACAGTTGTAAATTCCAATCCAAGATGGCCACTGGAGCCTCTCTATACTGTGGTGTTGTTGTTCTAATCTGTTATGCTTCAGGATTTCCTTCTTTCATTTCTTTAACTATTTCAATATGGATGCCTACTCCTTAGACATGTATAATCAAGATGTTCTGAAGAAGGAAGCCACTTAAGATAGTAGTCTACAAAGGCGTCTGGCCTTCACAGTTGTGCTGGGCGCAGGTCAGCAGTGAGGCTGGGAGAAACTCTGCCCAGACTTGCTACAGGGTCATGGGCGTAATTTTAGGGGGGGACATGGGTGTTTGTCCCCCCCAACTTTCATGGCACACCATTTTGTCCCCACTCATTTGGCTGGGGCACCTTTTCTTCAGATGTCATGTCCCCCCCCCCAACATTTTCAGTACAGGGTGCTGGTGCATGATTTTAATGGCCCGTTATCCTCATGCCATGCCCCCTGTTAGCTCCAGCGTTGCCTTAACGACCTCTCAGGAAAAGAACCGAACGAGAAATAAATCAACGCAGTCACATAAAATGAAAGCATTAGTTGATGTTATCGTTAGGTTTGAGAAATCAATTCATCCCGTCGTTTGAAATGACTGGATTAGTTGATTTTTCGTTCGATTCCCTCCCTCAGGGCTGACCCTGTCTACATTTCTCACACTTATGGACTCACATCACGTCGATGTGAGCCAAGGAGAGTGATACATGAAGACACAATGTACACCAAGCACCAAAACAGATAAGACCACTCACTGCGCCTAACTTGCTGCATCACGTGGCCGGATTTATATTATTGAAGATTTTGTTGGCCTGATTTACAAAGCGCTTTTCAATGGAGTTTTACCATTGTAAAATGTTTTCGTTAATCAGGCCCTGTATGTGCTAAGTATGAGTGCTCACTACCACTGCATTATAATGGCTTTTTATGCGTTGCTGTTAAACATTTGAATTGTCGAATGCCACAAGGCCTGGTAGGACCATGGCCGTATATGCATTATTATTGCGTTGTCTCTTGCTACTGTTATCGGTTGCCCTGTTCCCTTCTCATTTAGCTTTGCGGCGCTTTGAAACGTAATTCTGTTTTATAAAGCGCCTTTCAAATGACCAATAAAATAAATAAGGTTAAAAATAAATTGAGTATGCTTACGTCCCTGACAGCTCTTCAAAGAATGACCCTGCACACTCTCCAGCGTTACCCTTTGTGTCTGTCATGGGTATTTCTGACTATTTTTAAGGGCTTGGGCACATCCTGTACTGTATCGCAGACGGGATGACATTAATTACCACAGCTGTCTGCCATTAGCTGTCTCGGAGAGGTATAAGGAAATGTACAAAATAGAATATTTGTATAATTTAAATAATGAGCATAATTCTGAACTGCTGCCTTTTATAGGACAGGGGTCTGCAACCTGCAGTTCCACAATGTTTTGGACTATGAAACCCATGAAGCCTAACACTTCACTATGCTAGGTATGGCTATAGGGAGTAGAGGTCCAAAACAACTGGAGAGCGAAAGGTTGCAGAACTCTAATTTAGGATAAGATCGTTTCTTTCCTCAAACAACCTCAGCCCACCTCAGTTTTCTAAGTGTGGTTTTGTTTCTTGATCCACATGGAGTGCTGGCCGCACCAACCCTCCAATTCTAGTTAGGGCGTTAAATAAATAAAGCTGTATTACAGAAACTTTGCACTGATGCAAGTGCAATTTTTGCACAGTATTAGCTAGTAGGAACGGTATTGCTAAAGGTTTGGCATTAGAGGCAACTTTAACTTGATGCAAACAATCAGTGAATGTTTTTTGCAATAGGCCAATTTTTCTCGTAGTGCTAATACTCAGGCACTAAGTCCTGGGCCTGCGGGCTATTACTGCATAAGGTAATGCCACCGGGGCCCATAGTTACAGGTCCGAGCGTAGGTTCTTGAACTCATCATGGATAGGGAAACTTAATGTTTGCTTTAAAGAGGGTTGAGAGCCTGCATCATCGTAGAAGTTTGGATTTTACGTTGTTTTTGTGGGAAATGCATAGTATATTCAAGGTTGGCCGGCACATGAATTATTTACTGTAATCGAGGGACCTTTTGCCAAAGCGCTGTACAAAGAACATATTTACATACATTTATCGCCCAACCGAGTTGGTACTTATTTATCGACCACAGAAGGATGAAAGGCGTAGATGGCCTTGCTGTGATTCGTACCTGCGACCTGCACATCACGCAGATTAACTCACTGAGCTATTTTACCAGATTATAAATCTGTTACATCAGGCATCCCTTCACTGACTAAGGGGGTGATTACTCCTTCAGTGCAAGGCTTTCTTCCTTCTGATCAATTAAATGTATGACTTGCAGTTGTTTGGTCTTTGTGAGGGTATGCATTATGGCTTTGTTTAAAACTGTTCAGTCAGGGTTTAAATGTCAATCATACATGTGGTCTCCCTACGCGAGTATTACCATATAAAACAAAACTTTCCAGTCACTCTGAGGGAAGAGTGACACAGTCTTTCAACCAGTGTGAAGATTTTGAACTGTGAAATGGTGTTTTTCAATTGGTGAGAAGTATTAAATGTCTGTCATGTGGCAATTCATTAAATCTGAGGCGATTTCCAGTGCAAGGAGAGAAATTATAGAGCAAGGCAAGTGAGGTGCAGGGACAGCAGAATGTCAGTAGAGCTAGGAGAGTGAATGCTGAGTGTTACCATGCACAGAGCTGAACTCTCACTTTCTCTCATCCCCTCTTTCACTTGTCCTCCTGTCTTCCCACAAAAATATAGCAGTCTTCACTGATAATGACGCTGGGTAAACTACCAGTGTTGAGGGTGACTGCTTAGCACAGGCATTGGCAGCGTTGGTAACTTGGGGCACTGACAATGGGCCTCATTACGACCCAGGCATTAAGGGTTAACTCCGTCGTTAACCCTTAACGCCTATTCTGATTTTAACGGCTGCTTTTAGCAGCCGTTAAAATCCATGGCGCTAACCTGCCATGATGCTAATTACGCCACCGTAATTTACGGTGGCGTAATTAGCGCCTTCCCCACTCCCATTATGCCCTATGGGGCAAAAATGGGAATGGGGAAGGGAAAATGGGAAATGGGGATTTACCGCCCCACTCACCTTGGAATGGGGCGGTAAATCCGCCATCCACCATGGTGTAAACGTAGTTTACACCATGGTGGTAAAGTTGGCGCAATTAGCGCCTGGGTCGTAAATGAGAGACATGTGATATTACCATCACATTATAGCATCACTCTTTGATACTCAAGGACTAACTGCAAAGTAACATTACAAGAAACTGCCACGAGTGAGCCAAGAAAAAAAATAAGTTGTGATGTGTAATGTATGAAAGGGGATCTAAAGTGTTGCTATTACTATAATGATACGTGGCTCAATGCCCTCAGTGAGGCTTTTCTTGAATAGCGGAAATTGGGACCTGAATCTAGTTTTGGTAGATAAAGCACAGTGAGATTCATTTGTCAAAGATCACAAACTTTCTTTAAGTGATTAAGACATTATTTGAGTTAAGTCAGAGTGTGCAGCTTATCCACTTGACCACATATCCACATATAGTTGGTAGAACTAAACCGCTCTGATTTTTAACGCACTGGTAGTACGTTATTGTAGGCAGGTAAGAAAAAGACTGTCATTTGCTTCTAGTCTTCCAGTGCCAGAATATGATGCCAGATGTAATTTATTTGACATTTTCCTCTCTTCACCTATCTAGAGTTCCGCACTGAAGCTGCTGCATCAGGATATTTGTATTGATTGAGGGAATTCAATCAAGGTAAGACATAGATGCAGATGATGACACTGTTTCATGGTACCTGCTGAATAGACTGTGTCTGTGGTTGGATAGTCAGAATACCCAACAAAAGGGAGTACAATTTACACGTAAAATATGTTTCAACATTTCTTGGAGTTTGAATGTACAGGACCTATGTAGTGTGCAACTTATTTAAGTGCTGCGTGGGTTTTGATTAAGTTCCTGGTCTATTAAGCAGAGTCTGGCAATTAACAAGCAAACGACAGGCATTAAGAACTTTACGAAAACAAGAGATAGTTGCTTTGTTATGTGGGAGGACCACTGTTGCTGATAGTTTAGTCAGGTACAAACATTGCAATTGTCACTGTAGCATCTGTTCTGTGAAAACCTTACTTTTTATTGTACTTATTAACAGAGGCAGAAGTAGCCAGCCAGCACTACCACAAGGGTGACAGTGTCAAATCGCAGTCTTAGTTTACTGTCAGACAAAAGGAATACAGCTGACCAGCTGTTATTAAAGCCATTCTTGGGCTTAACAGCTCAAGAGAAACAAGAAGTGAAATGATTGGGACCCGATCAGCCTGAAATAAATATTGAACAAGCTGCCAAGTTTTAGGGTAAAAAGTATACACACAGGTTTTCAGCGACCTGGATTGAGAAAAAGACCTGGCATTCATGTAGCACTTCCAAAATGCATTATTCTGCTTTTCCTGCTTGTATTCGGTGGTGAGGCAGCCTGGACAAAAAGAGGAGTTACTGACTTAAGACATCTGTTAGAGAAAATGAAAAAAAACCCAACTTTGCAAATCCCACTTGGATTACTCATTAAAGTTGGACATGTAAATATAGCAGCTCAGATAGACGTAGGCTGTTGTGTAAACATAAGGAATCATAATGAGGAAATGGACAAAAACAGATGTATTTTAATCCAAATTAATTGAATATGAGACATTTCATTTTGCCTTTTAATTTGCATTACGAGGACATGATGAAACTGAGGGTTCATTAAATAATATAGAAGTATTTAGAGGATTAGTGGATTTTGTTTCAAGCCTAGATGCAATGGACATTAATTTAAAAATGGTGACTGCATTTAAAGTCACATCCAAAACTATGCAGAACTAGTCAGTCATGAGGGCAAGTCCCAAGGGTGTCTCTGATTCCTGGAAGACAGGGAGTTTATTTTCTCTCTGTTCTTATTCCACAATATTATGCCCCATGTTGAGATTCTCTATAATCAAGTACAGAAGAGAGACATTAACACATTGGGCCCAATCACGAGTTTGGCGGTAAACCTTAAATGCGGCAGTAGCACTATTACCGCTGCATTTAAGGGTCTGCCAAATCACGGCCTCGGCTGATTCCCCCCCAGCTCTTAAATCCTCCTGCGGTAAGAGCGCGAAATTTCCCCATTGAGCCCAATGGGGAATGGGGATTTCCCGTTCCGCCAAACCCGTGATCCGGCGCTAATAGCGCCGGTGGGTTTGGCGGTAGGGCAGATAACGGCAGCGCTATTAGCGCCTGTGTTACCGCCCAACTCGTGATGAGGCCCATTGTATGTAGAAAAAGCCACAAAAGACTTTGTCAGCAGCATCAAAAAGGTAAGAGACACCACTGGCTATGTAGATACTAAACTTCCCCATGATTCTGTATTTGCAAATCACAGAACAAAGCTAGAGCACTTGAACCAAGTGGCAAAAAAAATGTGTGATATTATAATTGGCAATGCCATTGAACACTTTGCGTTTACTGGACATCTAGTGAGTAACACATTATTGCAGAGTGACCATTTTCAGAGATACAATGCATCTTTTCCTGTTAAAGTACTAAGTAAAACTGTCCAAGCATACCCCATGCTGAATACTGAAACTGCGCACTAAAATATCCATAATATATGGAAGACCTGAATTCCAATGTGCTAACAGTGCCCTTGATTTATTTAGGTTATTTATTGATAACAATATTGAAGGGGTGTGCAGTCATAATGTCGACAGTCAAAATGTCGACAGTCAAAATGTCGACAAATAAATGTCGAAAAACAATAATGTCGACAAACAAAAATGTCGACATTTTTCGATATTTTTTCGAAATTGTGTACTTAGTGTAAGAATAAATAAATAAATAAATATATAATAGATTGTGTTGAGTATGAGGGGTGGGAGGGTGGTTGGAGGGGGTGTGGGGGGGTGGCAGGGGGGTGTTGGGTGAGGGGGGGTTGGGGGGGGGACCCCCCCCCCCAATAGTAAATGATACTCTTTTTTGTTATTTATTTATTGAAAAAATAAATAAATAAATAAATATATAATTAGAATGTGTTGAGTATGAGGGGTGGGAGGGTGGTGGTGGGGGGTGTGGGGGGGGGGGGGGTGGCAGGGGGGTGTTGGGTGAGGGGGGGTTGGGGGGGGACCCCCCCCAATAGTAAATGATACTCTTTTTTGTTATTTATTTATTGAATAAATAAATAAATAAATAAATAAATAAATAAATATATAATTAGGATGTGTTGAGTATGAGGGGTGGGAGGGTGGTGGTGGGGGAGTGGGGGGGTTGCAGGAGGGTGTTGGGTGAGGTGTTGATAGTTTTAAGGGTTTATAGTCATAATGTCAAAAAAAAAAAATGTCGACATTTTTTTTTCGAAAAAATGACTTTACATTATAAGTATAGGATGTCGACATTATTATTTTCGACATTTTTTTTTCAACATTTTTGTCTGTCGACATTTTTTTTTCAACATTATGACTATAAACCATTGAAGGACCATGTTCGGAGTCTATGGGCCTCATTACGAGTAGCCTGGTAAAAACGGGGTCATTACCCGCATGCCGGTAAGAGCGGGTCCGTGCTCGTATGAACCCGCTAATAGCAGGTGATTACGAGTGCGTGAGCACGCGCGAACCCCCATGCCGCTAATGGTAATACCGGCATGCCGCTAAAGGCCCTCCAACCCCTGATAGCGGCATCACGGGACCCGCCGATACCGGCACCGCCTCAGAGCAACCCCTAAATACCGGCCCGGTAATACCACCATGCTAATACCGGGTACGCAAAACCGGACCCGGAAATTACGTCATCGCACAGGAATGGGAAATGGGCCGGCGGCCATCTTTAAAAACACAATCCATTGCCATACTCCCTAACCACCAGTCTTTTTGTGTCGTGCTGCGTCAGAAAACCCTGAGGATGTCCAAGGCTACCCAGAAGATGACCCCCCGGAAGCAGAAACAGCGTTTCTCTGACGCTGAGCTCAACATGCTGGCGGACACTCTGGCCCAGCATGCAGACATAATCAAGTCAAATGACATGAAGCTTGCTGCCCAGATGAAGAAAAAGCAAATCTGGCAGGAGGTTGCCCAGAGGGTGTCGGGCGTGGGGATCACCCCACGCACTGTGCGTGACTGCAGAAAGAGGTGGGACGACCTCCGCTTGAGGGTGAGGAACATCCTGGCAGTCAACAGGAGGCTGGCCATGGCGACAGGTGGGTGGCCACACTCACCAGCAAAGCTGATGCCCTGGGAGGAGACTGCCAGCTCATTCATTGATCCTGAGTCAATAGAGGGATTCAGAGAGATGGAGATGGGCGCCGCATCATCCCCAGAAGGAGGTGAGTGACCCTACACATCCCTGTAGGGGAAACCATGACGTAGCACAAGTGACGTGGAAGTGAGACTAGGCAAGCCAATGCATGTCCCAGACCCACATCAACATATCCAGTCAATAATGCGTGCCACACACTGCCACACCCAAATGCATGCTGAGTGCCAATCCCAATCCCAACACACGGGCAACATATAAATGGCATGCCACCTGCCATGCATCGATGGCCTACATGCCCCCTCTGAACACCAATTGCCACACCCCTGTAATATATGGATGCATGAATGTATGAATATATCACAGTGCAATAGTATGTCGCTGGCATGTGACACCATCACTGATGACCTGCATCTCTTCTAACAACCAGGCAACGATGAGGAAGATGCCAGTCAGGAGAGGGGCGCAAGGGAATCAACATCACTCCATGGGACAAGGGCCACCGCCACCACCACCCCCCAGCCAGAGAAACAGACCAGACCAACACGCAGTGTGCCAGACCGGGTTGAAACCCGGCAAAAAACACCTTCTGCCAGTGTGGGCCACACACATCAAGACCAGCAGCAGCCACCCACAACAGTCGGAGGGGGTTCCGTTCCTGCACCACCAACCACAGCAGACGTTGCAGATGCAAATGTGGACACCAAGGGTGTCACAGTGGTGTCCACTACACCCACCCCAAGCCCCCTGACCACCTCCCCACCCCATATGGAGGCCGACAGCAGTGACGATCCCTGCCTCCACGACTCCGACCTCAGAGATTCCGACATGTGCCTCTTCGAGGAGGACTGCACCCTGGATGTGGGCCCCACGCAAGCGCCATCCACCACCCCGGCTACCACCACCCCAGCTACCACCACTCCAGCTACCACCACCCCGGCTACCACCACCCCTCCGGATACCACCAAAATCTTTGAGGCTCGCCTGTCAAGGGTGGAGGCACGACAGGAGTCAATGCTTGATCTAATGCGGCAGTATATTGCCGATGGGGAGGACACCAGGAGGGCCATTGCTACTGCCATTGGGGAGACCACAGCAGCCATTGCTGCGAACACTGCTGCCATTAACGCGTCTGCAGTCGTCATGAGGGACTGTCTGGGGGCAAGTGCTAACGTCCATCCTGCTCCATATGCAGCGGCTACGCCTTGGAGCAGGCTTGGAACCTGCCTCTGACACGTCCTCTGCTACAACACCTTCAACCTCAGCCCACACAAGCCCTGTGTGGATGACCTGGAGGAGTGCACAGCACTCAGAGATGCCACCCCCGGATACCAAAAAGGCCAAGAAGCAGATTGACCAAACAATGGCCGTTGGACACATGGTTGTTGGTGAAGGTAACAATCATCAGAGTACATTTGGGGACATTTGGGGTTTGTAGGGTGGGTTAGGGAGTTCACTGGGGGTTATTGGGGTTTGTAGGGTGGGTTAGGTTGTTCACTGGGGGTTATTGGGGTGTGTATGGTGGGTTAGGGCATTCACTGGGGATTGGGGGGAGTGTTCACATTGTTGCCTGGACATTCTTCATTTTGTGCATGTACATTTAATGTGTGATGGTGTTCAGTGGCCAACTCCCAACAATACAAGTGTGCATGTACACATGGAGCCAGTGTGTCACTGACACATGTCTATCATAGTCCCTGTGTTTCAGAAGTATTCATGAATTAGTGTTTGGTGTACAGCATGGCCATCCCGTGCATCATGTACTGGCAGGGCAGCTACTTCACCGCAGTCTCCATCCTCATCATCCTCACCCGAGCCATGCATGTCAATGTCAGGTGGCAGTGGTACATTTCTCCGGACGCACATGTTGTGCAGCATGACACAGGCCATGGTGATCTTTGCCACCTTCTCAGGCCTATATAGGAGTGCCCCGCCAGACCTGCACCTTCAACAGTCCAAAGGACTGCTCAATCACAACACGGGTACGGGTGTGCACACGATTGTACTCCTCTTCATGGCTTTTCTGCGGGTTCTGCACACGGGTATGTAGCCGAGGCCTCAAGGGATATCCTCCATCACCTGCAAGCAGATACAAATAGGTGTGTGTCACTCTGAACTGCCACCTTCAGGGAGCAAAGTCATGGCGGCAGCTATTTGGTGTGGGCCTACACATGTCCCTGTACGCATGCAAAAATGTCACCTAGATGCAATCTATACTGTCATGAGGTGTGGTAGTCTGGATGGCGTTCAATAGATGATGCAGGGTGCAATCATGCATGCTGGCTGTGGTATTGCAGCAATGTTTAGCCTCCAATTCATGCTGTTCATTCTTCACTATGCATGGTCACACTGACCACATTGCCTCAGTTGTCATCCTGTTCATTCATGCATTGCTTGCCATCACCATGGTGGCCTGGTTGTGCCTCTTACTTGTTGTCATCGATATGCATAATTTGTGCAATGTGGCCCAGTGATGTGTCATGTTCCGTTTGGCCGGTTCAGGTCAGGAGTGTTTAGCTCAGCATGCATTCTCCAATCACTGGCAATTGCCACCCAGGTGGAGTATGCCCCCCCTTTCCCACCCAGGTAGAGCATGCCCCCTCTTTTCCCACCCAGGTGGAGTATGCCCCCCTTATGCCCCCCCTTTCCCACCCAGGTGGAGTATGCCCCCCCTTATGCATCCCTACACATCAGTACCCCAAAGCACTGCCATGGGACAGTTGTGCAACTCACCAAGCAGCCAGGCACGTGGTCCAGCATGTCGCTCCATGTGACAGGGTAGCGTGGAGTTGCGCAGTACCATGGCATCATGTGTTGATCCCGGATATTGGGCACAGCAATGTGTGATGATCTTGCTGGAGTCACATACCATTTGCACATTGATGGAGTGGTATTGCTTGTGATTGTGGTACACCGCCTCTATGGCATGGGGGACTACCAATTCCACATGGGTGCAGTCAAGGGCACCAACACAATTGGGCATGCCTGCCAGTGCATGGAAGCCTACTTTGGTGTCGGCTATCTCCTGGGCAGTTCGTGGTAGGGATATGTGGCTGCTTGCGTGCTTCAGGAAGGCATCTAGCCCTTGGTTCAAAATGCGTGAAAATAGTGGCTGTGAAATGCCATGCAGCTGGCCCACTGTGTGTTGGTAGGTGCCTGTGGCCAGGAAGTGGAGCACAGACACCACCTTTAGTAGCGGGGGGATGGCAGTGCGTATTTCTATGAGGCTGGCAATGTCATTCTGTATCATGTCCACTATGGTGGTGATGGTGTCACGGTCCAACCGGTACAGGGTGTGGATCTGCTCAGGGGTTAGGTTAAAAGAGCTGGGTCTGGTGCGAGGGATTGGTGGTTGCCTGCGAGGCACTGCTGGCTGCGCTGGTGGTAATTGCTGGGCCTGTCTCACCCTCCTTCTCCTCCTGCGTCTCCTCTGTGCTGCTTGTTGTTGCTGCTGTAGTTGTTGTTGTTGCTGTTGTTGCTGTAGTTGTAGCAGTATGGGCATGTCCTCCAGCGCCATGATTGCAACAGCTAGTGGTAGCATTTTGGTGTTGGAAGGGGTATGGTGTGTGGGTGTGCTCATTTTATACTGTCCCAGTCTCCATTGACTCCACCTGTGGGGATTGTGTGCACCTGTGGTAGTTGCCTTGTATCCTGATTGCTGTTTGCGGGTGGTCTGCGATGTCTGTATGGGCGGCATCACGCAGCCCGTGATTACTGGCTTCGCGATGCCGGTATTTGCATGTCTGCGTGGTTTGGGATGTCCCCCTATTATCGGCATGCCGGTATTTGCTCCCCGAAGGGGCGCATGTAGGCGCATGTACACCGGAGTGGTAAACGATGCCGGTATTACCATACCGGCATCGTTTTTGCCTTACTGCCAACCTTGTAATGAGGCCCTATACATTTGTTGAGGATTCTCAATACCACACCAATGACCACAGCAGAATTTGAGCAACGATTTTCAACCCTGAAACAGATTCAAACTTTCCTAAGAAATACCATGACCGAAGACAGACTTAATACACAGGCTATGCTGTCTTTTGAAAAGGAACGTATAAATGAAATTCTGGAATTTAATATGCAAGTTATTGAGAAGTTTGGACGTCTCAAATACAGGAGTGCAATATTTCTCTACAAGAAGTGAGCAAGAGTGATACCTAACAGACATTTTTCAATTTCATTTAAGACTTGTTGGATGGCTCCTAAGTTCTTCATTATGTCGACAACATCTGTACATGTACAATCTTGATTTGGCTTTATACAGAGCAAATCCCTTGGGAAAAAGCTTCTACTTCATATAATTTTTCTGAATGTTGCAGACATACATTTACTTCACTTAAAGTTTTGTTGTATTTAGGGTAACACTTAAGAGGGCCACAGTTACGTGTTAGTTTGGTTAGGGACTTAGGGGCACATATGTATTGTGTGTGAGTGTGTGTGTGTGTGTCTACATATATGCATCTATATATTAAATCAATAGGTTGAATTGTTTTCAATAGCTAGGATCAGTTGACGCAGAAAAGAGGCAGACATACTTTTCAGGTACAAAAACAATTTGGTTGTGATTCTTTGTGTGACATAAGGTTTGTTTCTGATTGCTTGTGTCATGCTACAAACTAGGACATTGTTTTTGGTTGTGGAAAGAAATATGCTCTTGAATTATAACAGAACCTGGAGTATTGGAAATTAATTCTTCTTCTTAAGAACTGCTTGTAAAATCAATACATTTTGAGTCCCTTTCCTTTGAAAACGGTACTGTAAAATGCATACTTTTAACCCCTTTTTTCAAAATTGTCTTGGGGGGAGAAACCTCGCCCCCGCAAACCTTTGAAGTGTGGTTTTCGGCCTGCCCACTACAATTTCTCGCAGGTGCTTACTCACTCTAGACTTAGCGCCCCACCACTTGAAAATGTCATCAACCGCCACTGGCAGAGGATCCAGGGCTGACAGAAAGTGTGTTACTGCCACAGTGGGAGGAGTTGTAAGGGGAGAAGGCAGACAATACTTGCATAAAGAGCAAGAAGGGCATTGTAGACTCATATAAGGCGAACCTGGGATGCCTTAAATCAATTTAGAGTTTTAGAGAAGGAGGAAGAGGGTGCAGTAGAGGCGTTGTGCTGTGAATAAGTAGACACAGAGAGGGTTCAGTGGGTGTTGTAGGAGGAGACTGAAGATCAGTAAGTGGAGGAGACAGAAGTGGTCCACCAGCAGATGTCACTGGAAAGGAAGAGGCTGAGGATTCTGGACCAGAGCGGCCAGGAAGGTGCATGCAGCACTTGCCAAGTGTCAGACAGGACAGGAGACATCACAGGCATTGACAGCGGCCATCTTACTATGGGCCTGGGAACGCTTTAAGTTGATAAGGGTTAGACATTTAGGGGACAGGAACACATGGTCATATGCAACACACTAGTGCAGCATGGTACACCAAAAAGGTTTACTTTGTGGGGGGCACCGCAAAGCACAACCACATGGAATGGAAGCATGGCTTGACTGTTCCTGCATGCAGTGAAACATGGCAGTTTAACAGAATATTGGCAAGCAGTTCACTCTATGGTGTGTTAGGTCCTCGCTTCATGCGGAAGCGGGCCTACGCAGCTGATCCGACGCTCGCCGGAATAATACGCCGGAGCCGAGTTTGCTGCACAACCGTCTTTATTAACTGTGTCGGCGGAACTGCCGAAACCTCCCTCGACCCTCCCCCCTTCCCCTGACGTCACGTCCGGGACGTCGTGTCCTGAGGACCCAAACGGGGTCCGCCCACACAACGATGTGGGCAACCTGACATCTCCCCCCTTTTTAGCGCGTTAGTTGACGGGCCCCTCTCTTACCCCATCTCCTCGATGAGTCGCATCGGTTTCATGCGACTCCTCTGCGGTCGGGTTGTCTTGCTCAGGGTCGATTCCTCCCTGGCGGGTGGGGAGCGGGGCGCTTCGCTTTCTGACTCTTCTCCGTCTCCCTGATATGCTTCTTCGCGTGGTCTGTCCTCATCACTGTCCCGGTCCCATGTCCATTGGTCTGCTGGCGTCAGTCGGACTCGTTTGAAGTGTGAGCTGTTCCGAGTTATTGTTGAGTGATCACTCCTTTGTGCGGTGACCATAGAACCCTTCTTGTGTGTCACGACTAGCGGTGTGGGTGCGAAGGTGGCTTCCTCTTTCCTGTTCTTGGGTTGTCTTAGCCATACTTCGTCTCCTGGTTGCATTGTGTTCTCTCGAGCCCTCCTTTTCCGGTCCGTGATCTCCTTTGTTTTCGCTTTGTTCGCGGTGTCGTTTGTTCGCGCTTCTTGTTCCAGCGGTGTTGGGTTTTGTGGTCTCGGGTCTTCGGGTAGTCGTGTGGTGATCGGTCTTCGGAACATTAGGTCTGCAGGGCATACACCCGTGGTGCTGTGGGGGTGTGCCTGTATTCTCGTAGAAGTTGATTGAGGGCCTGTTCGAATGGCTTGTTCTGCACATGGGCTATTTGTAGGGTCCTCTTTATGTTGGCCATAAATCTCTCGACCATGCCGTTGGCCTGTGGCCACCGGGGGGTTATGCGTCGATGTTGAAACCCCATGTATTTTGCGAATTGTTGAAAATCTTGACTGATGAAAGTGGGACCGTTATCGGATTTTATGATTTTGGGGATACCATAGGCAGAGAGCATCCTGTCTATGACTGGGATGACACACGTCGTGGCGCTGCTCTCTACTATCTGAGCGTCCGGGTATCTTGAGTGCTCGTCCATGAGTACAACCACGTGTGTCCCATTGTTCAGTGGTCCGAACAGGTCTATTGCCAGCTCTTCCCACACTTTGCTGGGCAGCGGTGAGGGTTGTAGGGGGTTCGGGTGTGGCGGGGGTGCCACTTGCGCACACACGTGGCAGTTGCCCACTATGTTTTCCACCAGGCGATCGAGTTGGGGGAACCAGACTTTCTGGCGCAGGAGGCGCTTAGTGGCGACTACGCCCCTGTGTCCTTCATGGGCTAGGTGTATTATCCTTTCCCGGAGAGTTCTCGGGACGATGACCTTGCAGCCTTTTAGTATGACATTATCCTCCACCACGGTCAACTCGTCGCGGACTTGATCTAGCCACTTGATGTCTTCTTTCGTGGTTTCCGCTTCATCTCTGGCCTGCTGTCTCATGAGGGCCGTTTTGTCTATCTGAAGGCAGTGGCGGGCGATTCGCAGTGCTGGGTCTGCTTCTGATTGTACGGACAGTTCCAGCCATCCTACCGGAAGTGGTTGTAGGTGGTGAATAATGTAGTTGATGTACGCGTCCGCTATGGACGGTTGGGACGCCGTCGTGGGCATGGGGTGTCGGGAAAGATAGTCCGCGGGGTTTTCCTCTTTGCCTGGCCGGTGCTGTATGGTAAACTTGTAATCCTGCAAGCGGAGTCCCCACCTGGCAATCCTTGGTGGCATCCTGGCCTTCGGGCTGCCGTAAATGGTGAGTAGTGCCTGGTGGTCCGTGACGATAGTGAACTCCTTACCGAAGAGGAATAAATGAAAGTATTCGCAGGCCCAGACAACCGCCAGGCTCTCTTTTTCCGCCTGAGAGTATGCCTGTTCTGTGGTCGTCAGGCTCCTACTGGCGTATGCTACTACGTGCGTGGACCGTGGCTCCTTGTGGTCTTTTTGCGTCAATATGGCGCCCAGTCCCACGGGGCTGGCGTCTACTATCAGCTCGGTATCACGGTTGGCGTCAAAATATGCCATGTCCTCTGCCTGTGTGATGGCTCTTCGTATCGCTTCGAATGCTGCTTGGCACTCCTTTGACCACGTGAATGGCGTGTCTTTCCTGGTGAGAAGTCGTAGGGGATTGCTGACGGGGGCATAGTCTTTTAGGTATCTGGAGCAGTAGCTGGCCAGTCCCAGGAACGATCTGAGGTCGGTAGTGTTGACGGGAGGCGTGGCAGAGTTGAGGGCCTCCACTTTCTCTGGGTCAGGCCTCATGCCCTTATCTGAGAAGATGTGCCCGAAAAACCTCAGCGATCCTTTGGAGAATTCGCATTTAGCTTTGTTTAGGGTGAGCCCTGCGTCGTCCAGCGCCTGACATACTCTGTGCAGTGCCAGGTCATGTTCTTCCTGTGATTTGCCGTATACCAGGACGTCGTCCGAATAGTTTAGACAGTTGGGAACGTGCCTGATCACCTTGTGGATCTCCTCCTGAAAGATCTCATCGGCCGAGGATATGCCAAAACTGAGCCTTTTGTATTGAAACAGGCCGAGATGCGTGACAAACGTGGTGATGTAACGGGATTCCGGTGCTATTTCGATCTGGTGGTACCCTTTTGTGAGGTCTAATTTGGAAAATATCCTCGCCCCGTGGAGGAGGTGAATCATGTCCGTGATTCTCGGTGCTTGATGTCGCTCCCTTTCGATGGCTGTGTTGGCTCTGCGCATGTCGACGCATAGCCGTATGGACCCTTCTGGTGATTTTTTCGGGACGGGGACGATGGGTGAGACCCATGGTATCGGGCCTGAAACGGGTTCTATGACGTCCATTTTGATGAGCTTGTCCAGTTCCTCCTCTACTTGTCTCTGGATGTTGAACGGAATGCCTCGGTAGTGTTGGGCTACCGGTTTGACCTGAGGGTTGATGTGGAGGTGCACTTTTCGGTTGCGTAGTTTGCCTAGACCTGTGAAGAGTCTGGGGAATGATTGTTCAATTGAGTCCGGTTTGGCGAAATACTTGTGGGCCATCAACTGGTATAGTATGTGTACCAGTCCCATGTCGACTGCTGTCCGAAAGCTCAGTATGCACCCGCTGTTGGCTTCTGTGTCTAGAATGTACAACGGGATCTTCGCCGAGTGTCCTTTGTGCGTGCATGTGGCCGTGATCATGCCTTTGCAGGGCAGGGGCGTCCTGGACCCGTAGGGGTATATGTCCACTGTGGCTTTCCGCATCTTTGGTGGGGCAGTCAGGGACTGATATGCGCTTTCGCTGATGATGTTGACCGTCGCTCCGGTGTCTACGAGAAATTTCAGTGGAGTGTCGTTCACTTGGAGTGTCAGAATGGGGCTGTGTTGGGTGGCCGTCGTGTTGTCCTGTAGGGCCCACACGTACCCTTTTCTTCTCTGATCCTCCTCTGACGAGAGGGTATCCGTGCTGGTGGGGGAGCGGGTCTCCACATACCTTACGAAACGCCGCCTGTGTGACCTTCTCGTGTCCTCGGATGATCTTCTGTCTTCGCGTGTGTAGCGACTTCTGCGGTCTCCTTCTTCCTTCCTGTTACGCCGCCTTTCGCTGTTCGCTGGCGGCCTGGGCGGGCTCTGTGGTGTGGGCCTGCGCCTTTCCTGGTATCGGTGTTTGGGCGTTGAGTGGGTTGGGGCGTTCTTGCACATGGCCCTGTAATGGTCCATTACCCCACACGCGGCGCACTTCTGCCCTATGGCCGGGCACGTGCCAGAATGTGGATACTCGTAGCCGCATTTGAAGCACGTGGCATCAGGGTGTTTGGTGGTCTGACTTGGGTGGGTGTATATCTTGTTGATTACTTCTGCGTTGTCGCTGGGTTGGTGAATGGACACCTTGCCAAGGTTGTCCAGTTGCGAGTCCACCGCTGCTTCCATGCGGGCCAGCGCCAGGATTTCTTCTAGTGACCGTTGTTTCTGTAACAGTTGTTTGCGGAAAGGCTGTGAGAGGCATCCAGCTATCACTTGGGACCTGAGCGCCTCTTCGTTGGAGTACCTGTGGAATTCACAATGTTTCAGTTTGATGCGTAATCGCATCACAAAACTGTCTATGGACTCCCCTTTTTCCTGTCTTGTTGTGTGGAACATGTGGCGCTCATAATCCACGTTTGTGTGCGGTGCGAAGTATTCGGACAGTTTGGCATGTAGTTGCCCATATGTGACAGTGTCTACATCCAGCAATTCCCCTGCAATGTCTCTTACCGGCGGTCCCACTGCCATGAACAGCGTGTTCTTCAGCCTCGTGTCGTCCGTCAGTCCTATGGCCCCTGCGTAGAACTTGAAGTCTCGCAACCATATGTTCCATCTGGGCCCTAGGTGGTGTCTCTGATTTCAAATGGGTTGGGCATATGCAAGACTTGGGCTGCACCTTCCTGGTGTGCATGCGGGTTGTTGTCCTGCGCAGTATCGGCGCTTCCAGATGCCTGTCCTGCTCCTCCTGAGGAGGACGCCGGGGTGGTCGCGGCGTCCGACATGACTGTTCCGCCGCGAGGGTGTGGTGGCGCTGACTTTTGTGCTATGCGGGATGCACTGTGGGCACCTACGTTGGTGCTTCCTCGTGGTGTGTCCTTTGGTCTGTGCTGTGGCCTTTGGCCTGTGTTCCTGCTGTGTGCTGGCTGCTAGCGCGTCTTTCTTGCGTGTGGGGGGGCGGGGCCGCTTGTGGCGGGGGCCTCCGCGTGTCCGGGGCGCCCGTGTCCTGTGGGCGTCTCGGCGCGGGCGTTCGCCGTGTCGCGCGGGGCCGGGGCCGCGCTCACACAGCGCTCTACCCTTCGGAGGGCGGGGCTACTCGTGACGAGTGCCTGGCGGTGCCGGAGCGCCTGTGTCCCGGCTTGTAAGTAGAGTCACGCGGGAGCCGGGGGCCACGCTCACACAGTGCACCCGTTGTCGTGGAGGGTGACGGGCTGGACGTGAGGCCTCTGTCACGCGGGAGGCGGGGCCTTGCCGCGTGGGCACCCGTGCCCGAGGCGCGCCGACGCGCTAAACTGCTCGGCTGCAGACCTCGGCACGGTGCCTGCGGGGTCCGCGCCCGCTCGTCGCCAGTGTTAGGTCCTCGCTTCATGCGGAAGCGGGCCTACGCAGCTGATCCGACGCTCGCGGGAATAATACGCCGGAGCCGAGTTTGCTGCACAACCGTCTTTATTAACTGTGTTGGCGGAACTGCCGAAACCTCCCTCGACCCTCCCCCCTTCCCCTGACATCACGTCCGGGACGTCGTGTCCTGAGGACCCAAACGGGGTCCGCCCACACAACGATGTGGGCAACCTGACATCGTGTATAAAGAACTTTCAATACAGTAGATAAAACAACAATCCATACAACTTTAAATACATTTTGTTTATTTGTTTATTTACCTTACTGTACACGAGCCTTAAAGAGCAAAACAGGACAATCGTCATACTCGGCACAGAACAATAGGGAACAGATCATGCATTAAAAAAGAACAATAAAACAACAATTTAATCCAAAACATTTAAAAATACAAAAGAAAGCATTAATATTCAAGCCCAATTAGAATAAAAAAACATTTTCAAATAGAAAAAAGAAAAGTCTACAAATCCCTTTTAAAGACAAGGAGAGACGATGCTAAGCATGCATTAATAGGAAGGGAATTGTACATTTGAGGGATGACACCAGAATAAGCACTATTTGCAGTAAATGATTCCATCATTTGGGGACTAACCAACCAGACCAATTGTTCACTAACAGTCTCATGAAGACCACCCACAATATACAATTTCTCAGAACGATATTTTGGTTGATGCAACTGAATTTCTTAAAAAGCAATACAACAGAGTTTAAAGTGTAGTCATTATTCAAAAAGATACCAGTGCATGGATTTTTTAGTGAAATTTGATCACATTTCTTCACCTCACCAAGTCAGTCAGGTTAAGGAACATTGCTTTTAGAGGACTGAGGGCATGATTTTGGAATGCCCACAAGCAGAGGATTACCTCCCTCAATATGCAGTTTTGGTTAAAGTCTTCAAACTACAAACAACTAAAATTCTTCATAATGGAATCAGTCCATCACAAAATTATATTTAAAATTCAAAGAAGATGATTCGTGCAGATAAACGAATTTCAGTCCTAGAACGTCCTGAGTAGTCACATTTCTGTAAATACAAATTGAGTTCATGACATTTAGGAAAATCAATTACTTCACTAAACAGAATAGCCAGTAGGTGTAATTCTTGAAAGCTGTACTCAAACATAACAACAAGCATATACAAAGTAACTCCCAGTTTTAATATGAAAAATATCACATATAAATGACAAAACACTATCACAAAAACTGACTCCTCTAAAAAGAAAAGTAAAAGAAAAAAAGAATAAAGAATAGTGAATAAACCATAAGTAACTACTAAGATGTAACTATCACAAAAAACAACACCCGAAAAAAAGAACAAATAAATAACCAAAAAGAAAGAAAGCTGAGAAGATGTGTACCATGTGACTTGCAAAGTGGCAAAAACAAAAAGACCAAGTGCTTAGCCAAAACAGTGAAGAGGGAGACCTAAACATGGCTCATGACACCCACCCAGCATTGCAGCATTTACCTAACTTTTCTGCTATTCCCAATTGCTGCCCTTATGTACCCCTGCAATTGCATCTTCTATCTGCCTACTCTGCCCTGTTTAAGCTGCACCCACGTGCCTGAAAGCATAGCATCACTTCCTCACTGCAGCCTGTATAATGTGTTCCATCTGCTGCCTGAGATCTACCGTTGCATGCCCAGTTAAAATGCTGCCTTTCTACATGTGCTTGTTTTTCAAATCTATTTGTTTTTAATCATGCACCA